>NW_021680393.1:10145-44020 GCF_001412515.2 Diachasma alloeum | reverse complement strand
TCTTATGATTTTTTCGCCCCTTTCCATTATTGCGATTTGACCCTTACAATTTTACTCTTCAGATTTTACCCTTATGATTCCACCCCTATGATTCCATTCTCATCATCTTACCCTTACGACTTAACCCTTACAGTTACAACAACGGCTGGAGCCCAATGACCAAGCTCCGGGCCACCGCTGGCTGAGGCTTGGTTATCGAGCTCCGGCATGCCAATGTCCGGCCAAGGCTGGGCCAGATCTGTCAACCAAGGCTCGGTTACCTGCCCTTCTCCCGAGACTCAAGCCCTGGTCCCCAGGGATGGTCGAACCTCGGTCCAAGCCTGGGCGCCCAGGCTTGGCAAGCCCAGGCTTGTGCCAGGCTTGGCCCGTTTCTCCAACACTGGCATTTCGTACGTGGGATTGGCCGTGTTTGGATAATCGAGACTTCTGAGTTAGGGTTTATTGAGTATTTGTTGACGCCAAAGAAAAATCATTACAAACTTGACTGGAGAAATACGTTATTGAAAAAACGAATACTTCTCTCAAGCAAATGGATACTTGACAGAAATAATTTATTTTTCCTAGTGTGGGAATGATATTTGATAGAGGTTTGAGTTCCATTCCATTCGAAGCCATTTTGATGTTGCAATGTGGACCTGCGTCTTCTAATGAATTTCCTTTTGAGGAAAAAATTATCGTCATAAGTTGTTTGAACCTTTTATGTGAGGTGACAACATTGAAAAAGACGCATACCCACACTTTCACAATTCCAAAACGATCAGAAAATGCAATCCGTCTTAAATTCATTGATTATCAAATGAGCCAGGATTCTTAAGTGTCCGCTTAAGTAGAATATAGCTTGAAATAAGTGACTTTTTCAACTATTATTACTTATAACGATTTTGGCTTCCAAATGGAAGCATTGGAATCCTTCGATTTTCCGATTCTCTAATTTTGATTGGAAATAATGTAGAATGGTCTGAAACGTAAAAATACGAAGCTTGGCGACCATGTCTGTAAGTGACCACGTCCACCGCAATCTTCCCGGTGGCCAATTTTTAGAAAATTAAGTAATTGCGTGACTAAAGTTATTCAAAATCTTTTTTTTTAATCGTTATTTTACATCGCTTTGACCCGGTTAGGGTATACTGCGATGATGATCAAGACTTTGAATGGTTAGTTCGCACCATTCTACCCGGCCGGGATTTGAACTCGTAACCTTTCGTATGTGAGGCAATGAACTTACCCACTGCGCCAAGCCACCGGGGTTATTCAAAATCTAAAATTACGTCAGATTATAGATCATAATGAGAATTAACCCGAGGAAAAATTTCAGCCTAATCGATCTAATAGTTTTGGAGAAAAAGCGATTCGTTTTTGAATCGTTTTCCCCAAATATCTTCGAAACTAGTTGACCGATTTCGGTTTTTTTGTTTTTCAAAATATTCGTTTCGATATCATCTATCTGAATCAATCAAAATATATACAGGGTGTCTCATTTGAAACAGTACGGCGTAATATTTCTCGCAGGAAAGAGGAATAGCAAAATTGTTCAAATACAAGTTGTAGGGTTCGGAGGGAAAAACTTAGTACTGATGGAATCCAGGCCCTCATTGCTTATATTCCTATGCTACGAGCATAAAGTCAGTTTTTTTAAATGGCAACAATATTTTTCACCCCTGCAAAAGTTGTTCGACTTGCCGAGAAAAGTTCAACCATACCATATTGTTCAATGACGTCATCGTTTTCATGTGAATAATCGTACGAAAATCACACGAAAGGGAAATAGCTTTGTTCAGACTACCTTGCCGCACAAAACCCTGGAATGTTATTTATTTATTTATGTCGCGCCGTGCAATAAGTCGAGTTTATCGCACGCTGCGCTTCGCGCAGCTTGCTCAGAACTCGACTTCCGCACGACTTGACATAAAATATTATAGAGTACTCGGTAATAAATTTCGTTTTCAACGAATGTGTGTACAGACCGCGCCTTCGGCTCGTCCTGTAAACTACACATTCGTTGAAAACGAAATTTGTCCCCTTGTACTCTAATATACTATATCTCATCAATGTACCATGTAAACAAAAGATAACTGAGGTAAGTAAGGGACGTTATAAGAGCAACCAATTTTGTTCGCATGGCAATGTACCATGTAAACAAAAGATGACTGAGGTAGGTAAGGGACGTTATAAGAGCAACGTGTTATTCTCTAACACCTAGAGCATTATAGAGCAACGTTTTGTGATGTTGTAAGAGTTTGGTGCTAGGTGGGGTGACCTTACTCCACTCGATTTTCATTTGTGGGATTATGTGAAAGATGTTGTGTACACCAATCGACCGACAACTCCGGCGAATTTGCAGAGACCGATCAGACAAGTAATCGCGAACATTCTATCTGAAGTCCTTCGTTCTGTTGTTTTAGGTTTCCAACACCGGCTGGAGTTGTGCCTTGCTGGTAATAGCGGTAACGTCGAACATCTGCAATTACTGTTCGCGATACCTACACGAAGATACATGTGCCGTATGTGGAATAGAACTTATAAGATCTTGTAAGTCTTAATAAAGATACTTTCCGTTAATTTGATATTCGTACGATTATTCACATGGAAACGATGACGTCATCGAAAAGTTTCCCCCCCCAAACCCTACAACTTGTATTTTAACAATTTTGCTTTTCCTCCTTTCTTACAAGAGATATTGAGTCGTACTGTTTCAAATGGGTCACCTTGTATACCTGTTCATATAAAGTTTTAGAGATATTCCCGTTTTTTCGATTTTTTAGAAAAACCTTTATAAACACTCTTGCTTGTGCAAAAATCGAGATGTCAACTTAAAATTTGGACAGAATTTTCTTTCATGATAACAATTTTTTGTATTGAAGATGAGTTCAGTCGCATCAGTAGTTTCAGATATATTCGACTTTTTCTGAAAATCTATTTATATGGAATATCTTCAAAACTACGCAACCGAGTTCACTTTTCTTCAAAACATTTGTTTTGATCCCTTTTGACTAAATCAATCGAAACATATACCAATTCATTAAAAGTTTGCGAGATATTCCTGTTTTTCCGTTTTTTCATAAAAAAAAAGTTTGTAAACACTCTAACTTGTGCGAAAATCGAGATATTAACTTAAAATTTAGACAAAAAATATGTATACTTGCTCATACGAAGTATTCGAAACATTGGGATTTTGATAGCACCTATGGAGGTTGGCAGTAACCATGTGAAATTTTTACTGGTAGTTAGTGTTGTGGAGCTATACACTTTTATAATATTTCAGACCACTCGAAAGTCCGCCATCAATATATTGATAGCGAAGAAAAATAAGACATCACTCAGGGACGTGCTTGCGCTCACATGGTGCGCTGTCATATGCCCGCTGTCCCGTGCTTGTTGTTTGATTTTCTATGGGGATTTTATTTTTTGGTGAGATGGATTGATTTTCTTTCAGAAGCAATAGCAGAAAATGTTCACTTGATTGATATTTTAATAAAAATATTTGCACATTTTTCTCTATTTTGAAAATATAACCAGTTTTTTGAAAATAATTACAAGTGTTTTCTTGTTCCTCGCATCGCACCATAGCCTAATTCAGAGTATTGTCCCCAAGTCACTGAAAACATTTCCTGCTATCACTCACAGAAAAATCCATAGTGAGTTTTCAAACTTAACTATCCACGGACATTTACAAATTGTTTATCATATAATTTTCGACAAATGGTAGTTTTGTCAGATTTCAAACATAAACCATAACGTCACAGACTGTCTCGATCTCCGAGGTCAAGAGCTGGATATGATAAGAGGAAATTGGAATGTTAGACGGAAGAAAAAAATTAAACACGGAGTTGATTTTTCATTTTATTTAATAAGTGATTTGAAGTGAGAAACATGCATATCTCGTGGTTCTCCACCACAACGTCACAACCCATGTTAAAACACACTAGTGGCAACACTTCGACGTTGGATGTGAGGCTCAGTTGGACGGGCATTGCCTACATTGTAACTTGATTCCCTGACTTTATAATGTGAATCGCGAGAATGTGACTGCCAAGCCGTTGTCATACGCATACCTTTTGAATTGTTAATCCCAAAAATACAATAGTTACACCGTTGAAAAGCTCATAGGCGATTTAAATAGTGTATGTCAGGATCGTTTTCCAATTTATCGTTCCATGGGTATTTTACCGAATGATACTCCATTGGAGATAGTGGAGGTGGAAGTCCTCTCGGGTATAGGCCTGATTATAGTCCCGTATTTATTATACCGAATGAATGGTACTTTATGTCATCAGGCGATGAAATTATTATCTGACAACTGTGACTTCAGAATCCGACTAGAAGACAAGGATTATAATTACATAAGTTAGATAATATTTTTATCGCCAAATGACATGCAATATTTTATGTCTCGCTTCGTACGACTAGATCGCAGTTTCTCGGGCCTAGTAACATGAAATTATTTAGAGGTAGTGGAGGGGGAAGTTCTTCCATGTGCAGATACACGGAGCGCTCAGCTTGATGTTTTGTACAGTCGGAGTCAAAATTTTCCTTTGCCGATAGGCTAATACGTATCTCCACTCTCTAGTAACAAGACGTTGCTTTGGACTCGGGGAAGAATATTTGCCTGAGAAAATTTCAGTCAAATCGATACGGATGCCGATACGATGATATAACATAATATACATCTGTTTTTGGAAAATTCATCAGTGAATTTGAGTGGGAAAAAGCGAATGAGGGCTATTTACGAAAATACAGCAATAATGCTCACATATTGAGAAATAATCTTCTCATTTCTAATGCTTGCAAAAATTTTTTCGATGGAATTAACGGCTTAAATGATTGGAAATTCTTTTCAAAATGTCCTGGGATTGGCGCCTTAAGATGCTGAGCTATGACAACTTCTTCCACCCTAAAATCTGCATTCTGAGGTTCCTTGATTTGTGTCACAGCCCCCTATGGGATAATAATCACAATTGGCTCTCACGTATTAAATCTCTCGTTAAGACCACAGGTGATGATGATCTATTTAACAACTTCAATCATTCAACGTTGGCTGCTAAAAATAACGAGATATTTAATAAATATGAGCAAATCCTAAGAACTGCTGATATTGACAACAACTGGAAATCTTCGACCTCATGTCAGATGATTCCCTCTGAACTTTGACAAAACTAGTCATGGAAGTTCAAGTATTTGCTCGAGAATCATGACCATCGCATACAGAAGCAGTTAGCCCAAGTTAGACTTGCCAATAATTTTACTTGTTACTTTTATGTTGAAAAAGTGAAGATCTCCTTCAAACTCAATGAGAGCTGACACTACTGCAATCTAATTGAGAAGGATACGCTTCAGCATTTTTGTCTATCATGCTCTACCATTGAGAATCTGCAATCTGAATTCTTTGTAAAACTATCCCATTTAGCCGAAATGCCTTGCTATAAGAAGAATTATTGATAAACAGAATGCCTCCTTGCGTTCTACTCAAAAATCTGTTAGCTTCCAATGCTAATTTTCTGTCTAATTTGTATTTCTTTCGACCCTATTTTTGTAACAGTTGCGACAATTTTTCTTCTTTCACGTTCAACGCAAACTTCTCATGCTGGCACAAATTTACTTCACGGAAGGTGTGGGGTGGGTCTAAGGTGGATGGAGGGTGGATGGAAGGTGGGTGTTGGGTCTGTTGACGGACGGTGGTGGGCTGGTTGATGCAAGGTGGTGGGTGGGTCGAGGCTGATGGGCTGAAGGTGCGTGGAGGGTGGAAAGTGGGCGGGGCGATTGAAATGATGAGAAAAATTTATGATGACAAGATAATTTATTTAAGACGAAAAATTTATATGGATACATGGATTTTACAATTCCATTTCCTTATATTCCTCAAACGGTCGTGGTACAGGGAGAAGCCATTTTTTTAATTTATCTGGCTTTAGTAATTGCGCAAATACCTTCTCCACTTTTTAGTCCTTGTAAAATGCACGCTGCTTTTGTGGGATATTTCTAAATGTATAAATCTCAATTACGGTGCTCCTCCATATTTTTGAGTTCTCTGCACAACAATTTTTTCCAAAATAATCTTCTTCAGCGAGAGAATAAATAGTATGAGCATTTTTCACAATTGTTAATAATTATTCATAAACTTTTTCTGCTGATGCCTCGCCTTCAAACCATTTGATTCCATATAGAAGATGCGTCCCACAGTTATTTCCTACCTGAACAGCCTCAGGTAAATCGGTGAAAACGTAAGGTGGTGCGAGGACCCAATGCCCCAAAATATTACCGGCAATACTTATAGGTGCAGTTTCTTTGGTTAGAAATTTCCAGTCTCGACCGCGAACACCAACAACAAGTATAGCGAGTTGCATATTACCCACTGAATTGTTTGGGAATGAATGATGCGTCCGTCTCATATGCGATAATTTTTCCAGCTTTTTATTATGTGACGAGGCATCTTTTATTAATTTTCCCTACGCACGTAGCCTTCGAAAATATTAATTCTCTGCCACCGTTGGTAACCTCATTTCCCCAAGCAGTTTCCTCTATTTCCCATTTACCCTTCCCCCCTGGAAGCAGCGACGAGACCACCCGAAGAAGATCAGCACCCCCGGCCCACAAAACTCCAGGAAGGGCCAGGTCCCCTCAACAAATAATATCATACTCGACAATCCCTAGAGTCAAACAACAAGTGACAGCCCATCATCACACGCTCCTGCGACGCCCCCCGGACCCCCTCGAAGACCACACTTAATCCGGATGCATCCGGAACAAGAACGATGAAAAATACTGAGAATCAACGGGAATATACGAAGAAAGCGGGAAGAAAGCGAAGAAGAAGGGCATCACTCACTCGTATCGCAGCTGCCCCATACACCACCACGCGCATAGTGTTTTGTGTGCCTTATCCCGAGATTTTGGATGAGGATTCCAAAGCCTGTTGCCCAGTTTTGGAGAGGGACAAAAAGCCCAGGAGTCATGAGGTGGACTGGAGATTCCGGTTCGGACTGGAGGTTCCGATTAGGACTGGGAGATCTAATTGTTGAGGACACGTTGAGAGGAGAAAGAGAGACTGTTGCCGAACTTCCGGTTCCCCGAGTGTATCCACGTGGTCGTGAGTACGGGTGAGATTCACCATTTTCCCATTGTCCCTTGTATTTCCATTAAATTATCCCCCCAACGGTGGGCCCACTTTACCATTATTGCCCCCCCCCCGTATAGTTGGATTGCATTAATTATCAGTATATTTTTTATTTATTCGGAGTCCCTCGACACGACTAGCTTCTCCCTTTTGTTCTCCATTATAGCATCGTCCCTATTATTCTTGGATGTATTCAACACATAGCCTGGCCTTGCCCATTCCCCAGTATAAAATACCTCTCGCTCGCACTTATTGTCACGCGTAAGATAGGCATTTGGATACGCGTGACAATAGGTGTGAGCGAGAGGTATTTTATACTGGTTGCGTGACAGAGCGCGATGATGTGACCGATGTCCAGTCGTCTCTCAGTGTCGTCTCTCCGTGCGTGTGGTACGCGATGGTGTGTGTAGCGAGACGCTACATGACTCCCTGCTTTAGTAAAAAACGTAGTTTTTTTTCTGAAACAAAAACAGAGATGAAAACGAACAAAAAATGTTGATAATGAAGAATGTTGGGGCACCCTAGCTGCTGCTAGGCATCGGTTGTTCTCCAGGTTATCAGTGTGCTGCTAGCAAGCGCTAGCAGAAGCCACTCGGTTGTCTCATCCAAATATCGAGGCAGAGTGGGCTATCTTTACAGACGAGTCGGATCACGCGATCGGCGCCGTTCTACAGCAGGAACACCACGGTTCCTGGGAGCCGTTAGCCTTCTTCAACAAGAAACTTGGAATTTCTTCGCAGAAACACGCGGCTTACGACAGGGAATTGCAAGCAATCTACGAGGCAGTACTGCACTTCAGGCACATCTTTGAAGGATGACATGTGATAATTTTCACCAATCACAAACCGCTGACTCACGCGTTCCAACAGAAACCGGAACGAGCTTCACCCTGGCAATACAGAAGATTGGACTACATCGCCCAGTTTTCCACGGACATCAGATACTTCGCGGTCCCAGACAATGTCGTGGCAGACGCTCTGTCACAAGTAGAGGAAATCACGACTTCCGTCACACCTCAGCAGCTAGTAGATCCTCAACGCGACGATCAAGAACTCCGCCAATTACTCCAGCAACCGGACGTGAACATGCGACTGGACCGCTTACAACTCCCAGGAATAGACGAACCACTGTACTGTGATGTATCATCAGGTACAGTTCGCCCATACGTTTCTGCTCCGCTGAGATAACAGATCTGCAGCTCACTGCACTCAATGGCTCATCCTGGACCCAAAGGCACGCGAAAACTCGTGACACAACGCTACGTGTGGCCTGGCATAAATAAAGACTGTGCCCAATGGACCAAACACTGCCTGCAGTGCCAGAAAAACAAGATAACGCGACACACGGTCACACCAATAGCTAACATCGAGACACCATCACGACGATTCGAACACATACACGTCGATTTAGTCTCTCTTCCTGCTCCAAAAGGACACAGCTGGTGCTTGACCATCGTCGACAGATTTACGCGATACTCAGAAGCAGTTCCACTGGTCGACTCGAGGATGCCAACAGTAGTCAACGCGATTCTTTATCACTGAATCACGCGCTTCGGCATACCTCTGAGAATTACATCTGACCAGGGCGGTCAATTCTTCTCAGACACCTTCAAGGAGCTTACGCGAATTCTGGGCATCGAGAGGTTGATGACGATGCCATTTCATCCTCAATCAAACGGCATGGTTGAGAGAATACATCGCCAACTGAAAGCAGCACTGCGATGTCATGGCGAAGCTTGGTACGACGCACTTCCCCTGGTACTTCTAGGGTTGAGATCTGCGTGGAAAGAGGACCTTCAAACGACTTCCGCCAACCTAACATACGGGGAACCGATCCGTCTAACCGGAGAATTCCTCATCCCATTGAACCAACAAGCAGCAGCACCGGAATTGGTGAGAAATCTACGCGAGCATTTTCCCAGAATCGCGCCGACTCCCGCTGCACATCACGGTACACGTTCAACCTTCATCTTCAAGGATCTAGCGACGTGTACACATGTTTTTGTCCGCGATGACCACGTGCGAATGGCATACCGATCACCATACATCGGCCCATGCCGCGTAATCAGTCGTCATGACAAATACTTCGTCATTTGGTACAAGTCCGGAGGATTGGGTAACTACAAGAATACACCGATCTCCATCGACCGACTGAAACCAGCGTACGTACNTTAACTACAAGAATAAACTGATCTCCATCGACCGACTGAAACCAGCGTACGTACTGCCAGAGGACATGGACCAGGTTCAAGCACAGCCTCCACCGCCAGACGTACCAGAAGAGCCTCAACAACAACAGAATCAGCCGCAGCCGAGCACGAGCACGGCGAACAGGACTCAGAGGCCGAGGAGACGCGTAAACTTCGCGAACAGACCGACAATCCACATCTATACTGTCTAAATTTCCTTATCAAAAGTTTTTTTTCACCTGCTTATTACATTTCACCTGTTCCGAGATTAATCTTTTTCTGTTGCAGTGCTGAAAAACTACCTTTTTCACTTAAACAGGGGAGTCATGTAGCGCCTCGCTACACACACCATCGCGTACCACACGCACGGATAGGACAACGCTGAGAGACGACTGGACATCGGCGACATCATCGCGCTCTGTCACGCGCCCAGTATAAAATACCTCTCGCTCGCACCTATTGTCACGCGTATCTAAATTCCCGTCTTACGCGATTTATTATAGTCAGTAGAGTCTAACACTGACCTCTGATCAGATCACTTTGATTATTCTTTCTCTTTTGTACATATATTCTAAACGTCTTGACTAAACTGTAATTTAAGTACTAATTACATTTGTTAATGAATTGTTACATCCCTCAACAACCTCAATTCCTACATTAGAGGGGGTTAGACGGTTATTCTTTGAGCCTGTTACCCACTTATCGATCCACTGATATAAAAACCTCCCCACGTCCGCCAGCTGCATCCCAAAGCGTTTTCAAAAAACCAAAATGGAAATTGAAAAATACTTTTCGTTATTTTTTGCGTTTGTTAGGTGTTACTCTTTAAGCCTGTCACTCATCTATTTATCCTCAGACAGAAAAACCCCATCTCGCCGACCCTTTCGTTTTGAAGAACCCAAAGGGGAAATTCAAAATTCATTATTACTTTTTTGCTTCCGAATGGAAGCATTGTAATCATCCAATTTTCACATTCTCTAATTTTGATTGGAAATGATGAAGAACGGTCTGCAACGTAAAAATACGAAGTTTGGTGACCATGTCTGTATGTGTCCCTGTCCAGCGCCACCTTCCCGACGGTCAATTTTTTGAGAATTTAGTAATTAAGTGGTTAAACTTCTTCTAAAAAATCTGAAATTGAATCATATTATGAGCCTTAATAGGGACTAACTCCATGCAAAATTTCAGCCCGATCGATCAAACACCTTTTGCGAGAAGCTATTCGTTTTTAAATGGTTTTTTGAGAATATCTTCGAAGATAGTGCACCGATGTCATTTTTTTTTTAAATATTCGTTTCGATGCTTTATATCTAAATCAATCAAATCATATATACCCGTTCGTACAAAGATTTCGAGATATTCGAAGTTTCTGTTTTTCCATAAAAATCCTTGTAAGCACTCTAGCTTGTGTAAAAATCGATATATCTTGTTGAAATTTGGATAAGATTTTCCTTCTATGATAACAATGCTTCCTATTGAAGATGGGCTCAATCGCACAAGTAGCACCCGAGATATTCGACTCTTTCTGATAATGTTCTATGTGCAATAGCGTAAAAACTACGCAACCGATTTCACTATTTTTTTCAAAATATACACTTCGATGTCTTCCATCTACATCAATGAAAACATGTATACCCACTCATGAAAGTTCAAGGGTAATTCCAGTTGTTCCGTTTTTGCATAAAAATCTTTGTAATCACTCTAATTGCTTCGGAAGAGACGCACTGAAATCGTTCGATTTTTCGATTCTCTCATTTTGTCTGGAAATGATGTAGAATGGTCTGAAACTTAAAAATACGAAGTTTCAGGACCATGTATGTAGGTGCGCGGGGTCCAGTTGGTACACTTGGTGGACAACTTTTAGAAAATGAAACGAACAAAGGGGTAAAATAATTCCAAAAAATTTGAAATTGTGTGAGATCATAGGTATTAATGAGGACTATGTTTGTGCTAAAGTTCAGCTGAATCGGTCTATTAAGTTCAAAACTATTCAACTGATTTCATTTTTTTTTCAAAATACTCATCTTGATGTCTTCTATCACAATCTATCAAGATACCTATACATGTTCGTACAAAGTTTTGGAGATATTTCTGTTTTGCGATCTATCGCTGAAAAATTTTCTTAGCACTCTAGTTTTCCTAAAAATTGACATATTAAATTAAAGTTTAGTACAAAGTTTCCTCTTGGCACTGAAATATTTGGTATTGAAGATGGGCTAAATCGGATGAATAGTTTAGGAGATATTCCACTTTGTATCCAAATATATTTTCTTGAATATCTCAAAAACTACTCAAACGATTTGAATTTTTTTTCCACAATACTCGACTTGTTATCTTCAGTCGCTATCTATCAAAATATGTATACCCGTTCATACAAAGTGTTCGAGATATTTCAGTCTTTCGATGTTTTGCTGAAAAATTTGGTTAACACTCGAGTTTTCCTAAAAATTTACATATTAACTTGAAATTAGGTACAAAGTTTCCTCTTGGCACTAAAATATTTGGTATTGAAGATGGGCTAAATCGGATGGACTCGAGTTTTCCTAAAAATTTACATATTAACTTGAAATTAGGTACAAAATTTCCTCTTGGCACTAAAATATTTGGTATTGAAGATGGGCTAAATCGGATGGATAGTTTAGGAGATATTTGACTGTGTATGCAAATCTATTTTCTTGAATATCTCAAAAACTACTCAACCGATTTCAATTTTTTTTTCAATGTATTCATCTTAATGTCTCTTATTCCAACCAATTGGAATATGCACGATTCATGCAAGTGATTCATGCGAAGTTCCCGAGAAATTCAAATTTTTCGATTTTTCGCTAAAAATCCGTCTTTGCACTCTAACTTTGGAAAAAATTGACATATTAATCTGAAGTATGGTACGAAGTTTCTTCTTGTTTTACTTAAAAATTGAGAAAATCCGAGAATTTGCGTCTTACAGAAACTGAAATTTTTTATTCACCACAAAACAGAATTTTTATCAACTTATTATTTTTTTAAAATAGGATTTCGACGGATATATTCGGATGCTTACTACTAATAATATGAAAGATAAAAAGACTAACAACACATAAAGAAACAATCGTATTTCTCCAATCGAATAGGCTCGATCCCCTGCTTGGTTTTGTTTGGGGGGTTTTTAGGTGTCATTCTGTGAGCCTATTATCAACCTATCCACCCCCCCGCCCTGTGGAATCGAGGTTGTTGAGGGATGTAACGATTCACTAACAAATGCGATAGTTATAAAACAATCACAGTATATTTACAAGACGTAGACTATATACAAAAAGTGAAGATAGATAATGGAAGGAGTAGGTGTTCAATATTGGCAAAAGGTGAGAATTCGGATACGCGTTACAATAGGTGCGAGTGAGAAGTATACATTTTATTGGCGCGTGACAGAGAGTGATGATGTCACTGATGTCCAGTCGTCTCAACTACGCGCGTTGTCGTGTCCGTGTACTAATGCGTAAATGTGTACGTCTGTAGGTGAGATGCTACATGACTCCCTGCTTTGGTAAAAAACGCAGTTTTTCTGTAACATAAAATGAAAATGAACAAGACAAGATCAAGCAAAATGAGTAAAAAATGTAGTTTTTTTGAATCTGCAACAGAAAAATGATTATTCTAGGAACAGGAAAATTGTCAGGTTTGGCAAGCAGGTGAAAAAAATTTTTTTTTTGAATGAGGAGACTTAGACGTAATGGATGTGAATTGTCGGTCTGTTGGCGAATGTTACGCCTCTCCTCCGTCTTCCAGTAGCGGATGCCGTGCTCGTGCTCGGCTGCGGCTGGTCCTGTTGTTGAGGCTCGTTGGGTACGTCTTGGTACGGAGTCTGTCCTGGAAGCTGATCCATGTCCTTCGGCAGTATGTACGCTGGTTTCAGTCGGTCGATGGAGATCGATGTGTTCTTGTAGTTTTCCAAACCTCCGGACTTGAACCAGATGAGGAAATATTTGTTGTGGCGACTGATGACGCGAAATGGGCCGATGTATGGTGGTCGGTATGCCATTCGCACGTGGTCGTCGCGAACGAAAACATGCGTACACGTTGACAAGTCCTTGAATATGAACGTTGAACGTGTACCATAATGTGCAGCTGGAACAGGCGCGATTGTAGGAAAATGTTCGCGTAGATTTCTCACCAATTCCGCTGATGCCGTTTGTTGATTTGCTGGCATGAGGAACTCTTCGGGTAGACGGATAGGTTCCCCATACGTTAGCTCAGCAGGGGTCGTTCGAAGGTCGTCCTTCCACGCGGATCGCAACCCTAAAAGTACCAAAGGAAGTGCGTCGAACCAAGCGCCGCCGTGACATCGCAGTGCTGCTTTTAGTTGGCGATGTAGCCTCTCAACCCAACCATTTGATTGAGGGTGAAAAGGCGTTGTTATGATCCTCTTGGTGCCTAGGATTTGCGTGAGCTCTTTGAACGTGTCTGAGAATGATTGACCACCTTGATCANATGGTACGAAGTTTCTTCTTGTTTTACTTAAAAATTGAGAAAATCCGAGAATTTGCGTCTTACAGAAACTGAAATTTTTTATTCACCACAAAACAGAATTTTTATCAACTTATTATTTTTTTAAAATAGGATTTCGACGGATATATTCGGATGCTTACTACTAATAATATGAAAGATAAAAAGACTAACAACACATAAAGAAACAATCATATTTCTCCAATCGAATAGGCTCGATCCCCTGCTTGGTTTTGTTTGGGGGGTTTTTAGGTGTCATTCTGTGAGCCTATTATCAACCTATCCACCCCCCCGCCCTGTGGAATCGAGGTTGTTGAGGGATGTAACGATTCACTAACAAATGCGATAGTTATAAAACAATCACAGTATATTTACAAGACGTAGACTATATACAAAAAGTGAAGATAGATAATGGAAGGAGTAGGTGTTCAATATTGGCAAAAGGTGAGAATTCGGATACGCGTTACAATAGGTGCGAGTGAGAAGTATACATTTTATTGGCGCGTGACAGAGAGTGATGATGTCACTGATGTCCAGTCGTCTCAACTACGCGCGTTGTCGTGTCCGTGTACTAATGCGTAAATGTGTACGTCTGTAGGTGAGATGCTACATGACTCCCTGCTTTGGTAAAAAACGCAGTTTTTCTGTAACATAAAATGAAAATGAACAAGACAAGATCAAGCAAAATGAGTAAAAAATGTAGTTTTTTTGAATCTGCAACAGAAAAATGATTATTCTAGGAACAGGAAAATTGTCAGGTTTGGCAAGCAGGTGAAAAAAAATTTTTTTTTGAATGAGGAGACTTAGACGTAATGGATGTGAATTGTCGGTCTGTTGGCGAATGTTACGCCTCTCCTCCGTCTTCCAGTAGCGGATGCCGTGCTCGTGCTCGGCTGCGGCTGGTCCTGTTGTTGAGGCTCGTTGGGTACGTCTTGGTACGGAGTCTGTCCTGGAAGCTGATCCATGTCCTTCGGCAGTATGTACGCTGGTTTCAGTCGGTCGATGGAGATCGATGTGTTCTTGTAGTTTTCCAAACCTCCGGACTTGAACCAGATGAGGAAATATTTGTTGTGGCGACTGATGACGCGAAATGGGCCGATGTATGGTGGTCGGTATGCCATTCGCACGTGGTCGTCGCGAACGAAAACATGCGTACACGTTGACAAGTCCTTGAATATGAACGTTGAACGTGTACCATAATGTGCAGCTGGAACAGGCGCGATTGTAGGAAAATGTTCGCGTAGATTTCTCACCAATTCCGCTGATGCCGTTTGTTGATTTGCTGGCATGAGGAACTCTTCGGGTAGACGGATAGGTTCCCCATACGTTAGCTCAGCAGGGGTCGTTCGAAGGTCGTCCTTCCACGCGGATCGCAACCCTAAAAGTACCAAAGGAAGTGCGTCGAACCAAGCGCCGCCGTGACATCGCAGTGCTGCTTTTAGTTGGCGATGTAGCCTCTCAACCCAACCATTTGATTGAGGGTGAAAAGGCGTTGTTATGATCCTCTTGGTGCCTAGGATTTGCGTGAGCTCTTTGAACGTGTCTGAGAATGATTGACCACCTTGATCAGACGAAATTCTCAGAGGTATTCCGAAGCGTGCGATTCAGTGGTAGAGAATCGCGTTAACTACTGTAGGCAATTTTGCATCAATCAATGAAACTGCCTCTGGATACCATGTGAATCGATCGACGATGGTCAAACACCAGCTTTGTCCGTTTGAGGCAGGAAGAGAGATCAGATCGACGTGTATGTGTTTGAAACGTAGCGATGGTGTCTCGATTTCAGCTATTGGTGTAACCGCGTGTCGCGTGACTTTGTTTTTCTGGAATTCCAGGCAGTGTTTGGTCCATTCAGAGCAGTCTTTATTCATGCTGAGCCAGACGTAACGCTGCGTGACGAGTTTCCGTGAACCTCTGCATCCAGGATGAGCCATTCAGTGCAGTGAGTTGAATACTTGGTGTCTCAGCTGGGCAGGCACATATGGGTGCACTGTACCTGATGATACACCACAGTACAGTGGTTCGTCCATTCCTGGAAGTTGTAGGTGGTCCAGTCGTAAATTCACGTCCGGTCGCAGGAGTAGCCGTTGAAGCTCCTGGTCGTCGCGTTGGATATCTATGAGTTGTTGCGTTGTGACAGCAGTTGAGATGGTTTCGACTCGTGACAGAGCATCTGCCACGACGTTGTCTAGGCCCGCGATGTACCGGATGTCCGTAGAGAATTGTGCGATGTAGTCCAATCTTCGGTACTGCAAGGGTGAAGCTCGTTCTGGTTTTTGCTTGAACGCGTGAGTCAGCGGTTTATGGTCAGTGAAAATGATCACATGACGCCCCTCAAAGATGTGTCTGAAGTGCAGTACCGCTTCATAGATCGCCTGCAGTTCCCTGTCGTAAGTCGCGTGTTTCTACGAGGAAATCGTGAGTTTTCTGCTGAAGAATACAAGCGATTGCCAAGAATTGCGGTGTTTCTGCTGTAAAACGGCTCCAATCGCGTGATCTGACGCGTCTGTGAAAATGGTCCACTCTGCTTCAATATTTGGATGAGACAACAGAGTGGCCTCTGCCAGAGCCTGTTTGCTGCGCGTGAAGGCTTCTTCAAGGGCTGGAGTCCAGGTTACTGGATGCTTCCCTTTGACGTTTAGACCCTGGGTTGGCGCGTTCAGTGGGGCGAGAATTTCTGCTAATCCCTTGATGAACTTCCGGTAAAAATTTAAAGTACCGAGGTACCTGCGCAGTGCTTTTACAGTAGTAGGCCTCGTGAATTCGAGAATCGCGTTGACTCGATCTCTGGGAGGCTTAATTCCCTGGGCGTTGATCGTGTGTGCAAGGAAAATGACCTCTGGCTGCCCCAGGACTGATTTGGCGACGTTTACTATCAATTCGTAGTCCTGTAGGCGTTGAAAATATATTCTCAGGTGTTCGCGATGTTCTTCTTCGGCGTCCGATCCTACCAAAATGTCCTCTATGTACGGAAACAGAAATGGTAGATCGCGTGTCACTTCATCTATTAGGCATTGAAAGGTTTAAGCCTTGTTCCTGAGGCCGAAAGTCATATACGGAAATTCAAAAAGTTCAATAGGCGTGATTATCGCGGTCTTTTGGATGTCCTCAGGGGCAACTGGAATTTGATTAAACGCTTTGACCAGATCTATGGTAGGGAAAATTGTTTTGCCGTACAAGTTGGCAGCAAAATCCTCTAAATAACGAACACGGTACTTATCTGGTATAGTTCTGTCATTGAGTGCGCGGTCATCTCCGCATGGTCTCCATTCGCCGTTCGTTTCGGTTCTTGTACGTTCTTATACGGTGAATCTCCGTTGATCTCGTGGAGCTTAACAGACAGTGCGCGGTAACGCGTAAACTGGCCATTCGATTTTAGGCCTATTGAGCTGTCGATTAGGCACTTGTTCCTCAAATCCGGCAGCAGATTGAAGTGGTGTAGGAAATCAGCACCAATGATGGGTCTGCTGACGTCTGCCTCGAGGAAACGCCACGTTAAGTCTCTGCGTAGACCGAGATCGGGCAAGATGGACGTGTAGCCGTACGTGTCGATGAGGGTGCCGTTGGTTGCGAAGAGTTGATAGCCGCTAGTACCCCTTTGGTTTGGCCGCCTGCAAGGCGTGACAGAGACGTCTGAGCCTGTGTCCACTAGGTATCGGGTCCCAGTCGTTCTGTCGGTGATGAATAAGCGGCGGGATTTCAAGTGAGAGACGACTTCCGCCACTATTATCTCTCCCTGGAGTTTTCCTGAAACTTACAACCGGACGAACAGTTACGCGCTCGATTACCAAATTTAAAATGGTACCAGCAGGTCTGCGTTTGCCCAGAGACCTTGGTGTTCGACCTGCTACGCGGGCGGTTGTTGTTGTCTCGCCCGCGGGATCGCGAGCGGGCAAGTGAGCGTGGGTGTGAGCGCGAATTCTGCGCTTGCAGGGCTATGACAGACGCGGTGAGTGCTGCGACTTGAGCTGCTAGCTGTGCATTTTCCCTGCACTCGACTTTGTGACCGCCACGACAGTATCTGGATGATAGACCTCGTAGATCTTGTCTGCGAGCTTTGCTAGGTCATCGGTGCTTGCCTGGGGCTGGATCACCAGACATGCTCGGGTGCTCTCCAGAAGATGAGATAGCCAGCGTGCCCTCAAGACTTCATCATCGATATTTGGAACTGAACTTTTCAAATGCCTTGGATATTGAGAGGGTAATCGATTTCCAATCGACTCCCGATCGAGTAATTTGATAAGATTTGCTTCCTTTGACTTTGTAAATCGAGCAATCAAAGCGTTTCTAAGAGCTTGGAAAGGTGCGACTTGAACGGGGGTAACAACTACATCCTCTACTTCTGCAGCTGATTCTGTATCAATCAATGGTAATGTTCGGTAAAACGTATCTGTTTCTGTTACAATTCCGTAATTGCGGAATTGGGCCTCCAGCTGGATGAACCAAGTCCTGGGTTTGTCACGCGAGAACTCTGGTGCCTTGATCTGCGGCAGTGCGGAAGCTGTCGTTGTCGTGACAGTCGGGAATGTCAGCGTGCTGCCTGTTGTGGTAGACATCGTATCTCACGTTGTTGGTTTTAAATAAGAAGCTAGGATTATCTATTTTTAAAAGTAAATTTCGACGGGAAATAAAATTTGAAGTATAAATGTGACGACAAATAAAGGCGTTAAAAGTCTCTATTTATCACCAATAGAACACAACGTCTCTGGGTGCTCAGCAATGTGTCGGTGCGAGGTCATTGTTCACTTGAATACGGCACTTTGTTTTGATTTTATCGAAACACTGAGAAATCAACAGTTGGCATTCGGACGCTTCGAATGTTCTAGAAACTTCGAGATGCCGTGTTTAATATTTCCATTGAGAAAAACCACACGGTGAAAATAATGTTTTATCAAGCACGTGAAATAAAATTGCACTTGCACTCGGAGTTATGCGGCACTGAAAAGCTAGCAACGCGGGTGTTCACCGAGGATAGGGTAGAACCATCGGGAAGCGCGGATAAAACTTTCGAGCAAAAATGCGCGCCACGCCGCGAGTTAATTTTCCCTTTTGATTAACGCGAATTTTCCTTATTTTGATCACGTTGGGGTCACCAATGTAGGAATTGAGATTGTTGAGGGATGTAACGATTCACTAACAAATGTGACAGTTATAAAACGATCACAGTATATTTACAAGACGTAGACTATATACAAAAAGTGAAGATAGATAATGTAAGGAGTAGGTGTTCACTCCTGAGTATTCGGCGGTCGGTGCCGGACTGAATACAGGGTGTATATTTATTGGTGGAGAACCTCCCGTCCACCAAAGTAAAATGACCTCCTGAATACGGGAAAAATAATAAAAGAAATCTTTTCTTAGCCGTTTTTTAGATAATTAATAATTAATGTAGGCCAATGAGAGGATCGGGTTATGGCGCGCGATAGTTTTCGAGGGAGTTCAAAAAATGAACATCAATGGTGCGTTAGAGTCACGCCGAAAGATGTGTGAAAACAGTTGAGTCGCTATTCTCCCGTCAATTTCGTATTGATGGCGGAAATGATGAGGTGAGCTGAGAGATGGCGCGCGTATGTAGTTTTCAAGTTGAATTAAATTTGTTTACAAAAGAGGTAAACGAAACCAGATAATTCGTACAGCCAGAAAATAGTTTAATCAAATAAAATGTATGATTTATTCGGTCGAATAAATCATTAACCATTGATTTAAATCAACTTCATTGGTTCAAGTAAACCATTTTCTTGGAAGTACGGGAAATTCACGGAAATGAAATGAATTGAATTTTGAAAGAAAAAACATTATGAGATTTTCGAATCAAGTAAAGGGACTTCTCTCATTACTGTTTCCTCTTCCAATGTACTTCACGAGCTCGAGAAATTATTGTAATCTTTCCGTAAATGAAACATCAAACTTTCATCTTCAAGTTTCATAGATTTTTACAATTCTGAAGGTTCTTAACGATTTGTCAAGGTCTTCGATGACGCAATCGGAGCGTCTCCATGTAACTTGGAGCTGCTTGGATTTTGGATGGGATCTATTCAGTTGTTCTGAAGTAAGAAAAAATAATAATTTATCCGCCTAATAATAATAATTTAGAAGGCGATACCTGTAATGAGGTGATATCGAGAGCAGCACTTGTCGCGACAGCCACTGCGGTAATTAAGGCGATAACAAGGGCGGCACTTGTCGCCGCAGTCACTGCGATAATTGAGGCGATATCGAGAGCGGCACTTGTCGCCGCAGTCATTGCGGTAATTAAGGCGATAACAAAGGCGGAACTTATCGCGGGATTCACTGCGGTAATTGAGGCGATATCAAGAGCGGCACTTGTCGCAGTAGTCACTGCGGTAATTGAGGCGATATCGAGAGCGGCACTTGTGGCAGCAGTCATTGCGGTAATTGAGGTGATATCGAGAGCAGCACTTGTCGCGACAGTCACTGCGGTAATTAAGGCGATAACAAGGGCGGTACTTGTCATCACAGTTACTGTGGTAATTGAGGCGATATCAAGAGCAGCATTGAGACCTTCGAACACCTCTTGGTCTACGGTTCACTATACGCTAGTATTCGTGCTCATTACATATATCCTTGGTTCCTGCCTGAGCTGTCTCTTTTGGAGAATTTATGCAACTTACTTAGTTCTTCAAACCCTCATTGTTTAAAAGACACTTTTCTTTTCTTGACTCATGCTTTTATTCGCATTCGCTGCCAGGTTCTTAGTATTTAGATTAAACTTCTGGCCGCGATATTACATATTTCTACATACCTTTTTTTTTGGTTTTTATTTCTGATGAGTTCATATTGTTTTTATTTCCTATAAAATTGTTTTGATTTGATGATAAACCGCAAATGTCTGTATTTCCTAGTGTAAATATGCAGTCCCCCTGCGTCAATGAATCCATGTATTCCAAGATGCAATAAACTATCTATCTATCTATCTATCTATCTATCTATATAACTTAATTTAATTTTCCTTATCATAAAATTCCTGGACATCACAAGCGAAAACAAAATTATTTTATAATTTCCGTTTGGATTTGAGAAAACGATTTGGGATGCAAATGGTTGACAAGAGGAGGTTTTTTATATCGGTGGACAGATAGATGGGTAATAGGTTTAAAGAAGAACACCCAAAAAACTCACAAAAAGCGAGAAAGTAATAATTCATTTTGTCATTTCCGTTCGGGCTTTTTGAAAACGATTTGGGTCGCGTGGAGTCGCCGAGGGCAGGTTTTCATGTCGGCGTACCGGGGAGGGGGGTGGTGGGTGTACCGTCTCACTTACAGACGCACACATTTACGCATTAGTACACGGACACAACAACGTGCGTAGTTGACACGACTGGACATCAGTGACATCATTGCTCTCTGTCAGGCGCCAATAAAATGTATACTTCTCACTCGCACCTATTGTAACGCGTATCTGAATTCTCGCCTGTTGCGAATATTATACAGGGTGTATATTTATTGGTGGAGAACCTCCCGTCTACCAACGTAAACTGACCTCCTGAATACGGGAAAAATAATAAAACAAGTGGGGAATTGCTTCTGGATTGGACATAGTATAGTTTTCTTTGCTAATAATTAGCAATATGCTTCCGAATGGTTATTTTATATATTAGTCTCTCTGTATAACTAGTTTTCGACTTTGTTTTGTCGTTCTACTTTTACCTTCAATTTTTCCTGGTATTTATTCTGAAAGCTACATTTTTCAGCCTATAAAGAAGGAAGTTATTTTAATTATCTTCAAAATTTACTAATAATTTTTCATGATCTGTCTTTATTTTCTGATTTCTAGAAATTTCTCTTTAATTTTCTAAGGATTTGTTTCGGTATGGATGTGTCTGCGTGTGTACCTATTTGGCTGGAATTTTCGGCCACGATTTTGTTCGAAGAGATGTAGCCATTCAATCTATTTTTCCTTCAATCCTGACGTTTTCATGCAATTTACAACTGATGAGTTTATGAAAACCATTGACAGCAGTTTCATGGTTACATGCGGAAAATTTTTAGAAAAATCTTAACAAGTGTTAATTCAATTGAAATTTTTCGATTTTACTAGAAATAATTGTGAGATTGTTCAATTATTGGGTCAATGTTTTTTCTTGTAGAGAAAACGATCTGGAGTATCTTTACCGCTGTGAATTTTCTGATCGATACGTCGAAGAGGTTTCGTACGTGAGGAATAATTTATGATTAGGTTAGTGGTTATAACTGATTACTGCCCGAAGTACGGTAAATCCACTTCAATTCATCGCGGAAAAAAAATTTCCCGGACATTTTACCCTTGAATCAGGAGAATTCGAACTCGAATTCATTGATAGTTTTCTAAAAAAATGAACGTTAGTAGTGACGTTATCCAATTTATTGACATTTAATGAATCGTGCTGATTGATCAATTTCATAGTTGAAGATGTCTAAAGGTAAGTTAATATTTATTTATTATCTTAATATTTCTTTTTGATTATAAATTTTTTTTTTTTTTCAATTATTAATTATTTATTTGCATTTTTTTATTGTTTCTCAAGATTCGTTAAAACGGTCCCACGATGAGGCACTTAGTACGTCATCTTCTTCATCGTCTACTACTAATGATACTAGTGGAGGTGCAGGTGATAGCCCCTCTTTTACTTTGACTCCTTCAACAATTCTACAAATGTATAATAGTGACATCCAGTCTCGGCTTGTGTAAGTATTTTTCTTTTAATCTCCGTTTTCGTTTTTCCTTTCTGGATGTTTTCATTTAATTTATATTCGTTGTTTCAATTTATTTTTTATTAATTTATATATATTCTTAATAATAGATCCATCGTTGCTATTGTCGATCAAATTTTTCCTGCTACGTCTACTGCTGGAGTTATTGCCAAGACTATTCTCAAATGGACTGTGAATAATGGTGATGGAGAACGTGTCGAATGTGTTGCACGGAATAGTCAAATTCAACGCATTCAATCTCACATTGTTCTGGGAAATGTAACTATAATTTTGTATGATTTAACTATTCTTATTCCTATTCAATTCATGAGAGAGATTTTTTACTTCTCTATTATTTCAACAAAATTTTATTTATTTAATTATTGTCACTTCTTATGTTGTTTCTATACTAAATATTGTGAGCTAATGGCACTGAGTCTAGTCGGTTATTTGAATTGCTCATTCATTTTTTTTTCAACGTCATACGTGAGGTTTGAGTCCTTTTTATCTGTAGATTTTTTTAATTAATTTGATTGTTCTTGATGGTGTTTAATCTGTTTTTTAAATTAATCTACGGATTGAATATTAATTTTTCTCTTGTGATAATTAAAATAGTTCATTAATCAGCTACAAATTTGTACTTATATCACCATTTAGCCATGGACGTTTTGAATCATTGAATATTTTTTAAATTTGATTTGATGAATTAATTCTTTAAAAAATGGAAACGTCAATTCAGTCGCGTAAAAAGTTGAGATTGAAAAATCTAATAATATTTTCCGACAATTATTTGTAATTTTTAAGGATATTTAAATTTTATGGTATTGAATAACCACTTCAAGTAATTATTGTTTATTTATTACGTATTCTTTTGTAATAAATAACCCATGTTGAATATTACATTTCAACCTCCAACTTTTAAATTATCATTCATAAAAATACCTGAAATACTCCAAGACTTTTACATTGTACCGCGGTTTTCCTTCACTCATTCATTTCTTTCTCGAATTTTCTTTTATACATTATTGGATGATTTGAAGTCATCCTTTCCATTCTACATGGCTCAATTCTCTGTGGATTGAAGCTCAGGCATTCGTTTCATAGGGTTTCACATAGTTAAATTCTGCTTTATTTGTTCATTGTGATTGGGTACAATGCATCTTGTTTTTTTTTCTCTAATTCTTACTATTATCTTTTTTTATTTGAAAATCATATTCCTGGTGTCTGTTTTTTTTTTTAATTAAATAGGTGTTGTTCCTCAATGAAGTTTTCATGAAGGGTGGGAATGCAAAATATGTCAATGGTACAGTGTTATACCAGTTGACTGTGCAGTCCAATACGACGGTTCATGTGATGGAGAAATTTGGACCAAATATACACGAACTTGATATTTTGAATCGAAATTTACACTCAATTGATCTACAAGATGTTTGTTGTCATCAGAAAGTCATACGTAAGATTTTTATCCATAATTTTTTTAATAGATCCATGGAAAGAACATTACGAAGGAAGATAATTAATTCTCTCTCAAGAAGGTTATTTGAATTGAATTAGAATGTCATCAGAATTTTCTTTTTGCTTTGAGAATCTACTGTTGTATTCATTTGAATTTCATTTGGACAATTGATTTTGCTTTATTTTCTTCAATAATAATTCAATTTTGTTTTATTTTACTGAGAAATATCTCATGGAAAAGAGTTTATGAAAATTTTCATCGTTTTATCAATATTTCTCAGCTGATTTTAAAATTTTTCAACCTCTAATTTAAAAAATTTTGGAGTTGGAGTAATTTAGAGATGGCTTGGTATTGGAGTAATAAAATTCTGTTGTCGGTTTTCTGGTTTAGAAATTTTTTAATTGGCAATTTTTTAAATAGATCAAATTTTTCATCTGATGGTAACTGGCGCGAAGTATCAATGCCTCTTAAAATCAAGAGTTGAATCTGAAATTTTTAGACATTCTGTATTTTTTTTTGTTTGTTATGAACAAAAAGGAGGAATTGTTTGGCAAATTATTTGTTCAGACTGTAATGGGCCACACTCACGTCATTCTATTTGAATTGATCACACATTACTCACGTGCGAACAAAACGAGCGATCAGCATTATTTTCCATCAGAAAAACGTTTCATTAGCCAATTCAACTTTTGTATGAGTGTAATTTCTACCATTTTCAGGTGTGCAAGGATACATTATAACGAATTTTGCGGTGGTTCAAAGAGCGGAAGGTCTCCCATCGTCCTGTTTTGGAGTCATTGGAGTTGAGGATTTTTGTCTTGAAAAAAAAATCACCCAATTTCAGAGTTCCAGTCTTTCTTTTAAGATTGGACAGAATGTTGAAATTCAAGGATTCATTCGCAACCTTGGTGTGTATCATTGTTACTCATTCCCCATGTTTTCCATTTTCACAATTTCAAGTATATTTTTTTTTAGCTGGTTTTCCTCCTCAACTGATCGTTCGCTCTCCATCGGATATCACTGTAATTAGTGAAACTATTAAAGACGTGGCATATTTATGTAAATATGTCCAATCTCCTATTGACAACGCGAAAAGACTACGTCAAGAATTATTTTTTATCTTTTTTTTAAATTTTTTTATTTTCATCGATCGATGTTATTATCGAATTCATTGATATTTTGATCCATTTCATACTCAAATTTTTTTGTAAGCAATAAATATTTTAATACTTTTAAATTATATCTATCTTAATGAGAGTGATTGCTGGAAATATATATGATAAATTTTCAATATTTTTATTTGATATCATATCTAGATGTATAGTTTCAGATCAACTCTATAAATTTTACATCCAATGGCCATTTGTTGGGTGTTAATGAGTATAAGCAGAGGGTTTAATAGAGGCATCGCACAAGTAAGTATATAAACTTTCTAGTTTCAATATTATTGTCCTTCATTTGTTGTTAATGAAATGTATCAAAAATTATTCTTATCATAATTTAAGTGATTCTTTTGACTGTTGGTATCGAAAGTTGCTTGGGAAATTTATTTTATTCTACAATCATTTTAATTGAAATTTTTCGAATATCTCGATAAAAATATTTCTCCTTTCATTAGATTCAAAGATATCCACGAAAGAAGAATTAATGAATCTTCCAACAATATGAAATTGATTATTTCACCTTACTTTTTCGAGAATATTTCAAAATTCAAGGGAGATACCAGAATTTTTGTTAATATCTTCAATTTAGCTTATGATTTTCCCTACAAAAAGTGTCCTTAAAAAAAATTCCTCCGTCCTCTAGATTCCAAGATACAACCGAAAATTCTCGCGATAACGAAAGAAAACCCTACAATTCTTCTCACACTTTTTTCATTGAATTCATTCATTCACTAAATTTCAGGCGGCCTAATACCTCTCATACTACTCCTTCCAGAATCTTTAACAAAAAACAATTCCCTCCCCCCTCCCCGCCTTCCTCGCTACTTACTTTAACCACTAATTAATTAATTAATGATGAAATTCGAGTAATAGTGAATTAAGATGATTCGAATGATTAATACGAAGAAACTGGTGCTTATTCATTCTTTCATAGATATCAAAATACGATCCATACAGCATGAAAATTTCATTTTCATTCCTGAGAGAACAGTTCTATTCTTGACAAAAAAAAAGACATTTAATGTTAAAAGGAATGAAAAAGAGTCACCTTCAATTGAAACAAAGGAAGAACGGATGTCAATTTCTTGAGAAATTGGAGGAAATTGAGAATATTTATTGATACAGAGAATATTAAGAGTGCCATAGTTATAATTTGAAGTATCGATTCATTTTTGAGGATCAATTTTGCTGAGATCAAAGAAATATCCTATTAAGTTCCAACTAACCAATAAGGTTTGTACATAGAATTTATTTCTTCAATCGAAATTATTCTTACAGTACTGCTTGATTTCACCAGTGTTCATTTATATATAAGGAAAGGTAAGGTAAAATGAGCACTTGAGACGTTTTTTAAATATCTATAATTTATCAGTAAGTCAATCAATTGAGCTCATTATAAAGAGAAAAAAGTGTTCTCTTCCAGGGAAAAAATATAATTTTAATCAGACTTTTCTTTTACAGATGAATTCTCATTCATCCTTCTTTGCCCATCTCAATGATCCGGGAAGTGTAAGGTATAATCCTCATTTTTGTGGACCTCATCACTATCGTCAGAATCGATTCAATTATCCAGCGAGATCTCCCAATGAATATCAGTTTTACAATTCTCGAGAGAAACGATATGGTGATGTAGTGCCACTTTTCATTTAATTCATCATTTATTCTTTTTATAATCATCATTATTGTTACTATGATCATCATCATTATTAGTATTATAAAATTATGGTATATCATGCCACAAAGATATGAATTTCGTTTTCAATGAATGTGGATTTCATTAATCGAGCCGAAGATGAGATTAATATTCACATTTAACGACACCGAAGTTTATGCTCCTTGTGGCCTAATATTCTATGTTAGCGAGATTGATTATCGCTATTATTTTTACGATATTTCGATGTGTTAATTGTAAGGATATTCACGTATAACAGATAATTTTTCTTAGAAGAAATTCTCTTCAGAGTTTATCGAATAAAGTTGAATGCTTATTTTGATTTAAACTTTGAAATAGGTTTTAAATGCTTTTTTTGAAAGAACAAAAAAAATGGAAAAATTTCATTCAATTAATGGCAGTTAAGGGAATGAAAGATGATTAGCAATGTTCATTGGAAATAAATTTCTGAAAAAATTATTCAATAATAAAAAATCAAAAAAGGAGTGATTTTAAATTTTTCATTGATAATTTTCAGATGATTATCCAAATCGCAATCCTGAGCAATTTTACCAACGAAATCCAGTCCGGAACCGATCGAATCGACCTGCCCGGCATTATCTGATAATTTTCGATGTCCCAATGAAACAAATACTAATCATTCTGCTGCTAGTCCTGTCTCAAATTCGATTGATCGAAGTAAATCTACCAAAAATCCCTACTACAAGTTTCATGAACAGAAGAAGAAAATTGAACATTTGGAAGCAGAATTGACGTTGTTGAAGGAACAGATGAGCTCGAATAAAACCAGAGGTGGTCGCAATCTACACGAGAGGAATACCAAGTATATAATTTGATTTATTTTAGATTTATTTTATTTATCGTAAACGAAAAAAATTGGAAGGGAAGAATTCTTTTTGTTTCACATTTTCAATTATTTTTACATAGTTATTTATCGAAATTCAATTTGAATTTAATTCCGGATTTCAAATACGAGAGAGTTTCTCAAAGAATCTTAATTTTATGAAACAAGAATTTAAGTAGAGAGGTGTTTATAGAAGGGTTTTAAATACCTACATGAAAATATTTGCTTACATGAGCGTTAAAAATATATAAGGTACGAAGCATAGCATCACAAATAAGAGTCTTATTATTTCAAGGATAATAAGAGCCGCGTACAAGTGTGAGAATGAAGGATAAACGAAAAAAATCATAAATTGTAAATTGATATAGGAGTAGTTCCACGTCAAATCAATCCCAACAGTCCCAAAAAGTCGATGTCTCCGATTTTGCCCGTGATTTTTTTTTTAGATTCTTTACCATAACAGAAAGCTTCAGTTAAATTTTTAGCCGATAAAAAAAAATTGACAGAGTCATGAATTTTAGAAAATTTTGAGTATTCTTCGCTTCCAAAAAAATCATTTCTATTTTTATTAAATTTGTGCTTGGACGATGAGTCTTGAAATTCCATTCTAATGAGTTGATAGTACCTTGTAAACTCTTGAACATGAAACCAAATGAAGTTCATTTTATGCATTTTTGAAGGCGTAGCGCAAAAACATGCTTTTTCGAAAAACCAAAATTACTTGGGAACCTCATTTTTTTTTAACTTCCCGACCCGAAGGGTAGGAAGTTATTGTAATGACCCCGAAAATTAAAAAAGGAGTTTCGATCAGATCTCCACGTTTGATGAGCTCCAGAAACATTTCCTGACACTTTCAGAGTGATGTTCGTATGTATATATGTGTGCGTGTGTGTGTGTGTGTGTGTGTGTGTGTGTGTGTATGTGACCCAAATTTTGCCCGACGATTCCTCCCGAACCAGCGGTCTGATTTAAGTTCTGTTGATGCCAATCGACGCGTATTGATGGGACTTAGATCTGATTAGGTTGTGGATATGATCATCTCAGCGGTTTGTCCGTTTTTCGGCGGAAACTGACAAAAAAATGTCAAAAAATGTTATTTTTTCACAAATTCTACCATTTCTCACGTAGGAGCGATGAACTGAGTGTAGTTTTTGTCTCAATCGATGCACTATTATGCGACTCAAATCTGCTCAAAACTTCACGATGATTGTCTTAACGGTTAATGAGTTATTCGAATACAACTTTTGCATCGTTTTTCAATTTTTTTCTTTCTTTCATTCAACCTTTCCTCGATTGCTTCCGGATGGAAGATGACTAAAAATGGTCTGAAATGACGAAAAATGACCTCTAGAAAAAATGTCGGTATGTATGTGTTTATGTATGTGTGGCGTTTTTTTTAATTTTCCATTTTTCTCAAATATCTCTGGAGATTCCTAATCGATTCCCACGAATCAAAATGGACAATAACCGTCTAGATATCCTCTACATAAAAAAAAATCATGCATTTATCACCAATAATTGGTGAATTATTGAGTTTTCAAATTTTTTTTCGAAAATTCCTTTCGTTCACATCTCCTTGGAAACTATTCATGTTAGTGAATCCAGGTCTAGCAGGAATTTTAGATGTATTATGCAGATGGGTCTCCTACATTAGCTAAGGGATATGATGCACAGAAAAAAAATTTTTTTAAATAAAATCGTTGAGGGTCAGCTTTTTTTCTTTACAAAAGTCTGAAGGGTCTGGAAAGTTTGGAGAGTTTGATTGATGTGCATCTAATTTTTGTCATGAATAATATTGTATTCTAAAAAAAATAATGAATAAAAAATAAAGCCCATCCGGAAGCAAATTGCCAATTTATTGGCAGAAATAATATTTGAAAATGATAAAAGAATATGGCAATGCCCTACTTGTTTTGACATTTTTTAAATTTCCTTTCAAAGTAATAAGTCCAAGAAGAATGGAGAAAGTGGGAGATTTCGACCGAAGGAATAAATTATTGGTCGGGAAGTTATTTGTTTGACGCGTCAAGGGTCACACACATATTCGGGGGCGTATGCATCAACGCACTCAAGCTTGCGAGCGACCAACTTCGCCATCTTGTTAATCTGAGAATTTAACACCATATTTGTACCACAATTATCCATATTCCCGTAAAATTTTATGTAGTCTCTTACAATATTTTTTTTTTATAGCAAAATCAATTTCTTTCCAATTTCTTCGCATTGTTTTGACATTTGGAGACATCGACTTTTTGGGACTGTTCATTTTACGTGGAACTACCCATAGAACATTGGAAATAAAATTTAAAAGTGAAATAATCAATTCTATAGATTCTGGAAAAGTCAATATTTGTCTACAAAACTAAAGAGAACATCTAATCCAAAATTCACATCTGACGATTCCGGACATAAATATTATTTTAACTTTAACAAATGAGATATCTTGATATCTGGAGGGGATTTACTTGGAAAGAAACATCCCAATTGATGATAACTCCATTTAATATGAAGGAACAATAATGATTATTTTAATTATTCCTTTGTATATTTTTTTTTTTCAAATCTACATTATTCCAATAAATATTTCTGAACAAATTTACATTTTAAAATTTATTTATTTTTTAGTGATGATAATTTACGATTTGTGTTCAATATATGGTTTGAACATTTCTTCTTTATGTGTAAAAACATCCCTCACTTTTTTAAACTTTCGAACCCAGAAAAATTAGGTTATGATAAATGAATTAAAAAAATGTAAAAAGCAAAAAGGAGAAGGTTTTGAAGGAGCTTTTGAAGGTTTGGAATATTCTTTAATTCCCCTGGAATGAGAATAATACGAGAGTGAAAATTCTTGGATGCCCAGCAATAATGGAAACTTGAAAATTATCACTGCGAAATATTAATTTTTTCAGAACAGTTTTGGAAATTTAGAATTTCTGGTATGGAGATGATGGAGTCGTCAACTAGATGTGTCTATATGGAGTGATATGGCCGATTAGGTTTTTTTCTTTTTCTGAGAGAATTTATCTCCATTTGTCGAGATGATGTGTACCTGCAATATTCCCCAAATGATTGATCATATTTGAATTTCAAATGGTGAATGTTTCACCATTGGTTTCATTTTGTTATCTACAAAAATCCAGTTTTATATTCCTATCGATTTTTTTACCATTTAATGTTTCTTTCTCCAGCTTTTTGAATCGTCAAGTTCCATATTATTTTTCTCCTAATGAAAGTGCTTCATTTCTCAATATTTTGAGCATCATTCTGCCTTCACCACCACTTTAGATTGTAGTGTAGTCTTTCCAAAATAATTAATTTATTTCCCATCATAAACATGCCATTCAAAATCATTGAAGAATTCTGACCGTGAGGCGACTGCATTTTCAATATACACTAGCCGCAAAAATTCAATCATTAAGAGAATATTCAAGTAATATGACTTCCTTCTTTACTTATTTTTTTTCAGGCAAGTAAAAAAAAGCCAATTTTTGAACATGTTTATGCACTTTCATCCATACATTCTGAAGCACTGTGTGGTATTTCTGATTGCTGAAGAAAATTGTTCAAATGTAATAAATTATTGAATTGTATTATTGAAATGTAATAAATTATTTAATTTAGTCCGTGTCTTGCTGGGAAACATGAAAAAACCTATGGAGCATTGGAATATGAACACAATAAAAATATCAATTCAGAGAGTTTTTGAGAGCGAAGATTTACAAAAATATTATTCGACAATGGAAGACTATAAATATGATGACAATATTTCATTGAGGTCTAAATAGATCGAAACCAAACTCTGGGTCACCTCTAAGTTCATGGAAGATACCCGAAGTTTCTTACTCTTTACTTTGGGTTTTTTTTTACAGAAACCAAGAATTCACTCAGAATTAACTCGGAATTTAATTCATCGGGGAGGGGATAGAATTTTTGTGTTTAGAGATTAATTTTCTTCAGTAATGTACTTCCTACATTGTACTCGCTAAATTCTATCATTCCTTGAACATCGTTAATATTTTCAACATTACTCACTTGATTCAATTTATAAGGATGGAAAAATTTACATTGTGTATCAAATAAAATAATTTTGCAAAAAGGTAGCCTTCCGGGATGTAAATGAAATTTGAAAACGCGTTCACCATCAACTTGTGCCCATCCAGATTGAACGGAAGTTACTCCCATTAAACTAAAGGATCGATAAATGGTTTCAATTATTCTAATTCTTCTAATATTGCCGCTCATAATGTCACATTACTTTTCTGGTATGCCATTTTGAACTATTATAGATGGACGTCTTCGATATTCGTATTTAATCGACGGCATCTCTTTTAATTGGATGTTTAATGCAACTGTTATGTTTCAAGGATAATCTCTTATTATTCTTGTTCGACAAAAATTAATACTGTGAATATAGCTTCATGAAGTTGTACTTTTTAACATTATTCATGTGTTCCTTTATGAATAGAATGAATTGATGGATTATTCCTTCATTGATAACAGAAGGTATTTAAGGTTATTTCTCTATTGGTTTTTCGTTTTGTCATCATATGACGAAACGAATTTCATTTCAATTCGAATGATTTGTCCATTAATTCCCAGAAATAATTAGAATTTTCTGCTTAAGTACTATTTCAAGTTAATTTATTCTATTCCAGTTAACTTTGAAGACGTGAAGTTAATTAATTACTACGTCTAAAAGTTCGATCATCTACCATTACTGCAATTGATTTGACATCCATTCGTTTATGTTTTGATTCCCCTGTAACCAAGAAAAATTCACAAGAAGACCAAATTTAACCGAGTACAATCGTACATAACCACCGTTTCATTCTACAATATAACTGTGGCAATCACAACAATTTTTCTGTATTTTTCAAACTCTGAAGTTAATTCATCGATATTCAATTATGTTCTTTTTTGAAACCTCGATCGGTGAGAAGGGATGAGCATTTTCGACCTGAGTAGTTTTCCACGATATAGTTTGATAATTGATATGTTCTAAGTAGAAGCTTTTTTTTGACTTTAGACTATATTAAATATTGAGTAAATTTTCCTTTAAACATAAAAAATTATTAGTTAAAATTTATGGAATACCTAAAAAATTTTAACCATAAAAAGTAAATAGATCCAAATTTCTGTTTGAATTAAATTCTTGACATTTTTCTAATTTTTCGGATTCTGTAATACAAAATAAAACTAAATATAGGAGAAAAAAATTTAGAAAATTAATTCCTAAAAATTTCGATAGAAAAAATTTCAAAACAAAAATTTGAACAGAAATTAAAATGTATTTACGTTTTCTGTAGAACATCCAATAGAAACGTCGCAAAATACAAACAGAATTTTCCAACAGAAGTTTAATAGAATTCTAATAAAATTCCAACAGAAAGTCAATAGCATTCATTAGAGAATTCACTAGGTTTTTCTATTGAATTTTCTTATGCATTGATTTTTACACCTTTGACTCAACTTACGAATTCACTTAAGGCCCCACGAGCATATATATACAGGGTGTTTCAGAAGTACATGTACATCTGAACACCCTAGGATCAGGGGGTGATTCTGAGCAGAAAAGTCCTCTTGCAATTTTTGATCAGACTCACCCCTAAAAAATTATTGGCAATTAAGGGTGGGCCAATGGGGAGTGCTTTCGAAGCGGACGCGCATCCATGTGATATGCAGCATATGTGTGTGTGCCCGCCCCACCATTCTACGAGACAAAAGAGCGCAACGATATTGCTCTCTCTCTCTCTCTCTCTCTCTCTCTCTCTCTCTCTCTTCGCTGGAATGACGAAAAGGGGAGAATGAATGGGGGAACGTAATTCCCCCTCCACACGCAATGGAAGGACGATCAACCGATCGTCTTTCCATTGGTTACAGCGTCGAGTGGCGCGGGGAACGCGCGTCTCCCCCCCGAATTATAGCGAAGGAATGAGACATGTGTCACTTATTGAGTATTAAATGCTCAATTCAATGACACAAGTTTCATCCCTTAGCGCCTTTTGGGGACGGAGGGGTGAATTTTCGAAAGTGCGAAGAGGTTGAAAAAAAATTTTTGTTTTCAATTCAAAAATTAATTCCTCTGACCCTAACTACGACTGAGGGATGAAATTTGTGCCAACGTATTGAGCATTTAATACTCAATGAGTGACACAAATTTCATCCCTTAGCGCCTAATAGGGAGGGAGGAGCGAATTTTTGAAAGCGCAAAGAAATTGAAAAAAAAAAATTTTTTTCAATTCAAAAATTCATTCCTCCGACCCTAA
>NW_021680393.1:1697-1909 GCF_001412515.2 Diachasma alloeum | reverse complement strand
CGCCTTTTGGGGACGGAGGGGTGAATTTTCGAAAGTGCGAAGAGGTTGAAAAAAAATTTTTGTTTTCAATTCAAAAATTAATTCCTCTGACCCTAACTACGACTGAGGGATGAAATTTGTGCCAACGTATTGAGCATTTAATACTCAATGAGTGACACAAATTTCATCCCTTAGCGCCTAATAGGGAGGGAGGAGCGAATTTTTGAAAGCGC
>NW_021680393.1:0-1542 GCF_001412515.2 Diachasma alloeum | reverse complement strand
GACACAAATTTTATCCCTTAGGGCCAGTTAGGGAGGGAGGAGTGAATTTTTTAAAGGGCGAACAGATGGAAAAAAAAATTCAAAAATTCATTCATCCCACCCTAACGGCGACTAAGGGATGAAATTTGTGCCAACGTGTTAAGCATTTAATACACAATGAGTGACACGAATTTCATCCCTTAGGGTCAGTTAGGGAGGGAGGAGTGAATTTTTTAAAGTGCGAAGAGATGGAAAAACAAAAAAAAATTCAATTCAAAAATTCATTCCTCCCACCCTAACTGCGACTAAGTGATGAAATTTGTGCCAACCCGTTAAGCATTTAATACACAATGAGTGACACGAATTTCATCCCTTAGGGTCAGTTAGGGAGTGAGGAGTGAATTTTTTAAAGTGCGAAGAGATGGAAAAACAAAAAAAAATTCAATTCAAAAATTCATTCCTCCCACCCTAACTGCGACTAAGTGATGAAATTTGTGCCAACGTGTTGAGTATTTAATACACAATGAGTGGCACAAATTTCATCCCTCAGCACCTGTTGTGGAGGGAGGAGTGAATTTTTGAAGAGCGAAGAGATTGAAAAAAAATTTTTTTTTCAAATGAATTCTCCAAAGTGCGGAGATTGAAAAAAATTTTTTTTTTTTCAATTCAAAAATTCATTCCTCCGACCCTAACTGCGACTAAGGGATGAAATTTGTGCCAACGTGTTGAGCATTTAATACTCAATGAGTGACACAGATTTCATCCTTTAGCGCCTAATAGGGAGGGAGGAGTGAATTTTTGAAAACGCCAAGAAATTGAAAAAAAATATTTTTTTTCAAATCAAAAATTCATTTCTCCGACCCTAATTGCGACTAAGGGATGAAATTTGTGCCAACGTGTTGAGTATTTAATGCACAATGAGTGACACAAATTTCATCCCTCGCACTTTGGAGAATTCATTTGAAAAAAAAATTTTTTTTCAATCTCTTCGCTCTTTCAAAAATTCACTCCTCCCTCCCTAACAGGTGCTGAGGGATGAAATTTGTGTCACTCTTTATGTATTAAATGCTCAACACGTTCGCACAAATTTCATCCCTTAGTCGCAGTTAGGGTGGCAGGAATGAATTTTTGAATTGAATTTTTTTTTAATTTCCATCTCTTCGCACATTAAAAAATTCACTCCTCCCTCCCTAACTGGCCCTAAGGGATAAAATTTGTGTCACTTATTGAGAATTAAATGCTCAACACGGTGGCATATATTTCATCCCTTAGTCGCCATTAGGATCGGAGGAATGAATTTTTGAATTGGAAAAAAATTTTTTTTTCCATTTCTGCGCGCTTTCAAAAATTCACTCCTCCCTCCCTATTAGGCGCTAAGGGATGAAATTTGTGTCACTCGTTGAGTATTATATGCTCAACCCGTCGGCATAAATTTCATCCCTTAGTCGTAGTTAGGGTCGGAGGAATTAATTTTTGAATTGAAAACAAAATTTTTTGTTCCATCTCTTCGCACATTCGAAAATTCACCCCTCCGTCCCCAAAAGGTGCTAAGGGATGAAACTC
>NW_021680392.1:0-1427 GCF_001412515.2 Diachasma alloeum | reverse complement strand
TGAAGTTATCGGAAGTTTCGAAAATTCATTGAAAATTTGAAAACTGTTTGTTACTTTTGAGATTTTTCAACAAATGTTAAAATCCTGAGAAATTTTTTAAAAAATTATAAGAAATTCCAGATCTCCTTAAATTGCCTAACATTTGCATTAATTTTCTGAACTTTTAAAAAATTTACAAATAAAAGAAAATTTCAAAAAATTGGAAAATTTTGAAGTGTTTTTCAGATATTTCAAAATTTTTAATCAAAACTCTTCAAAATTTAGAAGTGGTGGAAATTATTGGAAATTATTGTAAATTATTGTAAATTATTGGCAAGCTGCCAATTATTTAAAAATTTTCAATTTTGGAATTGAGAATTTTTTGAATTTAAAGAATGTTGGAATTTGAAAGTTCTCAAGTTATTTTTCTGTTTTCAATTTTTTTTTCAATTTCAAGTGTCGAACATTTTTATTCAAATTTTCGAATTTCTCAATTTCGCAAATTCAGGTGAATGTTAGAAAATTTTGCTGATCTGAAATGTCCAGCAAATTTCTTAAATTTTTTCGAGATTGCAAAACTTTCAGAAAGATTCCAAAATCTTCAAAATATTTTTTAAAATTCAATCCGTCAAAAGTCATTGTACAAGAATATTTCGGAAATTTTGAATAGCTACCAAAAATTTCCAAGAATTCCCGAAACTTTGCTAAATGTTCCAGAAATGATAAAAAAATTTCTAAAATTTCGCAGAATTTCCTGAAATTTTGAAAGAATCTGGAAAAACCCACAAAAATTTCCCAAAATTTATAAGGATTGTGAAAAATTCACGATACTGTTGCAAAATTACCGAATTTTTGGAGAATTATAAGAAAAATCAAAAAATTCGGATCATTTAAAGAAAAAAACACAACATTTTCAAATGTTTCCGAAATTTCAAAATGACAAAAAAATAACGGAATTTTCAACAATTTCTGAAAATTCACAAAGAATCTACGCACAACCGAAGTGAAACTTTTTAACACTATTTTTTTCTTTATATTTACCTAATTTAATATTCGCACACCTCTAGTAATTTTGTCGAAACAATTATTTTAGGTGGTTAAAATTCATATCTCCAAAAGACAATTCGTGTCCAAATATATTGTGCGATTCGAAAAGTACCCTTTGGATTAATTTTTTTTTTCAATACAAATTACTCATTTTCTAATGGTGTTAACTATCAGCGATTTCGAGAACGATAAAATATCGGTATACTTACGTTTGGGAGGGCACTCCATCTTCAACTTCCACCAACTCACGTCTCTTCATTGTCTTTAAATGTTTATAATTACACTACACTTAACACTTTATTACAAATCTAGTTAGTACTAAGAAACCTAATAATAACTAGAGCTATAATAGTACGTAGTAAATCGTAAATAAATCAAAAACGCTTCTGCCGATCAACCGA
>NW_021680391.1:0-2226 GCF_001412515.2 Diachasma alloeum | reverse complement strand
GGGGGGGGATGCCCAAGCGAGCAACGCGCAGACCGTACTGGAGGGGAGCACACACCATCAAACCCACACAGGGATTAGCATCGCCTGAAAAGACGACGTCTCCTTTTTTGAAATCGGCGTAACGCGCCATAAGATGTTTCACATCAAAAACATTATCTTGGATTATCTAAAAAGTGACCACTTGACCTCTGGTACGGACATACAGACATTTTCTAAGAGCATGATTTCTCGACGTTTCATATCATTCTACATCGTTTCCAGCCGATTTTTGAAAAAGTAAAAATTTACACACTACTGACTCGACGAAATTTCAGATCATTTGGAATAATTTTAGCCACCTTATTCTTCAATTTTCCGAAAAACTGACCAGTGGTCAGAGGTTACCACGAGGGACGAAGGCCTCAAACTTTGTATTTTTCCGTTTCTTGAAATTTAGACTGAATCTCCCTCTTATGACAGGATTGAAACTGGACGTGATTACATCAGTTGTTTCGGAGATATTCATCTTTTTGTGAAAATCATCAATCAGCAATATCCCCAAAGCCACTCGAGCAATTAGAATTTTTCTTTTCGCTAGATATTTCTCCCTATGTCCTCTATCTAAACCTATCGAAACATATACACGCTTTAGGCAATTTTTTTTAGATATTCACCATTCATCACGATCAGATAGGCCCAATTCGATCGACAATTTCAGAGATATTTGGCTCCGGAAAGGATTCCTGAGGATCCATTCGTGACAGCCAGATGGCTTCAATGAAAAAGGCTCCTACGCCTGCTTGTTTTTTGATGCAAACCTCACCAATTTATGGAAATTCATGTTCAGAACTGGAGCTATGTTCACTTCTTAATAAAATAATATTTTCTTTGTAGTCCAAAATTGAGGCCTGGAAACGCACCAACATTGAAGAATCGAATGCTGAGCTGGAGATTATCCGTGAGAGAGTTGGCGATGTTACGGAGGGATTCCTCCCACAACCAGCTATTCCACCTTCCCAAGGAGAACTAGCAGAAAACTTATGTCCCGAGAAAACTAATGTACTCCCAAGTGGAAGTTTGGAAGATGACCATCCCCCAGAAGAAGCATCATCACATGCCAGCCCAGTGCGTAGTGCGCCAGGACCATCAGTGGAGGTGGGTCTTTAAAAATAAAAATGTCCTCCTTTCCCGGGCATATGCAACATGACAAATTAGATAACCCACTGATATAACACAGAAAGAAGATCTCCCGCGAGACAAAAATGGACAAGAATTGCTATTGGCTCTGCTACTGTACTTTTTGATACTTTTTGCCATTGTAATTTTTCTAAATATTTTTCCGTAAGCTATTTTTACATTGCACGTGCGTGTAAACAGACCGTTAACGCTCCACCGACTGAAGTGCAATCAGAACGATTACATGCGGCGCTGCGCGCCGCATATTATCCCTACGTTTACACTTCACCCGGTGGAACGCCAACGCTCTTTTACACACACTCACAAAGCAAAACAGCGTACGTGGCTCGGCCGGTAGCTCAGCGATACACTGTAATCGCTGAGTTACCGCCCTTGCAACGTAATATACTATTTCTATAACTTATTGCTATTTCAGGACAATCAAGTTTCTAACGAGGAGCGAATCAGGAAGTTGGAGGAACGCCAGGATTATTTATGTGCGGAACTGAAGAAGCTCCAAAACCAGCCTCCAACGGTGGAGTCACCAGATCATCCCAACCATTTCGTAAGTGCAATTGTTGAAACCTCTGATCCTACAATTGACCCCGAAAAACCTCAGAACAAATTCGCTGATGGAATTATTCAATTACAATTCCATTATAGTACATTTTGTCATAAGGCCGTGAAGCGCGGTCTAACAGGCGAGTGCGCCCCACCACACGAGTCAGAGACCGCGCGTAACGGCCGAATGACAAATACCATTTTTCGGGACTCTGCCTACGGTCGTCGGCCCAAAGAATATCGTTCGTCATTCGACTGGAAAAAAACGTTTCTAGTTCATCGATGTGATGAAACCTCATATTCGCTAGAAAATTTTTTTCCGGCTTAATGACGAAATATACCTTTCTGACGATTTTTTTCCATGCATAATTTATATTATATCTACTTAATTATAAGCTTTTAGAAATGAATCATTTCCCCAGACTTTGAGGCCTCTAGGACGTATATTTCTCGAGATATGAGCAAAAAACGCAAATGAGAAAATTTTTTGTGTGACGTGTGGAGATATTC
>NW_021680390.1:0-1492 GCF_001412515.2 Diachasma alloeum | reverse complement strand
CTTCGCTACAATTTTCTTCTACAGTTCTTCGCGTAAATTGGAGAATAATGAAGAGGGGCATTTTTTTAGTAGCTTTAGACTTCTTTCGAAAAAAAACTATAGGTGATCGTTTTCATTATTTTCACTCCTAAAGGTTCGAGTTCAATCGACAAAAATAAAAAGCGTATATTTTCCAAAATCAAAAGAAAATGCATTTCGCAGTGTGCGGACGAATCAGATGACAAAGACTTTATGTTTTGCCTATGGATGAAAAATGTAAATTGAAAATGTCACTATTGAATTCCAGTTCGACATTTGATGAAATGGCCCATACATAACCTCTCACCCTTCCAATAATCTAGGTTGACTCAGTTTATATATCAGAATAAATATTGTTTTTCATTTGTTCATCAATAGTTCTTTGGATTTATGATGGTTTCATCAAGTTGAATGAAAGGGTATTGGCACAACCAGTATAAGTCTAAGATCAACGTCAACTTTCTTCAGCTAAGTAGATTGGTCATGATCATACATAGGATACATACATTGAACTGTTATAATCTTACGTTATATTCTTCGTCTCAAAAAATTATCACATTTAAGTATGAAAAAATTTGCACTTACCAACAAGGGAGGTGAGTAATTGTTCACAGTGAGTCCAGAGTCACGATAGTTCAATAAAATCAGCGATATTTAGTTTCACTTTTCTATCAAATATACGTAAACAATCCTGTGAGATGTTGACTGCTCTGGGGTTAAGTGCAAACTGATGTATAATGTGTGTTCTATGTGGCTGCTAGTCAGCAATGGTTCATTGAGAAGCCGAAAATGTGATTGGTCGGGATAGCGGAGTGGGGATGACTGAAACTATAAATTCCTATAGGTTCGGCTGTGCAGCTGCAGGTCAAACTGTCCGAACCCATCGTGACTGTCACCGCCACTGGGGGGGAGGGTGGGGAAACCGGGCACTCAGTGCAGGCTCCGGAAATGTTCATGGTTTTAAGCATTGTCGGAAGGATTCCACATCTCCAGGGGGAATAAATACATGAAAAGCTTGGTTGAGAATTTTCTCGGCTGGAAAGAGGCATCGTGTAAATTTTCAACACACAACAATTTTCAGGGCTAAGGGTTTTCAGGAGAATTTCAGAATTTTCTAAGAATTTGCTCAGAATTTTCAGGGCTTTCATATATGGAAATCATTAAAAATTCGCTTGAATAATTCTAAAGGGCCAGGAGCGTCCGTAAACAAATTCTATCTTTGTTATTAGGGGTATAATAACCATGTTCTTTTAGTCAGTTTTCTTATATATTAAATATAAAAGCAAAATATTATTGATTACCGAAGATGACAATCATCTGTCATTGAATAGATAAAACTATGCATTAAGGAATCAATATGTAGATGATACAAAATAATTATAGAATACTGGGAGCTTATGAAATTGAACCCGTGGAACGCGTTGAATCCCTGATAACGTCACCAATCCAGAAAGTTGGGTTGGAAGATGCGTCA
>NW_021680389.1:0-2249 GCF_001412515.2 Diachasma alloeum | reverse complement strand
TTTTTTTTTTCAATACAATTTGCAGGAAATGAAGAAGGAGAATTGTTAGTTGATAATAGCTAAAGGTAATGGCTGAAGCTATTGATATGAATTTACAATTGTTAAAAAAGTGAGCAATTTGTGTACCATGTCATCTTAATTTACAGGTGAAAGGCCACCACGGACCAGAGTGATCCCTGCCCGGTTTCGTGACGGAGCAGATGAAGAGTTGGTCAACAAGACTCTGTGGATGACTCCCCGGAAGGGAACAAGAACTGATCGTGGAAAGCCTTCTGTTACTATTAAAGTACGTTCACAAAATTCACAATACAAATTTTTCCGTTTATAAGTTTTTAATAGTAATTGCGCTATTATATGTTGCTCCTTTTTTTATCCAAAATTGATTATCAAATGAATGGATTTGAAGAGAAGCTGTTACTAGAGGATGAACTATCTTGAATGAAAACAAGCAGGCGTTGGACCCTTTTTCGTTGTCACCTCATCTATCCACTCTTTTTTTTCTCTTCATTTCTACCAATTTGATTGGTAGTGAGCTTCCGAATGGATCTGTAGGAGTCCCTTTCTGAGTCAAATATCTCTGAAATGCTCGATCGAATTGGACCTATCTGATGAAATGAAAATGAAAAATGAAAACAATGAGAGAAATCTAAATCACTTGTGTAGTTTTGGAGATATTGCAGATTAAAGATTTTCACAAAAAGGTGAATACCTCCGAAAGTAGTCGTGCGATTGGGTCCGTTTTCAATCCCATGCATTGTCATAGCAAGAAGTGAATCCTGTTCAAATTTCGCGTTGATACATCAATGTTTGCAATAGCTAGAGCGATTACACGGAGTTTTTCGAAAAAGCAGTAAAACGAGAATATCTTCAGAAATTTCTGTAAATTTGTGTATGCGTTCCGGTGAGCGTAGATAGCGGGCATAGAGTTGCACTCTATTTTCCAATAAGAAAAATTCAAATCGCTTGTGTAGTTTTGGAGAAATTGTAAATTGAAAATTTTCATAAACAAGCAGTGATAGAAGCCTTTTTGGTAGAAACAAAGTGGCCGGAACTTCATCTGTCAGTTTTGACCATAGCTATAGCGAAAAAAATTAGAGTGCGTACACAAATTTTTGATGAAGCAAAAAAAACGTTGATATACACTTTTCACTGAAACTGAAGGGTGAAAAATTATTTTTTTGGGGAGAAACAAAAGAAGGGAAAACAAGACAGGAGCAGTTAAAAGGAATTAAATTGGAATTGGTTTAGTAGTTTTTGAGATATATTCAATAGAATAGCTAGTCAAATATTGACTGAACTATCCATCCGATTCAGCTCATCTTCGAACTTGATTTCTTTATTGCAGAGAAGAAACCTTATGCCGAATTTCGAGTCAATATATCACTTGTGAGAAAAGCTAGCGTGCGAGAAATTATTTTCTGCAAAAAATAAGGAACAACACTCTATTCGTTCAACGATTAGGAGTATATTTATTAGCCTTTCATTTATTCGTCACTCATTTACTTGATTAAGACATCAAGACAAGTATTTTAAGAGTAGAAAAATTGAAATCAGTTGAATAGTTTTGGAGAAATTGGGCAGAATACTTGTCCATAAAAAGTTGAATAGCTCAGGAACTACTCGATTGATATGGCCTAGTCACGGATTCAATCTTTGCTGTTATAAGAGCTATGTGTCCCCAAAATTTCAGCTCTCTATTTCAATTTTTTTGTAAGATAGAGCGCGCCGAAGAAATTTTTGGAAAAAACAGAAATTAGAGAATATCTCGAAAATTTAGTGAGAACGAGAGCTATATTTTCATCGGCCTAGATAGGAGACATCAAGACGAGTATTCTGAGAGAAGAAAAATTGAAATCGGTTGAATAGTTTTGGAAATATTGGCTAAAATATCTTTCGATAAATAATTGAATATCCCAGAAACTGCCCGGTCGGTATCGCCTACTCGCGAAATCAATCATTGCTATCATAATTATAGTTCTTAAGAGCTATATATCTCCAAAATTTCAGTTTCCTACTTCAATGTTTTGTAAGATAGAGCGCACCGAAGAAATTTTTGGAAAAAAAAATTAGAGCCATCGTGGGACGCCTGGTAGATGTGAAACATCAAAGTGATAGGATATTGGTAGACTATAGTCAGGGATATGACGTGTTGAGAATGAGAAAGAGGAAAATTTTGAATCGTGTTAAAATACTTTAATTGACTGTCTCTTAATTGCGCTCCTTTTCTATCTCACTGCAACCCCCCCCCC
>NW_021680388.1:0-2970 GCF_001412515.2 Diachasma alloeum | reverse complement strand
GGACTACCTTTATGTCTCGTCTATCGGGCAGATCGGAAAAAATGCATTCAAAAATATCCAAAATTCATTGAAAAAAACTCCAGGGCCTTCCTCTCACTACAAATTATCATTCTACATGTCGAGGCAAGTCCCCACAGCCAGATTCCACCAACGGAAAATATTAAATAAATTCATGTTTATTATTGAGAAGTGTTTGACGAGTGACTAAAATGATTCTTCTCCTTCTAAACATAGGAAATTGAATTATTTTTCTCAATCCAACCATTAAGTTTCACTTCTATCGCGTGTCTTTATGCCGCACCCTAGTGTTTTTTTGTCTTCTTCAGAAAAATAGGGATTTTCATTTTTTTTCCCATTAATTTTTTTTCCATACTCAGTGGCCTGCATAAATTTCGCGATAAGCCGAAGTTTATTCAATGAAATGCATAGATAAACTGAATGGAATGAGACAATAGAGTGATAGTATATTGCGTTACAAGTGCATAATGCACTCCTTTTTTAGACAGACGCGTAACAAAGTTTGTTTTCAAGCACAAATGAGTAAAGCATGAGGAAAGGCATAGTGTCCAAAACAACCACTTAACGCACACTAAACGGTTTCGAAATTAGTACTTGAATTAGTTTTTGTTACGATGTGCGTAAGCAGTGTTTTGAAAGCACGCAGTGTGCCTGAAGCGCTGCCTTACGCACAGAGTGACAAAAATAGGGTTTTCGACAAATTGTGTATAAAGCGACATTTTACACACGCTTCGCGTGCGCAAAAGCCCGTTTCCCACTCAATGTAACGGAAAATAGGGTTCGATACTCGTGAGGAAAGGTTTTTAGACTCCTGGGACTCGCCTTCGCCTCGTGCTATGAACCTTCCACGAGCCTAAACAGACTTCCAATCACACTCGCATCGAAATATACTATTGAAAATATCACTTTACACACAGTGTGTCGGGAACTATGTCTTGTAATACCTGCCTAAGTTCACTTCCAGAACCGTAATAAAGGCGAGGTGGTTTTTTTTTAAGTGAAACTTCTTATACGAGTGTTTTCACTGTTACGCGTGTCACAAAATTTACGTAGTTGCGCGCCTGCGCACTGCCATTTCCATAGTGTAAAGCATTCCCATAGCAGGCAGCCAGTAAGGGAGAGTGGAGCGGGGGATTCGACAAAGATGTGTCAACACCTTTGTCGCTGCAGTACAGTGGGGTTGGTTATAGTTTTAATGACGACAAGTAAAATCACTGAATAAAGTTAAAGCCATTTTTCTTTATGGGCTCTAGTCAGGGATGGGCAGTAAATTACCTCGAGTAAATTACCTAGTTTTTTACATGTTAAAAATAAGGCAAATCACCGCATGAGTTTTTGACAGTTTTTACCGCACAACAACTACATTTTTATTTTTATTTTAAATTGGAAATTAAAATTCCAAATTTAAATTTAAGTGTTAATTTCAAATTCAAAGTTACAATTTAATTTTGAATGTTAAATTCTGTCACGAAAAGGTAAACTAGAATAACTGCATTTCACTTAGGGTCAGTTATCGATGAATATCTTCCAAATGGAAAAAGAAATTTTCATGAAAAATTGTTTCGCAGCAGAACGACGAAATATAACCAATTATATTAAAAATAATGTATATAAAGACGAATAACTATTCATGTTGGGATATTAATCTTATGACAGGGATTATGGTTATCAGAAATGGAAAAAAAAGTTGTTGGCTCTGTATAACAGAAAATCTGCTGTCTTCTGCTCCCTCCATAGCTGCTGTACACTCAATATCAGAAGTTTCACTTCTGCCGTNCACACACTATTTTTTTTTACACGGAGTGTGTAAAGTTCAAGGTCGTGTGTAAAGTTAATTTCGATTGCGTACGCACTAGAAGTCACTTTACGTACGACCTCTGAACTTTACGCACGACGAGCGGGAAAGAACCACTCTACGCAATCTAAGAAGTTCTGAGAAGTGAATTTTCTAGGCAGGTTTCTCAAAAAGTGAACTTTCAAGGCAACTAATTTTTTTTTAACCGGTGAAAATAATAGAAAAGGAATGGTGGCCGCTGTAGGACAAGCGGTATCAATCGCAACATGAGTCGATGTTTGTAAAAAAGTATGAAAAATGGAACTAAAAAATGACAAAATTTTAAATATTGTCATTTTTCCAAACCACAAACTTTTTACCAGGACTTTTCTCCAGTATCACTTTTTGAAAAGTAGATTAACGGTTTAGGAATGAAACTACCGAGATAGATATAGTAGAAATTAATGATATCATGATTTCACAGATCATCGTGACGACTGGAAAGGGTGCAAAGGTACAGGAGCATCGATTGGATGCGGAGTATTACTCCCTTGCCCGTGACAACCCCACTCTGAAGGGCTTCGTCAAGAAGTTGGCACTTGCCAAAATTGCAAAAGAAGACAGGCTCACTTGTGGGTTGAGGAGAGTTGCAGGAGTGACCATGGCTTTGGACTCTGCTTTTGTTGAAGATTTGAAAGGTACATCACAACCAATAATAACAATGAATTATTTGTACATTGCCGCCTGTTTTGGGGATCTATAATAATGTTTATTCCCAAAACAGATTTTAATTATTCAGATATTGTCAAATTATACCTCATTGAAATTCTAAATTACGCCCCCACTGTTTTCCCCATTTGTTCGACATATTATGGAATAATTTGTAAAATAGATCCATTTTCATTTTAGCTGTGGCCAAAGAAATTCTAAAAAAAACGGACGAAAATTTCTCGGGAAGGCCAGTGATGAAAATTGTGCGGTTCGGGGAGAACATAAAAATGGCCAACAGGAACGTCCCTAAAGACCAGCAGGTGGTCTCGTCGGCAGAGACCCCTATGGCCAGACTTCAAAATTATTATAAGAGACTGACATTTGATTTCGTCTTTGACGCTATATCTGCTGCCTTGACCGAATATAAGAAAACTGTGAAATAATAAAAAATGAAATGGAAAAAAAAA
>NW_021680387.1:0-5742 GCF_001412515.2 Diachasma alloeum | reverse complement strand
AGAGAGGCATTTTCTCTCGACTATCAAGACAAGACAAGACAAGAGAACTCCGGCCACATGTCGAGACAATACAAGAGGCAGCAGATTCTCGTCTTGTCTTGTCTTGCGGCATCACTAGGTCGAACCAACAACTTTGCGATTCTGAGCTTTTTTATGTTGTTTAAAGAGAAAAAAAATATCTCAAATTTTCGATTTTTTTAGGAATTTGCATTGATGATTGGATTTGATTCACTTGAAGTGGAAATTTTGAAGTGGAAGAATAAAGTTAGGAAATGAAGTGGAAAAATTTGGAGCTGAATAAATTTCCAGTGGAAGGAATGAAGGGGGGATTGAAGCGAGAAATTTCGAAATTGATGAAGTGGATGAAACTTTTGAGTGGGTGAAGATTTAATGGGGAAAATAAAAGTGAATCTCCGGTTCCTTTTTCATCCGTCTTCCTCTCAACTTCAAAACCTGAGACCATGTTACTGAAATTCCCCTTCAGTGTTCATGATATAAAGTTGCATTGGCTATGAAGTCGAGAAAACAATTGCGTCGTTCCTCTGAGAGAAATGATCAAATTTGCAAAAACTTTTCATTTTTTGACGTTTTTGTTTCCGAAGGGAAGCATTGTTTTCGGTGGATTTTTCGATTTTCTAATTCTCATTGCAAATGATCCAGAATGTCATAAAATGTGAGAAAATGATGTTTTTAGGGTTGCACCTGTACGTATGTGTGTGCAGATTGGCTTTTCTGAGATTTCATTTTTAGAAAATCCAACATTAATACAGCAAAATTCGTAGATAAAAACCTGAAATTTTGACGGATAATAGTGTGACGTGTGAGGTTTATGTCCCGATGTTATTTCTGCTGGATGGGTCACCAATTGACCCACCAACCAACGATGGCTCCAACAATCCCCGGGTCGCCAAGTTGACCCTTTCAGCTTCGGCTGCTCGTCGGAGAACTCACGAGGAGTTCGCTCAAAAGTGGGATAACGAAGATAAACTTTAACGGAAAACTCGGTGAAATAATGAAACACGCGAAATTAATTAAAAGGTGGAATATAATTAACTGAATTCCGAACTGATACACTCGTATTCTAACTATAGGGGGGGGGGCAGTATCGCGACTCTACTATTTTAATGTTTGTATGGGGGAGGGAACCGACTGTTCTGCTCCACCTCTGCCCGTGATCTGCCTTCGTTTTGGGCTAACACCTAGCTGCTAACCCATAAGAGCAAGATAAGCAGCCTCACGGTTTTGGAGACCCATGCTGTTGTAATTGAAAGTCTCAAAAACAGTCAAACAGTACTTAGAAAGTTTTGAAGATATTCACGGTTTTCTCGATTTCCTTTCTTTTCGATTTTGGTTTCCTCAAAATTGACGATGCACTGGACAATTTAATTGGTAAATATCAGTCGTAATTTACTTGTTGACGTTCTTCCCTTCGGAAGCTCATTGCCCATGTAATTGGTAACAAAATAAAAAAGAAGAGAATAATGAGAAGAAAGCCACTGCCATTCGCCTCCGGTCGAATAGGCGATCTACCCCTGCTTGTTTCCCTAGTTCTTTCAAAAAATAAAAAAAACTGCTGAGACGATTTGATCAAAAACTAATCAGCTCTGAGATACGTAGGAACACATCGATTGCCTGATGAGAAATTCAATCGAATCGTCGGTTCGAGAGAAATCATTGGTCAAAGTTTTATCCCCCCCCCCCCCAATACTCCTAAAAACGCCAAATAATTTTAGAGATCATGAGGATGGTGGAGGAACAGCTCTCCTCGTGCGATGGGATTGCGTCCATTTACGAAGGTGAGCACTGATGGAGTTTCCACTGTACTATGAATTCCAATGTTGTCAATTCTTTAATTTGACCACGAAAAATTTCCGGAATAGAGCGTCAACAACCGGCCGCCCCCCGAAAGAAAGGGGGCCGGTGAGCTGTCGCTCGGGCCCCACGTAATAAATCAGTCTGTGTTTTGTTTTCGTGCTCGGTTGATCGGCAGAAGCGTTTTTGATTTATTTACGATTTACTACGTACTATTATAGCTCTAGTTATTATTAGGTTTCTTAGTACTAACTAGATTTGTAATAAAGTGTTAAGTGTAGTGTAATTATAAACATTTAAAGACAATGAAGAGACGTGAGTTGGTGGAAGTTGAAGATGGAGTGCCCTCCCAAACGTAAGTATACCGATATTTTATCGTTCTCGAAATCGCTGATAGTTAACACCATTAGAAAATGAGTAATTTGTATTGAAAAAAAAAAATTAATCCAAAGGGTACTTTTCGAATCGCACAATATATTTGGACACGAATTGTCTTTTGGAGATATGAATTTTAACCACCTAAAATAATTGTTTCGACAAAATTACTAGAGGTGTGCGAATATTAAATTAGGTAAATATAAAGAAAAAAATAGTGTTAAAAGTTTCACTTCGGTTGTGCGTAGATTCTTTGTGAATTTTCAGAAATTGTTGAAAATTCCGTTATTTTTTTGTCATTTTGAAATTTCGGAAACATTTGAAAATGTTGTGTTTTTTTCTTTAAATGATCCGAATTTTTTGATTTTTCTTATAATTCTCCAAAAATTCGGTAATTTTGCAACAGTATCGTGAATTTTTCACAATCCTTATAAATTTAGGGAAATTTTTGTGGGTTTTTCCAGATTCTTTCAAAATTTCAGGAAATTCTGCGAAATTTTAGAAATTTTTTATCATTTCTGGAACATTTAGCAAAGTTTCGGGAATTCTTGGAAATTTTTGGTAGCTATTCAAAATTTCCGAAATATTCTTGTACAATGACTTTTGACGGATTGAATTTTAAAAAATATTTTGAAGATTTTGGAATCTTTCTGAAAGTTTTGCAATCTCGAAAAAATTTAAGAAATTTGCTGGACATTTCAGATCAGCAAAATTTTCTAACATTCACCTGAATTTGCGAAATTGAGAAATTCGAAAATTTGAATAAAAATGTTCGACACTTGAAATTGAAAAAAAAATTGAAAACAGAAAAATAACTTGAGAACTTTCAAATTCCAACATTCTTTAAATTCAAAAAATTCTCAATTCCAAAATTGAAAATTTTTAAACAATTGGCAGCTTGCCAATAATTTACAATAATTTACAATAATTTCCAATAATTTCCACCACTTCTAAATTTTGAAGAGTTTTGATTAAAAATTTTGAAATATCTGAAAAACACTTCAAAATTTTCCAATTTTTTGAAATTTTCTTTTATTTGTAAATTTTTTAAAAGTTCAGAAAATTAATGCAAATGTTAGGCAATTTAAGGAGATCTGGAATTTCTTATAATTTTTTAAAAAATTTCTCAGGATTTTAACATTTGTTGAAAAATCTCAAAAGTAACAAACAGTTTTCAAATTTTCAATGAATTTTCGAAACTTCCGATAACTTCAAAATTTTCGAAAACTTCCAGAACTTTTCACAACATTTTAAAAATTACCGAAATTTTTCGGGAATTATCCAGAATTTTTAGAAAGTTATCCAGAATTTTCGAAGCCTCCCAGAATTTCCGAAAATTACCACAACTTTCCAAGGATTTTCAAAAATGTCGGAAAATTATCGAAATTTATAGAAAATTATCAAGAATTTCCAAAAAATTTCAAGAAAATTCGAAAACTAGCACTTTTCAATAACTTTAGCCACACACGGTGTGGATGAAGCTGTGGAAAAATCTTGTCTGACACTGAAGAACTTCTACTTTTTATTTAAATTAACCTAATCCGAAATATTTAAACGAAATTCGAAGAAAAATTCGAATTATTCGGAAAAAAGTTCGAGTAATTCCAAAGAAGTTAGAATAATTCGAAAAAATCGAATATTTTGAAAAATTCGACTAATTCAAAATTCCGAATATTCAATTCGTTTTCCGAATCGGATAATTCCAATTCAATTCGTTCTGAATCATTCGAAATTTCGAATATTCACACACCCCTAAAAATTACGACTGAAGATTTCATGATTGATATCACTTTTTTATGGTTAACAATAAAGGAAAATCGAGAATGCACATAAAAATTCGATCGGTAACATGGTTTTCTGGACTGTTTAAACAAAAAAAAAAACGCTTTTTGTCTTTTTTTTATGGGGAAAAATATCTCGTAGTGTGAATTTCGATGTCAACCGGGAAATTTTCAAAGCAATACGGTCACGTGACCGCAACTACAGAACGCCAATAAGCCGGAATCGGGATGGGAAACCTACTAGGAAAAAAAAATTACTTGAATTGAGTATTTTGATACTTCAATCAAGTATCTGAGTATACTGAATCCAACAAAATAAAAATATTACATTGACAAAAATATACTTAATTCTAGTATGTGGAAATGCTAGATTTGGCACTCTTAGTGCTGAATCAAGTATTTTTTGGTTGATTCAAGTATTTTCATTTTGTTGAATAGCGTATACTTAAATACTTGAATCAAGTATCAAAATACTCGATTCAAGTATATTTTATTTCGCCATTTTTTATTGGAATTTTTGTTCTCTCGTTAGAAATTTCGACAAATTCTACGATTGATTCAGCTTGTTTCAGAACGGGCTCTATTTTTCCGCTGTTTTTCGTCATCTTCCAGATAAAAAAAAATTACATATTTTCACGTTGCCTCCATTTTGTTCATTTTTTGTTGAAAAAAGTTTAGTTCCATAAGCAAATTAATGTGAGACATTGATTTCACAAAACGATAAAATGAATGAGACAAGAGAGAATTTTCTTTTTTGAAGAAAGGGGACAAAATTGACAACAAACGAGGCCCATTCCGGAAGTAGCACCATTGACTGTAAAATGAGTCAAAGAATCTGGAAAGAAAAATAGAGAATAGCAAAATTTTAAAATATCACAGATTTGCCGAAAGACTGAAAAGAACCTTCAAACCTCACGTCAGAATTATTCTATGAATTTTTTATGAGAAATACTGTCAAAAACTGAAAATCGCTGATAAAAAACGTCGCCATGGGTTAATATATTTGGGAATTGAAAAAAAAATCTGTATTCGGCATTTTCATATTTTACCTAAGAAATCTGAGACAATTCTGAGAAGCGTTTTTCGTGGTTTATAAAACAATCACAAATTTACAGCGTAAGCGAAGAGGGTCGGGTTCAAAAGTGGTCGATTTGTCGGGAGATTTCCTTTATTTCGTTTGATCACTTCATTTGTGTATGTATTTCTCTTTATTCATCGCGCAGCTTCTATTTCGACCAACGTGAAGAGTTCTAACAGCATTCCAAGCAGAAATTTTCAAAATTATAAGACATCATTCTCGGAAAAAGGAGCCCATGATGAAATTTTCGTTCCAAGTTTTACTTTTTCAATTTGGTGGCAGAAAATTCATAAGTGCCAAAAATCCCAATTTTTTCAGCAACAATTTTGTGATGAAAAAACAAAATTTATGTCTGTTTCTAGCATCATTCATTTCTTTTCATATAAGAATTACTTTCTCATAATTAATTTAAGATTAATAATAAATTCTATGATATTCAGAATACTTTGTATCAACTTGACTTCTTTACATCAAGTGAGCTCGAGTTCATTGATAATTGATAGAAAATGAGTGGCTATGTCGACGCATGACGGTACAAATTTCCCGGAATCAAATTGTCATATTGACGTCGGGATGGACACAAAATTTTTATACCATAAATATGCGATGGAAAATAACAGAATTCATTGATTTTTCAAACACCTATCATTTTTCCAATAATTGAACAAGTAGAGTATTCCTTTTGGTTTTTTTTTT
>NW_021680386.1:52261-59644 GCF_001412515.2 Diachasma alloeum | reverse complement strand
AAAAAAAAATTATGAATATATTTCTTCCCTCCCTGACAAACTTCCCCTATACGCTTTGACGCTCATGACCCTTATGACTCTTCGACTGCACCTTCATAAACATTCAGTATCAAACTCACAAGCCGTCGATACAATTCTCATGGAACCCTACTTCCGCCCTCAAAAGCTTCAGATGTGACCCTCATGCGTCCGCCATCTTGGAAAGGGATAATTAGGGGTTGAAAAAAAGTGTGAAAATTTATAGGTATAGATCGACTCAGAAATTGATTTTGAGTCGATTGGCACATACTTGTCGAGACTTTTTTTTCTGATCGCATCCGCCATTTTGGAAAGGGGTAGTTGAGGGTTGAAAAAAAGTGTGAAAATTTATAGGTATAGATCGACTCAGAAATCGATTCTGAGTCGATTGGCACATACTTATCGAGACTTTTTTTTTCCATCACGTCCGCCAGCTTAAGATGGCGATTTTGGGACAACGGTAAAGTGACGGTAAAGCGTAGATGTAGCGTAGATGTTCGTAGATGTACATTTTTGGGCCTAAAACACCTGAGAATGGCCGAAAAACCCGAAAATAATTATCAGAATATTGACTAATTGAAACTCTGAATTAATTGAATTTCAATTGAACTAATTGAATTTCGAAAAATTGGACTCAGAATTTGATTCTGAGTCCATAGGACCATAATCCTGAGGACCTTTTTTCGAGGTCGCGTGCGCCATCTTGGAAAAGGGTTAAAGGGGGTTGAAAAAAATGGTCAAAATTTATAGGTACCTATCGACTCAGAATTCGATTCTGAGTCCATAGGACCATACTCCTGGGGACCTTTTTTCGAGGTCATGTCCGCCATCTTGGAAAAGGGTTAAAGGGGGTTGAAAAAAATGGTCAAAATTTATAGGTACCTATCGACTCAGAATTCGATTCTGAGTCCATAGGACCATACTCCTGGAGACCTTTTTTCGAGGTCGCGTCCACCATCTTGGACAATGGTTAAAGGGGGTTGAAAAAAATGGGCAAAATTTATAGGTACCTATCGACTCAGAATTCGATTCTGAGTCCATTGGACCATACTTCTGGGGACCTTTTTTCGAGATCGCATCCGCCATCTTTGAAATGGTTGAGGGGGTTGAAAAAAATGGTCAAAATTTATAGGTACCTATCGACTCAGAATTTGATTCTGAGTCCATAGGACCATACTCCTGGGGACCTTTTTTCGAGGTCGCGTCCACCATCTTGGAAAAGGGTTAAAGGGGGTTGAAAAAAATGGTCAAAATTTATAGGTACCTATCGACTCAGAATTTGATTCTGAGTCCATAGGACCATACTCCTGGGGACCTTTTTTCGAGGTCGCGTCCACCATCTTGGAAAAGGGTTAAAGGGGGTTGAAAAAAATGGTCAAAATTTATAGGTACCTATCGACTCAGAATTTGATTCTGAGTCCATAGGACCATACTCCTGGGGACCTTTTTTCGAGATCGCGTCCACCATCTTGGAAAAGGGTTAAAGGGGGTTGAAAAAAATGGTCAAAATTTCTGGGTACCTATCGACTCAGAATTCGATTCAGTTGTCTCTGGCGCCATCTTCCGGGATTTCCTCACACTTCTATGGCCCTCCATTATGTGTAAACTCATTATCGCAGAAAATTAATTAAAAAATTGAGTAAAATTTGGCGAATCGCAACTAATTATCACTCTTTCACTTTCAAAAGTATTTTCAAGTCATATTTTGACTCCGGGACCCCTTTTTTTCGAAAAAAATACTCACATTAGATTATCAAGATACTCACATTAGATTATCAATTATTCTCATAAATAAACTAATTGAGGAGTAGATGAGTGTTCGAATGTCAATGAATAATTATTTTATGAATTTTAAAGCCTTCCCCGGGGCCATTTAGCCTTTTTTAATCAAAAAAATGACAGCCCGGTACAGCCCGGTCCACGCCTGGCTCTCAACTCGCCAGGGATTGTGCTTATTCAACTGGATTGTTCAATGAGTATTAACATTGATAATAATCCAGAGAGTGAATTTTATTTATATAAGGGTGATTCTTCGAAAATGGTGATTTTTGAGATTAGAAATTTTCACAATATCAAAGTGCCCACCGAACCGACTTGGACATGTTTTTGGGGTACTTTAGGGTATCCAAGAATGTTCGAGGAGTAATAGCGCTACAGACTACGCGGAGCAGGAATTATGAACTTTTTTATCTACGATTTTTTTCTCCTTCATAGTTAACTCAGCCACAGATTTTATTTTTCCATCTTTCTTTCTCTTCTCCTTGCGTTGTCTCTCAGCCTTGCAGTATAGGCTTGATGAGCCACTGAATCGTCGCGTATTTTCTGCCTTCTTTTCTTCTCTGTCACTTTGCTGTCACACTTGCTCCAAAATCATAAAAAATACGAGGGAGAGACGTCACCACGGTATTGACACCTAATTTCGTGACATACGTATTTTAATCTATTGTCGATTGTTATATGTGAACAAATCGGTGTGGGACCGGCCGCAGCGACTGTGATTATTCAATTGGAATGTCCTCCTTCGAAAACCACTGAAATGTAGTATATACTGGAAAGGGCACTGCCATGCTAGGCCCGTAAGCGGAAAACGAGCCAGAGAGAGGTAGATTTTCAAGGATACCTGTCTCACTCTAGCAGGCGTTGCGCATGCGTAGAACGAGCATGTACATTCGAGTTAAAAAGCTTATGTACTCTGAGTGGTGCACACTCAATTGTTGCTATTTACGTCTTGGCGATAATTGTCCCATTGTGAGAATATAAAAATATCCTCTAATCCACGAACAGCTATTTCATAGAAAATTCGAGGAAAAATCGTGTATTTTGATATTGTCTTCATTGGATTTCTCTTGTATTTTTCATGCATTAAAAAAATTCACAATTACAATGTTCTTATTTTTTATTGCAGTATTGGGACAACTAGATATAAACAGATTCCAATTCAACTCCTCGACACACGAGGCATATTCCTGAACTTGAGAGTCCCTGGAATTCCCTCAAAATAAAACCTATATCATTCAATTTATACTTTCTGTTTCAGGAATTATATTGGACATACCTAAATTTCAAAATCCGAATACTGATGACGATATCGACTCAGATCTGGATTTCGATACACCTTCAGATTGATTGAACAAATAATCTCTTGAATTGTATTATTTTTTTGTATTTTTCCCATGTGGAATTATTTTAATTAAATTGTAAATGGCCCGAGTATTATTACATTGGAAAAAAATGATCAATTCTATGTTATAATGATGCAACAACAAAAATTGAACGCCAATACTGAATTCTATACGTTCTAGAAGGTAAGAAAACTTTTTGAGCGGACGGTACGAGAGAGATAGGTATCCTTGAAAATCGCCCCTCTCTGTCGGCTCGCGTCAGGCGGATCAGTGCCCTTTCCAGTATATACTACATTTCAGTGTCGAAAACTAAGCCACTGACGCCATATTGAATTATTGTAGGTGGCGCTCCCGCGGTCTTATTCAAAATTCGAAAAAAAAATTGAAAATTTGTGGACAGAATTGGGAGCGAGTTTATACACCCCAAATGATCACTGGGTGATTGAAATTATGTAAAAAAGTTCGACTCAGGGTATGTCCTTCTATCTCAATTTTGGGATTTTTTTTCTTTCATGAATTGAAGTAGTAATAAGCAATTGAAAGTTCAATTTTGGTTTGCCACGGACATGCCACGGTATTGACATTTAGCACCTATTTCTCACTCTCCTAAGCTAATGAGTGGGTTTTTCATACATTTCTTTCCCAAAAATTTGAGAACTGTGATGACTCAAAAATTCCTTACCTAATGGTATACGTTACGACCATTTCGGAATCAAAAAACCGCTGGGACAAAAAAATGACCATTTTCGAAGAATCACCCATAAACAAACCGATTGGGATTCTTTCTCCGGGCATCTCCACGATAATTATAAAATAAAAATTCCAGATGATAAAAATCTAACCAATCAAGAAATTGACCAATACATTGAAGATTTTTCTAATTATATTATCAAATCAATTGAAACTCAAGTTCCTAAAGGAAAACCTAAAGGTAACATTTATAAATACTCCAACTCTAAAATTAATAAATGACAAAAAAATTGAAACAAAATTGTTAACAATTTACAATAAACTTTTGAAGAGAGATCCGAAAAAAATGAATCCTGAAACTCAGTTTATTCAAGATTCATTAATAAAATGTAAAAAAAACCTCAACGCCGCCTTTGGCTCAGCAGTAGAAAAACATTGGCATAATATACATAAAAAAATCGATTATAGAGACACGGAAAAATTTATGCCGACAATAAATAATATCTTCAGACCGAAAAAAAACTAATTATCAAAGAGCTCAGAATTAACTCAAACAAGGACTCCCTAATAACAGACACCCGTTGTGATGTTACCCGCATTCCCATTGACGGCAACGAGTTTGTTGTCACTGAGGAGTCGGACGTGATCAACGTTTTAGGCGCTCATTATCAGCGAGTCAATTCACCCCGTTATCTTAACGAAAATACCAGACTAAAGGAATTAATAGATAGAAAAATGAAAACTTTTAAATCCGAGATGTTTAATGACATAAATAATTGTCGCTCATTCACTAATTTTGATAATAATAATAAAACATCAAAAGCTGACTCAAAGTCATCTGTTGACAGATATTTTACTACGATGGCGAAGCAGCATACATGGAGTTCCATGTATGCTTCCATGTATGCTTACATGTATGTTCATTTGAGGTAAAAAAGGTCTAAAATGACTGAAATAGGTTTCCAAAAATAATTAAAAAAATAAAGATGGGTAATTTGTTGCAATTCAACCCCTTTAGTTGGCTAATTGCAATAAATACGAAAAAGTTATTGATAGCGTGAGAAGGCTCGATGGGGGAATGGCGTGGGATGGCGGCAGTGTCGACTTCTTGACTGGGTTGGTCAAGTCGGCAGCGTTTGGGGGGAGAATGTTGCTCAATTTGAAATGTTATAACCAGGGCCCGGAACTTCGCCCGATTATGATTGTCAATAACAATTGAATGATTGTTGATAACAATGATAATCACATGATGTTCGGGGCCCTGTAAGAATACAAATACTGATATTTCGGATTTTCACTATGACCCTTATCTATGACCGTTATTGTGATAATTATTTTGTACCCTTATTTTGACCCTTCTTTTTGACATTTATTATAATTACTATTTTTGACCCTTATTATGAACCTCATTGTGAACCTTAGTTTTAACACTCACTTCTGACCCTCATTTTTGACACTCATCCTGACCCTTATTTTTGACCCTCACTCTGACCTGTGACCCTTATTATAAACCTTCTTTTTGAGCCTCGCACTGACAACTATTTTGGACGCTCATTATGACCCTTATGTTTTACTCTCTCTCTCTCTGACCCTTATTTTTGACCCTCACTCGAATTATTTTTTTTTACCTTCATTCAGACCCTTATTTTTGAGCCACATTATGACACTTATTTTTACCCTCATCCTGACCCTTACTTTTGACCCTTATTTTTTATATTCATTGTAACTAGTATTTTTGACCCTCATTCCAAACCTCATTATGACCCATATTTTTAACCCTCATTTTTGACCCTTTTTTTGGCCCTCACTCTGACCATTATTTGTGACCCTTATTAAAAACCTTCTTTTTGAGCCTCGCGCTGACAACTATTTTTGACCCTCATTATGACCCTTATTTTTCTCTCTCTCTCTCTGACCCTTATTTTTGACCCTCACTCGAATTATTTTTTTTTACCTTCATTCAGACCCTTATTTTTGAGCCACATTATGACACTTATTTTTACCCTCATCCTGACCCTTACTTTTGACCCTTATTTTTTAGGTTCATTGTAACTAGTATTTTTGACCCTCATTCCGAACCTCATTATGACCCATATTTTTAACACTCATTTTTGACCCTTTTTTTTTACCCTCATTCTGACCATTATTTTTGACCCTTATTATAAACCTTCTTTTTGAGCCTCGCGCTGACAACTATTTTTGACTCTCATTATGACCCTTTTTTTTACTCTCTCTCTGACCCTTATTTTTGACCCTCACTCGATTTTTTTTTACCTTCATTCAGACCCTTATTTTTGAGCCACATTATGACACTTATTTTTACCCTCATCCTGACCCTTACTTTTGACCCTTATTTTTTATATTCATTGTAACTAGTATTTTTGACCCTCATTCCAAACCTCATTATGACCCATATTTTTAACCCATATTTTTAACCCTTTTTTTGGCCCTCACTCTGACCATTATTTGTGACCCTTATTAAAAACCTTCTTTTTGAGCCTCGCGGTGACAACTATTTTTGACCCTCATTATGACACTTATTTTTTACTCTCTCTCTCTCTGACCCTCATTTTTGACTCACTCGAATTAGTATTTTTTACCTTGATTGAGACCCTTATTTTTGAGCCACATTATGATATTTATTTTTACCCTCATCTTGACCCTTACTTTTGACCCTTATTTTTTAGGTTCATTGTAACTAGTATTTTTGACCCTCATTCCGAACCTCATTATGACCCATATTTTTAACACTCATTTTTGACCCTTTTTTTTTACCCTCATTCTGACCATTATTTTTGACCCTTATTATAAACCTTCTTTTTGAGCCTCGCGCTGACAACTATTTTTGACTCTCATTATGACCCTTTTTTTTACTCTCTCTCTGACCCTTATTTTTGACCCTCACTCGATTTTTTTTTACCTTCATTCAGACCCTTATTTTTGAGCCACATTATGACACTTATTTTTACCCTCATCCTGACCCTTACTTTTGACCCTTATTATGACCCTTATTTTTTATATTCTTTGTAACTAGTATTTTTGACCCTCATTCCGAACTTCATTATGACCCATATTTTTAACCCTCTTTTTTACTTTTTTTTGGCCCTCACTCTGACCATTACCGGTGACCCTTATTAAAAACCTTATTTTTTAGCCTCGCGCTGACAACTATTTTTGACTCGCATTATGACCCTTTTTTTTACTCTCTGATTTTTATTTTTGACCCTCACTCGAATTATTTTTTTTTACCTTCATTCAGACTGTTCGGTTTTCCACCGAATTGTTTTTCGCACACGCACACTCACGCACACTCGCTCCTCTCGCATGCTTACATCGCTTCTCAGGACTGACCTGCGCAACCGACTGATCTGACCAGTGGCCTCTCACCTCTGACACCTGAGGCGCCACTTGATGGACAGGTGTCCAGCGAACGCCCTCATTTAAATTGGGGCACGTTTGGACCCACGATTATCGACACCTGCCACCTTGCGGTCTTTCAATCGGCCTCATTTGCATATCGGCCATCGTACTGTGTACATTTCGTTCTGCGAAT
>NW_021680386.1:37431-51209 GCF_001412515.2 Diachasma alloeum | reverse complement strand
CCTTTTTTTTGGCCCTCACTCTGACCATTATTTGTGACCCTTATTAAAAACCTTTTTGAACCTCGCGCTGACAACTATTTTTGACCCGCATTATGACCCTTTTTTTTACTCTCTCTCTGATCTTTATTTTTGACCCTCACTCGATTTTTTTTTGTTTTCATTCAGACCCTTATTTTTGAGCCACATTATGACACTTATTTTTACCCTCATCCTGACCCTTACTGTTGACCCTTATTTTTTATATTCATTGTAACTAGTACTTTTGACCCTCATTCCAAACCTCATCATGACCCATATTTTTAACCCTTTTTTTGGCCCTCACTCTGACCATTATTTGTGACCCTTATTAAAAACCTTCTTTTTGAGCCTCGCGGTGACAACTATTTTTGACCCTCATTATGACACTTATTTTTTACTCTCTCTCTCTCTGACCCTCATTTTTGACTCACTCGAATTAGTATTTTTTACCTTGATTGAGACCCTTATTTTTGAGCCACATTATGATATTTATTTTTACCCTCATCTTGACCCTTACTTTTGACCCTTATTTTTTAGGTTCATTGTAACTAGTATTTTTGACCCTCATTCCGAACCTCATTATGACCCATATTTTTAACACTCATTTTTGACCCTTTTTTGACCCTCATTCTGACCATTTTTTTTTACCCTTATTATAAATTTTCTTTTTGAGCCTCGCGCTGACAACTATTTTTGACCCTCATTATAACCCTTATTTTTTACTCTCTCTCTCTCTGACCCTTATTTTTGACCCTCACTCGAATTAGTATTTTTTACCTTCATTCAGACCCTTATTTTTGAGCCACATTATGACACTAATTTTTAGCCTCATCCTGGCCCTTGCTTTTGAGCCTTATTATGACTCTTATTTATTATATTCATTGTAATCAGTATTTTTGAGCGCCATTCCGAAGCTCATTATGACCCATATTTTTAACCCTCATTTTTGACCCTTATTTTTGACACTCATCCTGACCATTATTTTTGACCCTCATTGTGATCCTTATTTTTGACTCTAATCCTGACCTTTTTTTCTTACCGTCATTATGATTATTATTTCAATTAACATGTGCCCTTCTCACACGGTGTGGTGAAAAATATCGTTCGTTAGCCATGGGAAAACTCTTTGTTTTCTGACCAAAAAAATGGGAACTCGCAAATGAATAAATCATTACGCATAGAAATTAGGGCCTGAAAAGGGACTGTTCCAAGAACGTGTTTCACAAATAAATTTGACATGTGTATTGCTACAGTTTTATTTTGAAAAATAATTTGATCACGCTATAAACTAAGAGTTCAATGTATCATTGATGCAGGGAAACTTCGTATAAAAATAATGGAAGAATGAAAATACAAAATTAGTAACTCCCAATAGATTAGCGAAAGTAGATAACGTAAGATATGGTAAACGATACCAACAAGATCTGAATAAATTCAAGCATAACTATTTACATAACATTACCTAGTTATCACAGACACTTCTAGGAGTCCAATACTTTAATCAAGGACTGTCTTTCATTTAATTAGTTTATTCGCCTCAGATATACCCTCTCGGGTTTTTTTCACCTCTGATATTCACCCTCTACGGCTTAGCCATATTGTTCTCCATCCGCTAAGTAAGGTTTTGAAATAAACAAAAAAACAGTGAAACACCCCCGGCGATCTGAGCATGGTCCTCCAAATCGGTGGATCCGTCACTGCTGGACAGCCAGGCCTTTCTTCCATTTTTGTATGTGTTAATCAATATTCCATCGATTCGGGATTGGAGATATATATTTCATTCCTGACGATTCCACTAGAACTCCAGGGGCATTAATGTTTTCGATAGGTAAGTAAACCAAATCCTCTGACTCCTCAACAATCTTCATGTAAGTAGTACCAAAGGCGGCGTCCACTGTTCTGAATTTGTATCCGATAACTCCCTTTATCACCATGTTACCTCGTCGGCATTCGATGATGGACATAATGCGCATGAAGTCAAAATGCTCATGGTTATTCCCTACAGTGACATGGATTACCGAGTTATCGTACTTTACGGGCCTGTCACTGGGCGGTTGATAGCCGATTCCATCGATATTCACGCCTTTATATCGAATGATGGGAGTTTCTTCATCAATGCCATGGAATCCAGCTTCATTAAGTGCGGCAATCTCTTCTTGATCAAGCACTCCGTCTTCACCCCTGCCGTATTGGACGAATCTGCCTGTTGCCTCAGCTGGCGGTGCAACCCATCGTTTTTTGTTGATAGATTCCTGCACCATGCTTTGAACGGCAGGTGACAGGTTCCAGTCTAGAGATTTCTCCACTAATTGCGCCAGTAACATTCGGCAAGCGACCTGCATGGAGCGATCTGTTGGGCTTGTAATATAGTTTTTGACTTGTCGATTCATGGATTCAAACCAAAATCCCGAGGTTACCCATTGTGGACCCCAATCCTGGACACACCGAACATTGTGCTTCAAAAGATGGAGGCTGTACGACTGGTGACGTTCGTCGAACAGCTCAGTTGATTCCTGGCGAAAGCGATCAAGGATAGCCTCCACACGAATTAATTCCTCCGGGAGGATCGAATCCCTATTCATCAGGTGTGTTGCCTCAGCGAAAAGAGCCCAGTGGTCAGTATGTACAGGATCCATGAAATCATGAGCGCAAGGCAACCAGTAATACCACGCTAAATTGCGATACTCAGTTCCCTTGAACTTCGCAAAATAACTCAACGATCGTGGCTGGTGTGATAACTTGGTTGGGGGTTTGATCGACTCGATTCTTCTGCTTATGATGGTCAGGTTTTCTGCAGTTATATAGTTTGGGGTTTCATGATTGCTGAGAAGTTTGTAGAGTCTGGGTATGTTCCTTTCCCACAGGTAATGCAAGGGCTCCACGAGTTGACAAGCCCGGAGATCGACTCCCGGTACGATGGCGAAAACAGAAATATCTTGTACCCCACGGACAGGCTCACCAGTACGGACTGCTTCCTGGGCATCCTCAAGCATTTCTGCATGGGCACGGTCAGCGGTGAATAGTTGGCCGTTATCAATATCGCCATCGCGGTACCTGTATATTGGGAATTGATTTTGCTCGCCGGCTCTGGCAACTAACGCATAACAGAACGTACAGCCCCAATAACCGTTATGACGCGTTGTTCCCATGAGAAGGTATCGTCCCTCGGAATCGGCGACTATAATAAGGGTGACAAATCGACTTGTAACCTGGGCACCTCCGTTGAGGCGCCAGGTTACACCGTTCTGATGCAGGTTACGAAGTTGCCTGGCGAAAGGTATTAAAAATTTCGCCATCAACGGCTTTGTAGGGCCTACATACAGTGCAGACAGTATAGTATGCCGCTGTCGGGCTCGTGGGGATAATTCCAGGACTTGTACGAAAATTGGCCATATTTGGATAGGAGCTGAGATTACTGGGTCGACTCCATCTGCCCAAATGGCCAAAGAGTAGTTTCCATTTCCTCTGGCTAATAATCCAGCATCTGCAGATAGCTCTCGGTAGACCCTGCCGTCATACACATCCTCTATGGCGTTTGGGTTGCTCTTTACTCTGGTCCAAGGATACTGCAGAGCTGCCTCCATACCAGCTTTTTGTAGGAGAGCCTGAAGTTGAGCTGGAAGGTTCAGATGAAGAAAAGTCCCCATTTCACCTGTTTTTCCGGGACCCGTTACACCACATTCGCAAATTCTTGCTGGTCTCTTCGCCTCACCCAAATCATCCCAGCATTTGGTGCATACGATGGACTGTTGAAAATTGTCGAGGTTCCGCTTCAACAGTCTCCACAAGCCGTCCGTCTTGGTTGGAAAGGAGCAATTGTCGAATTCCAGGTTTGCCATTTTCAATGATTTCAACAGGGATACGTAAGTTTCTCTGTGGGTCAGATTTTTAGCTATTTCCATTATGAGCTTCTCAAGTTTTGTCACCTTACCCTCACTTCTCATGTATTCATTCAATCCATGCCGTTCGGCATTTATGTGAAAAAAATCATCAAACTCGTCATTATGATCATTGGGATTCTCCTCATAGTCCTCTCCGTCACTCTCTCCAGAATCTAAGATGTGATATTCCTCTTCATCCTCTTCTGAGTGATCGTCCATCTCGTTAGGAACCTCTTCATCAGAATCGTACACGACGTATTCTGGGTTTCGCCTATCATTACGGGGACCGTCAAGGTTATCCACTTCAGCGGGTGGCTCTGGAAGATCATTTACGATGGGTCGTTCTTCCTCGGAATCGTAGACTACGTATTCCAAGTGGGGCCTATCATTGGGGTGGTTGAGCTCGTCTGGTATTTCAGCCCCTTGTTCAGAGTCTGTAAAAAAATCTTCATCATTATCATCTTCATTTACGTTGGGTACTTCGTCCTCGGAATCATCCACGACGTACACTGGATTGGGTCTATCATTGCGTTGATGATCTCTATCACGCATGTCTTGTTCCCCCTCAGATGAGACTCCTTCGTTGTTGGAACTCTCATCATCACTTGCATCAGAAATATTCATTCCTGCATGGTCGTTGCCGATGAGGCCGTCATCTCCAGAGTCATCTGTGGACTCCTGGTCGCGGCGCACCTCCATATCTAATGGAAAATGAGAGAAAAAAAATTATGAATACGATATGATAAGCAACCCATAATCAAAATTCTTACTGACTACTTTCGCCTACTGATGAATGCGCGGCCTATTGACATAGGCTCATACACCGCGGGAAGGTAGTCGGAAGAGGTAGTTTAGAGTGAAAAAGTTCAACGATTTTTTTGCCATGTATGCGTGTTATGGGACATATAAGTCACGGATATCAATGCTAAAAGCGCCGCTTAACGACTGAAAATCAAAAGAATTTTCAATTTCATTTCTGACCCTTATTGAAACCTTTATTTTTGACCCTCATTCTTACTTTCATTCTGAACCTTACTTCTGACACTAGTTTTGACCCTCATTTCTGACACTCATACCAACCCTTATTTCTAACCACCATGCAGCATGGTCCATGCTTATCCGTTGACCTTTGTTTTTGACCCTTATTTCTGACCCCCATACTGAACCTCGTTCTAACTTTCATTTCTGATCTTCAGTCTGGATCTTCTGTATGACCTTCAGTCTGACCCTTACATATGACCCTTGTTGTTTGTTTCTTTGAAAATTCGTTGTTCCCCCCCCCCTTCCAATTTTGAGTTTTTCAGCGATATCTCCAAAACTAATGAAGATAGTGCTTTTGCGTTGACATTTTGGGGGGATATCACTGGAAAACTCAAAAATCGGGCGGCGAGGTGGAAGGTGGGGGGGGGGACGGATTTTCAATGAACAAAACAAAGATGTCCGCCCCTCTCTCCGCCCCCATTTTTCAACAAAAAATCGTTATCTCCATTAGTTCCGGAGAGATTGAGGGGGACGGGGGGGACGAATTCTCGATGATATAAGGAATGAGTCCCCCCCCCATTCCCCGCCCCCATTTATTCCACAAAAAATCGCTATCTCCATTACTTTCTGAGCTATCGCCCAAAAAATGGCAAATTGCGGCGCGGGGGGGGGGGAAGTTACGAGTTCTGGATGAAGAAACAAAAAAGGCTTCTACATTTCCCCCCCCCTCCCCCCACAATTTTTCAATGAAAATATTTTGTTATTTAATTGGATATATCGCACAAAAACTCAAAAATTGTCGGGCGGGGGGAGGGAGGGACTTACAGATTCTCGACGAAAAAACAAAAAAGTTCCTCTCCCACCCCTCCAATTTTCGAGTTTCCCAGCGACATCTTCGAAACTAACGGAGATAGTAATTTCTTCCTGAAAAATTAGGGGGGGGGAGGGGGTGTAGTGCCTCGCTACATCCACACACACTCACGCGCTGGCCACCGACACTGAGCAAGAGATGATCGACGGCTGAACGACAACCGTCAGGCTATCTTTCTCGGTCCAATGCTGTCACGCGTATATTTCGCATTTATTCCATTTACAAATTTCTACCTGCGAATTGAGGTGAGCGACAACTGTCTCAACTCGCCAGTAGTACACTGACCTCCTAATGGATCACAATATATCTCTTACATTCCTTTACTTTTGCATATATATTTAAACGTCTTATTAAACTGTGATTTGTCTAACTGAATCACGTGTGTTAGTGAATCGTTACTTCCTACAACAACCTCGATTCCTACAGGGGGGCGGGGGTAGTGGGGATTTTCCATGTTTTTTCGATGGATTTTCGAAGTAAAGAACAAACCAGCCCCCCCCCCTTTCACTCCAAATTTTGTAACGAAAAAGCGCTATCTTCATTAGTTTTGGAGATATCGCTGAAAAACTCAGAAATGGGAAGGGGCGGGGCGACCAACGAAATCTCAAAGGAACAAACAACAAGGGTCATATGTAAGGGTCAGACTAAGGGTCATACAGAAGATCCAGAATAAAGATCACAAATGAAAGTTAGAACGAGGGTCAGTCTGAGGGTCAGAAATAAGGATCAGTATGAGGGTCAGAAATAAGGGTCAAAGACAAAGGTCAGGGATAAGCATGGTGGTTAGAAATAATGATTGGTATGAGTGTCAGAAATGAGGGTCAAAACTAGTGTCAGAAGTAAGGTTCAGAATGAAAGGAAGAATGAGTGTAAAAAAGGGCCCAGGAATAAGAGTCAAACTGAGGGTCAAATTAAGGTTTAGAAATAAGGGCTGAAACAGGTGTCGGAAATAAGGGTCGTAGTGAGGGTGAAAAATAAGGGTCATAATGAGAGTAAAAAATAAGGATCATATGTAAGGGTCATAATAAGGGTCAGAATTAGGGTTTAAATAAGGGTCAGAAATGAAATTTTAGAGTAATTTGATTTTCAGTACTTTTTTCCTACTGAAATTCAGCATTTTTTTCTGTTTCAGAATTCAGTAGGCACTTTTTGTAGTGTATCCCCTAAATACGGAAAAAATATTTAAAAAACATTAATTGAATAGTTTTCAAACTATTCACGTTTAAACCTCTAATGCTGAAGTCCCGAAACGCCACTTGAAGCGCCGAGACGGACTGCGCTCTTATACGGAAAAATGCCGAAATTTTTCAAAATTTTGAAAGGATGAGGGTAAAAATAAGTGTCATAATGTGGCTCAAAAATAAGGGTCTGAATGAAGGTAAAAAAAAATAATTCGAGTGAGGGTCAAAAATAAAGATCAGAGAGAGAGAGTAAAAAAAAGGGTCATAATGCGGGTCAAAAATAGTTGTCAGCGCGAGGCTCAAAAAGAAGGTTTTTAATAAGGGTTACAAGTAATGGTCAGAGTGAGGGCCAATAAAAAGGGTAAAAAATGAGGGTTAAAAATATGGGTCTTAATGAGGTTCGGAATGAGGGTCAAAAATACTAGTTACAAAGAATATAAAAATAAGGGTCATAATAAGGGTCAAAAGTAAGGGTCAGGACGAGAGTAAAAATAAGTGTCATAATGTGGCTCAAAAATAAGGGTCTGAATGAAGGTAAAAAAAAATAATTCGAGTGAGGGTCAAAAATAAGGGTGAGAGAGAGAGAGAGTAAAAAATAAGGGTCATAATGAGGGTCAAAAATAGTTGTCAGCGCGAGGCTCAAAAAGAAGGTTTTTAATAAGGGTCACAAATAATGATCAGAGTGAGGGCCAACAAAAGGGTCAAAAATGAGGGTTAAAAATATGGGTCATAATGAGGTTTGGAATGAGGGTCAAAAATACTAGTTACAATGAATATAAAAAATAAGGGTCAAAAGTAAGGGTCAGGATGAGGGTAAAAATAAGTGTCATAATGTGGCTCAAAAATAAGGGTCTGAATGAAGGTAAAAAAAAATAATTCGAGTGAGGGTCAAAAATAAGGGTCAGAGAGGGAGAGTAAAAAATAAGGGTCATAATGAGGGTCAAAAATAGTTGTCAGCGCGAGGCTCAAAAAGAAGGTTTTTAATAAGGGTCACAAATAATGGTCAGAGTGAGGGCCAAAAAAAGGGTCAAAAATGAGGGTTAAAAATATGGGTCATAATGAGGTTTGGAATGAGGGTCAAAAATACTAGTTACAATGAATATAAAAAATAAGGGTCAAAAGTAAGGGTCAGGATGACTGTAAAAATAAGTGTCATAATGTGACTCAAAAATAAGGGTCTCAATAAAGGTAAAAAAAAATAATTCGAGTCAGGGTCAAAAATAAGGGTCAGAGAGAGAGAGTAAAAAAAAGGGTCATAATGAGTTTTTAATAAGGGTCACAAGTAATGGTCAGAGCGAGGACCAAAAAAAAGGGTAAAAAATGAGGGTCATAATGAGGTTCGGAATGAGGGTCAAAAATTCGAGTTACAAAGAATATAAAAAATAAGGGTCAAAAGTAAGGGTCAGGATGAGGGTAAAAATAAGCGTCATAATGTGGCTCAAAAATAAGGGTCTGAATGAAGGTAAAAAAAAATAATTCGAGTGAGGGTCAAAAATAAGGGTCAGAGAGAGAGAGAGAGAGTAAAACATAAGGGTCATAATGAGCGTCCAAAATAGTTGTCAGTGCGAGGCTCAAAAAGAAGGTTTATAATAAGGGTCACCGGTCAGAGTGATGGTTAAAAATAAGGGTCAGGATGAGTGTCAAAAATGAGGGTCAGAAGTGAGTGTTAAAACTAAGGTTCACAATGAGGTTCATAATAAGGGTCAAAAATAGTAATTATAATAAATGTCAAAAAGAAGGGTCAAAATAAGGGTACAAAATAATTATCACAATAACGGTCATAGATAAGGGTCATAGTGAAAATCCGAAATATCAGTATTTGTATTCTTACAGGGCCCCGAACATCATGTGATTATCATTGTTATCAACAATCATTCAATTGTTATTGACAATCATAATCGGGCGAAGTTCCGGGCCCTGGTTATAACATTTCAAATTGAGCAACATTCTCCCCCCAAACGCTGCCGACTTGACCGACCCAGTCAAGAAGTCGACACTGCCGCCATCCCACGCCATTCCCCCATCGAGCCTTCTCACGCTATCAATAACTTTTTCGTATTTATTGCAATTAGCCAACTAAAGGGGTTGAATTGCAACAAATTACTCATCTTTATTTTTTTAATTATTTTTGGAAACCTATTTCAGTCATTTTAGACCTTTTTTACCTCAAATGAACATACATGTAAGCATACATGGAAGCATACATGGAACTCCATGTATGCTGCTTCGCCAGATTAGTGGATTAAATTATGGAAGTCATCCTAGTAGTTTATTAATAATATATAAAGGGCTCGTTCGAGCTACCCTTGATTGGGGGAGTTTATACTATCATGATGGTTCATCGGAAGACTTATTGAAGATTGATCGTATTCAATATGCAGCCCTGAGATGCTGTCTGGGTTGTATTCGTACTACTCCTATTCCGGTTTTATTACATCTGGCTAGTGAACCTCCTCTGATTGAAAGACGTAGATTCCTATTGAGAAAATACCTATCGAGAACAGTGACCAATTTTTATAATATGTTAATACCTAAACTGAAGTTAATGAAAAGATTATGTGATAAATCACCAAATAAGGGAAAATCTTATCAACATACCTTGTACCGAGTGTGGGTACATAGTCTAGACTTGTGGGACGAGATTGAGACATCTAAGGTTCCAGCAATGTACGAATTTTCATATGAATCAACTATATACAAGATTATTTCTAACGTTTCGGATGGCTTTGAGATTCAAAAAGCAGAAAATCCAAATGACGCCTTCAATCAAATATTGAATAATAAATACCCAGAAAGAATGGTTTTCTACACGGATGGATCAAAGAAAGACGATCGTACAGGTGCTTCATTTTGGTGCCCGGAATTGAAGATGTCAGGTCAGTTTAAATTACACAAGTTTAATACTATTTTTTATGCGGAACTATTCGCAATTCAAAAGTCTCTGGAATTTATTTTGGAAAGGAAAATTACGAAATCTTTAATTTGTTCTGACTCAAAGTCCTCTATTGTGGCTCTTTCTAGAGGATCTACGAGCGGATATAATAGATTATATTATAGGATTAAGGAAATGATGAGGGAACTAGATGAGTTAGGTTTAGAAATAGATTTTATATGGATTCCTAGCCACAAGAGAATAGAAGGGAATGAAGAAGTCGATAAATTAGCTAAGAATTCATTGGATTTAGCATTGAACAGTGAGATAAAATGTCTAGGGACAGAATTAAATGAACATTTGAAGAAACAATTATATTTGGACTCCTATACACACCTTCAACGCCAAAGTGAAATTAAAAAGATTGGACTGAAATACTTTGAATTCAGTGAAAAGAAACTTTCGAAAAAAGCATGGTTTGAAGAAGTGTCTCTTAGCAGAAAACAAATTACATTAGTTAACCGTATAAGAAGTGGACATTCTTTAGTGCGTAAACATTTAGCTGATAAGAAAATTATCATCAGTGCAACGTGTGATTGTGGGGATTGGTGTATGGATATCAACCATGTTCTATGGAACTGCTCTTTGATTCCTTCCCAAATTAGAGTTAACATTTTTTCATCTCTCCTTAAAAAAGGTTTATTTATAGATGAAGACGTTCAAAAACTATTCATATAGCAACCTTTGAATGTTTTTATGATTATTGTTAAATTTTTGGCTGAACAAGATCAAATTAGAATATAATAAAAAAAAAATAAAAAAATTAGTTAATAACATTATAATAACGTTGGGTTAATCATTGTGTGGTGATTCGAATGAGAAAGAGTGTTTACGGAAATTATCAAAGTGCTTGGAAGAGGAAGAAACTGAAGGATGGTTTGAAATTATCAGACGGATTGAACGAAGCGCGTAATTTAGTGACATCTGTCTTCAAGAATGTGAATTAGAATATGGTACATACTCCTACTTTGGAAGTCTAACCACTAAGGAACAGAAGAAGAAGAAGAAGCAGTCCCGCTGTCACAGGGATCGTTTCGGAGTGCAATTTATGCTCTCCTCGTCCTCAACATGTTCTTAATGTTTTTCAGGTGATTCATTTGCTGGCTAATTAATATTAAGGAATGAAACCCAGAAGATGTGATGGAGAATTAAATTCCCCATCAATCGATCCCCGTTGCATCCCTTAATCTCTGTAACAAAAAAATACAAACTACGACAAAAGTCATGGGCCAGTGAGACACATGATTTTCTTCTCGGCGCACAGTGACTTTTCACCATTCGCCCGCGAATTAAAAATTTGTCTTTCCCCTCCTAATTGAAATTAAGGGATGAAAAAAGGGCAGTACGGCGGAGAATTAAATTCTCCATTAATTAACCCTCTTTTACCCCTTAATCTTTGTAACAAAAAAATAAAAACTGCCATGAAAGTCAGGGGCCAGTAAAAAAAATAATTGTTTCGCAGCGCACAGTGACTACCGGTGATTAAAAATTCACCGCTCCCCTCCTACTTGAGATTAAGGGATGAAAAAACTGCAGTTCGACGGAGAATTAAATTCTCCATTAATTGAGCCTCTTTCATCCCTTAATCTCTGTAGCAAAAAAATACAAACTACGACAAAAGTCATGGGCCAGTGAGAAACATGATTTTCTTCTCGGCGCACAGTGACTTTTCACCATTCGCCCGCGAATTAAAAATTCACTTCTCCCCTCCTAATTGAGATTAAGGGATGAAAAAAGGGCTGTTCGACGGAGAATTAAATTCCCCATCAATTAACCCTCTTTCATCCCTTAATCTCTGTAACAAAAAAATATAAACTACCATGAAATTCATGGGCCAGTGAGAAAAATAATAGTTTCGCGGCGCACAGTGACTCCCGGTAATTAAAAATTCACCTCTCCCCTCCTAATTGAGATTAAGGGATGAAAAAAGGGTAGTTCGACGGAGNCAGTTTGACGCAGAATTCAATTCCCCACCAACTAACCCTCTTTCATCCCTTAATCTCTGTAAAAAATGGAAGAAACTGTCATGAAAATCACAGCGCAGTAAGAAAAATAATTGTTTTGCGGCGCACAGTGACTCCCGGTAATTAAAAATTCACCTCTCCCCTCCTAATTGAGATTAAGGGATGAAAAAAGGGCAGTTCGACGGAGAATTAAATTCCCCATCAATTAACCCTCTTTCATCCCTTAATCTCTGTAACAAAAAAATATAAACTGCCATGAAAGTCATGGGCCAGTGAGAAAAATAATAGTTTCGCGGCGCACAGTGACTCCCGGTAATTAAAAATTCACCTCTCCCCTCCTAATTGAGATTAAGGGATGAAAAAAGGGTAGTTCGACGGAAAATTAGATTCCCCATCAATTAACCCTCTTTCGTTCCTCAATCTCAATTAGGAGGGGAGAAGTGAATTTTTAATTCGCGGGCGAAAGTCACTGTGTCACTTTTTGTTACAGAGAGTAAGGGATAAAAGAGGGTCAATTAGTGGAGAATTTAATTCTCCGTCGAACTGTTCCTTTTTCATCCCTTAATCTCAATTAGGAGGGGAGAGGTGAATTTTTAATTACCGGGAGTCACTGTGCGCCGCAAAACAATTATTTTTCTTACTGCGCTGTGATTTGCCTGACAGTTTCTTCCACTTTTTACAGAGATTAAGGGATGAAAGAGTGTTAATTGATGGGTAATTTAGTTCTCCGTCAAACAGCCTTTTTTCATCCCTTAATCTCAATTAGGAGGGAAGAGGTGAATTTTTAATTACCGGGAGTCACTGTGCGCCGCGAAACTATTATTTTTCTCACTGGCCCCTGACTTTCTTGGCAGTTTTTATTTTTTTGTTACAGAGATTAAGGGATGAAAGAGGGTTAATTGATGGGGAATTTAATTCTCCGTCGAACTGCCCTTTTTTCATCCCTTAATCTCAATTAGGAGGGGAGAAGTGAATTTTTAATTCGCGGGCGAAAGTCACTGTGTCACTTTTTGTTACAGAGAGTAAGGGATAAAAGAGGGTCAATTAGTGGAGAATTTAATTCTCCGTCGAACTGTTCCTTTTTCATCCCTTAATCTCAATTAGGAGGGGAGAGGTGAATTTTTAATTACCGAGAGTCACTGTGCGACGCAAAACAATTATTTTTCTTACTGCGCTGTGATTTGCCTGACAGTTTCTTCCACTTTTTACAGAGATTAAGGGATGAAAGAGTGTTAATTGATGGGTAATTTAGTTCTCCGTCAAACAGCCTTTTTTCATCCCTTAATCTCAATTAGGAGGGAAGAAGTGAATTTTTAATTCACGGGCGAATGGTGAAAAGTCACTGTGCGCCGAGAAGAAAATCATGTTTCTCACTGGCCCATGACTTTTGTCGTAGTTTGTATTTTTTTGCTACAGAGATTAAGGGATGCAACGGGGATCGATTGATGGGGAATTTAATTCTCCATCACACCGTCTGGGTTTCATTCCTTAATATTAATTAGCCAGCAAATGAATCACCTGAAAAATATTAAGAACATGTTGAGGACGAGGAGAGCATAAATCCCCCTCCGAAATTATCCCTGTGACAGCGGGACTGCTACTGCCGAGTTACCCGCACAGGCAGTTCGTCCAGCCGTCAGATTCGACCGTGGCGCCATCCCTCCGTTGGGGTCGAACTATTTTTGGCTTGAGGTCACTTCAAGCCCCGAGATCTGAGCCTCTACTAGTCAACCCTCTTTGATAATATCTCCGAAAGAGGATAGACCTGAGTAGAGGCCCAGATCGGTGGGTTTGACTGACTCCAAAAATGTTAGTTGGTACCCCACGGGAAAGGCGGCGTCCCGGTCGAATTGTCTGTAATAAGGTATGATACAGGGAGGTATGGTGAAGCTTTGATGTCGCCGACACCGAAACAGGGGACAAGTTCCAATGGAAGCCGCGCGCGGCGCT
>NW_021680386.1:36727-37283 GCF_001412515.2 Diachasma alloeum | reverse complement strand
TAAGGTATGATACAGGGAGGTATGGTGAAGCTTTGATGTCGCCGACACCGAAACAGGGGACAAGTTCCAACGGAAGCCGCGCGCGGCGCTGTTGCGTCCCTTCCCCTCACGGGGATTAGATCTCCCACCACACGCCGATTTTACTTGCGTCGCGAGTTCAGATCCCCGTCAAATCAATTTTTTTTTTTTCATGAGAGAGAAATAGTATATTTCGTAACGAGTGCAAAAAAGTGGTTTTTGGCGAGTGGGACGTTTATATCACGAGCAGAAGGTGAGTGATATAATTTCACGAGCCAAAAACCACTTTTTTCACGAGTTACGAACAAAATTTTTCATCACAGTGTGTCGGAAAGTTACTTCTCCGATATAGCGTGATGAAAATAAAATTTTGTGTTCAATCGAGAGGAACAGGATTAAAAAATGTTGAGATGAAAACTATATGATTCTCAGCAAATAGTTCTATGGGATCGAGCGATAAAGATTGACTGAGAGTCATGTCGACTAGACGATTGAAATACTAATTAGAAGGAAGAATAATTAACATCAGAAGTCCATT
>NW_021680386.1:35973-36564 GCF_001412515.2 Diachasma alloeum | reverse complement strand
CAAAAAAAAAAAAAGTCCCAACTATTCACTTACGCACCTCACACAAATAACAATCGTTCTTTGACACTTGATCACTCGGTAGCAAATCATCGCTTTTTTCCGGCCATTGTCGTCGCTTCTCAATTTTCTTCACACTGGGAAGGGAGAAAAACCGATAATTATCCCTAGAAGATGCTTTGCAATTTATAATTGCACACGATTTAACCATTTTGCATGAATCAACTCGCACAGACTGTTCAGATCTATTGGAGTACGTTTTGGAGCAGACATAAACAAACAACATTCGCGAGATATTTTCGCGCGAAAAATAAATATTGTTCAACATTGGACAAAAATGCATTTTCATTTTATTTTTAATGCTATTACATTGAGCAGTGATTTCACTCTCAATCTTGGTAATTATTTTCAGTAAAAAAAGACAGAATTCACCTATTATAAGATAAAAATTACCCCATTAATGAAAGAATGAGCGGGCCATTGACTATTAAAGAAATAGTACATGAAAAACCATGAATATATTTGCATTTTTTTATTTTTCTTCGCATTGTACATGTAATTTCATACGGGGCTAATTATTTTGACTTAAAATAT
>NW_021680386.1:2874-34465 GCF_001412515.2 Diachasma alloeum | reverse complement strand
GAATTTAATTCTCCATTGAACAGTCTTTGTTTCATCCCTTAATATTAATTAGTCGGCGAATAAATCAACTGAAAAACATAAAGTAAACATTGAGTACAAGGAGGATAAAAATCCCCCTCCGAACCGGTCCCTGTCACAGCGGGACTGCTACTGCCGAGTTTACTCACGCACCCGACTCACATTTACCGACAATTCGACCGGGACGCCGCCTTTCCCGTGGGGTACCAACTAACATTTTTGGAGTAAATCAAACGGATGGGTCTAAACTAGGTACATCCGCAAATAATGGTACAGGAAGTGGCGGCCATTTTTCTCAGCAGTTTCGGGGGTAGGGCCATCTAGAATCACTGTAGGGAACTGAAAAAGAGAATTTCTTTACCTGTTGTGAAAATTACCGATCGGAGAAGGGAATGCGAGTGTCCTCTATCATAATTTTATTGTAACGGAAAATTTGGATGTTTTATAGATGGCGATAGTAATCCACAAACCATCTTTCAACGTTCTGTCAAGGGNAGGCCTCTACTCAGGAGGGCGATTCAGATAATCGCGTGACGGAGGCGGGGAGCGTGAGGGGGTATGACGGCGAAAGGGGAGAGTGTTTTCGGAGCGGAGCGTTGTTTTGAGATGGTGAAGGCGAGATGGCGTTAGCCGTCAATTTTATAATGCAAGAGCAGAGGAGGTTAATTATTAACGAGATATAAAATTCGTAATAAGCAGTAGTTGAGATTCACTTGAGAATAATAAAATTAGTATTTGGGATTTTTCGAGTGATTTATTGTAATCTCCGCGAGATTTTGATGGCCTGGGACTAACTGAATTGGTTATGTGTTTTGTGCTCCAAAGTGCTAATTAATCGTTGAATTGGATTGAAATTAAGAGGTAAGTTTGTTTTTTATTGAAAATATTCAATTTAACCACGTGTAGAATCTATTTTAATTATGTATTGTGTATCACAGACGGATGGATGAACTCATTGCATTATTTTTGGGGAATGGTCATATTCAAGTCAGAAGAAGAAGGAAAAGAAATCATCGGTTACGTTTGTATCGCAGGAAAATAGGTGATATTGTAAATCCTTTCGATATCCCCGAAGGAGAATTCATCCGACTCTTCAGGTGGGAAATTATCAGATTAAATTCTTCATTTAACTCACGCAGATCAAAATAATGGTCATTCGACCCGGAGAGGTTGGTCAATTACGAAATCATTGGAAATCGAGCGAAGAATGTAAAGCCGGAATTTTCCATTCGAGCTCATTCATACGATTCGGTTTGACCCTCATCACCCTCTTATGCAAATGTCCTTTTGAACTCTCAGGCTTCCCTAATGTTACCTATATGACTCACCTCACAGCATAGCACATTACTTCGAGCATTTCACTCTAAAGGACTTCTGATTCAGGAATCCAGGGAAGTAGGCAGCAAGCAGTTTGAATACTGCTTAAACTTCTATGACCCGGGTGATTTTTCAAAAGTGACATTTGTAGATTCAAATTTCGTGCAGCATAACAAAAATTGAAGGGCATAAAATACCAATAAACCACAATTTTCTTTAGATTTCTTTGATCATTCATTCTGTACAGCTACATGCCGGCGTTTGAAACATTACAACTATATTTTTCTCATTTTTCAAGTATAAAAGATGAGTACTAAAGTCATCAACATGATGGAAACAACCCCCTAGGACTTTCAAATTTCACTGCAGTCTCCCCTTAATAATATCACAGTAGAGAAAGGTGGGGCAATATCGAACGTTTTGGTACCAAGGTTTTTCACAGACTCAGAATCCCAATGTTCATATTCATAAACAAACATATCGAGAATTAAAGTAGATCACAAACGTTCCATTTTGCCCCACTCTCTCGTATGTCCTAACGGATGTGAACTCATAACCCGAGACCTCCGAACTCATTCTCGGACGCGCACAAAACTCATATGATTGCCGCCCTCGCATTCGGCTCGTGCTGCAAACTCATGCTCGCCAGAAACGTTAATTTCAACATTTGGAATTGTTAGATTCACAAAAGACGGTGCATTGTTCCTTATTGAGGAGTTGACTGTGGTTTTACCACAAGCTACCAGACGTGATGCGATTCCCATTCACTTCCAAGTCCTTGCTGCTTTGGACTTTTTTTCTGGAGGATCTTATCAGCGGAAAGTTGGAGGATTCTTAGCATGCATGAGTCAGACTTCTGTCAGTCGCTGTCTGCATAGAGTCGTTGAGGCTTTGAATCAAATCATGCCTCAATGGATTCATTTTCCGAAGACGCATCAAGAAATCGAACGGATCCAAGCAGGGTTGGTGATGAATAATTTGATAACAAACAACTCAAACATCGAAATATGAATCAACTCAAACTCGAATGGAACAATAACAAAGAGAGAAAAAAACTCAAACTCAAGGAATTTCTGGAAATTCCTGGGAATTCATGGAATTTCTAAAAAATTCGACTGCTACAGTTACGAGGTATCATCAAAAAATGAAAGTAATATCGGGGCTGTAAATAACCAGAAAAAAATAGCCTTTTGCACCATTAACTGGAATAGTTCATGAGATATCATCAATGAATGCAATTGATGTAGAATGAATCTTCTATTCGCCCTGAGGGCTGTAAATAACCAGAAGAATGGCCTTTTAAGCTATTCTCTCAGTCTATATAGAACAGAAGTTTGCTCCGAAATTCACTGGCGCTGAATTTCAGGCGCTAACTGCAATAGTTTACGATATATAATCGAAAAAACTCAATTGATGTAGAATTAAACTTCTGTGCGTTCTAGGGGCGATAAATGATGAGAAACATGGCCTTTTCATTCATTCTATCATCTTATATAGGACTGAAAGTCCTTCAGGAATCCAATGGCGTTGGTACTGCAGTAAGAGTTGATGTGGACATGTTTGGGTGGCGAAATTCAAATGGGCTATATTCTTGATAATATATAATAGATCAGTCGTTTCCGAGACTTGTACATGTCAAGTCTTGCTGCTGTATAAAGGCCACAGCCGATTCGAATCTTTGTTTCTATTAAATTTCATTTGGGGCAGATTTTGGGGTAAATGGGGGTTCCCTGGAGTAATAGGTTTGATTGATGGAACGCATGTGTCAATTGTGAAGCCAGCGGGAGTTAGAGAGGCTCATTTCGTTAACAGGAAGCATAATCATTCACTGAACGTTCAAACTGTAAGTATCACTAGTTTGAATAACAATTCAACTACACAATCGAAATTTTTTCGGTTTGTGATCATCAACTTCGCATTCTCTCCCTCAATGCTAGCCACGGAGGAAGAGCCCATGACTCTCGAGTTTTTGCTTCATCTAGATTATCTGTCCATCTGCGGGAACAGTATGATGCTGGACGACGAGACTGTTGGTTGCTGGGTAGCACTCAATTGCGATTGAAATCTGCTTCATTCTCTTCATTTTTCTTTTGTTCTTTAAGGTGATTCCGGTTATCCGTTGTTGCCGTATTTACTCACTCCACAATTGAATCAACCTATAGGAAGTCCAGAATACAGATATACAATGTGTCACGCTAGAACAAGGTCGACTGTGGAACGATGCTTCGCAGCTTTGAAAGGTCTTTGGAGATGTCTGCACAAAGACCGAACGTTACACTACACCCCAGAGTTTTCAGGTGTTTTGTAGCGATTCCACTGTCTCTTTTAGATCTGGAGATACGTGATATTTGACCAACACTGACCTTGCACCAAAATGATCATAACACTCCATCATTTTTAGCTCTTATTTGTAACGCTTGCGCGGTGCTACACAATATGGCTATCCAGTGGAACATGCCTGTAGCTTATTTCGCTGATGCGCAAATAGATGATGAGGATGGAGCGGAAGAGGATCATAATCGTGGGGAAGTCGAGTTGCCTCCAGACATTCCCTATCGAGTTGGAGCACAAGTTCGCGATGAGTTAATTGCAGAATTCTTCACTCGCTAAGCGACAATTACTTGAGTACTCGATTTACAATGGAGTGAAATACTCCCTCTCTCTCACGCATGAAAACAAGCAGGGATTCGAGCCTTTTTGGCAGAAGCCTTTCGACCGTTACTTTGTGCGTTATTACCAGGATCCGGTACTTTTTGTGATTACGATTGTTATCAACAATCATGAAATTGTTATTAACAATTGTCATCACACCAAGTAATATCTTATTGATCATATTATATTATTTAATCTTATCAAATTTCAACTCGCTATCCCGATTTTTTTCTCGAGTGATCGTGCGCACAAGCTTTTTGATGAAAAGACATAAATCTCTCAAAAAACAGAAATATCTCCGAAATTCATTCGGACCGATTCATATATTTCGATTGATCCGGATTGAGTCATTTCAGTAGCGGAGAAGTGAAACGGTTCAACTTGAATTTCATTATTATTTTAAAATCTTTTCAGTTGCATCGCAGACCCCTTAGCGCACAATGAGACGACGGCCCCGTCGCACAATGGCCGAGTGGACATCACCCCTCAGCCTCCCACCCGCCTGCCTTCCCCCATCACCCAAAACCACCAGGTCCAGACTCCGTGTCTGGGACCAACCCTAGTCCCCCCCGCCCTCCACCCCCTACAAAGATTACCAAGCCTACACCCTCTCCGAGAGTTCCCCAGACAGTGGTTCAGAGGCTCCATTCTCTCTCCCAGGTCACCACGAGCCCCAGCACGTCCACTCCCCCAGCAAAAGTCCACAACAGTCCAGGACATTCTCCCGAGAATGGAATTAACTACCCAACATCGAATCTCGTCCCCCGTCCCCTAGAACCCTGGGGTTCTCAGCAGGTCCTCTCTTGCTGACTCACTCCGTCCGGACGCCCCTGCACAGCTGTTCCAGCAGTTGTATTGTCCTCGAGAATGAAGAGGTCAACGGTGATAACTCCTACATCGACTCGAGTTATCAGAGCATCAAGTTCCATCCGTTTCAACAGACAACCTGGCAGGCACTGTGATCATAATTTGAAGGAATGACCCACACCCCGGAAGTAGAAGAGTAGATGCTGATGAATGAAGGATTAAACTTCAATAATTAGAAATTGTTGAGATGGTAGTTTTCAGTAGCAAAGCGGTTAAACAATTCAAGTTGAATGTGCTTCTTTGTTTGAATTCCCAAATTTCACCGTAAAAAAACCTATACGATTCCCTCTAGGATCGCCCTGTAAGAAAGTTCCATAGAACTTTCTATAGAACATTCTTATACCTTTTTTGTCATGCGTAAGCTCTAGCTCCCTCTTATTCTCCGAATTTCTCTCTTTAATTATTGAAATCTCGCGACTCAATTCACTCTGTTGATTCATTGTTCTTTTGTTTTCAATCTTCATACACAAAAAGTTTTCAATCTTCATACACGAATTGAAATCTCTCACCATGTCCAGAATTACGTACCGTTGTAAACGGGCAATGCTCGATTATATGAAAAAGAATAAGGATTTCGCTTTTGGACGCTTGAAAGACTCTGGCTTTAATTCGAAGGCAAAAATGGTGAGTTGAAAAATCGAATTTCGAACTGAAAATTACCATTGAAGCCCGAGCAGCTCCTTTTTTGCGTATTTCATTTTATTTCTATATTTTATTCACCTAATCCGAGGGCTCCCAAAACCGCCTAAATTATCTGCCTGGAAAGAATAGTTGAAAAAAAACTAATTTAATAATTCCAAATAATTTTCTTAATTTGAAAATCATGTTAGTTTTCAAATATTGATTTAGAATGTTTTGCGAAATCTCTTAAATTGATGGAATAAGGGAAAATATCAAATAAAATTTTTCAAAGAAATTAAAATTACAAGAAAAAAGGTTTTCTGACTTTTTCTAACATTCTCACGATTAAAAAATATTGTTGCGAATATCTCGAGAATAAGAAATTGTCTGGATAATTTTTTTAGAAATATTGTTAATTATTAATCAATTCATTATTGAAGCCGAAATTAATCTGGAAATTTTATTTCCAATCCAACAGAAGCGTCACAAAGAGGAGTTTGCTAACACAGTGAATGCTGCAAGCAATGGAACAATGAACAAAGATGGAGATCAAGCAATGAGGGTAAATAATTGAATTTTCTTTTTCTCAAATTATAAATCGGTAGCGAAATAGTGAAGGGTAGCAAGTTGATTCTTCATATCTCATTAAACATTGAATTATCTCGATAATGAGTGATTTTAGGGGAAAACATCAGAATATCTTTTTTGTAGATGGGAAAATTCCCCACAAAAAATATATTCTGATTTTTCCTCCTGAAATCATTCATTAGCGAGATAATTCAATGTTTATTGAGATATGAAAGTCGACTTTTTACCCTTTACCACTTCGGTACTGAAATGAAGAAATAAATGAATCACATGTCATTCGAAAATTTTTCGATAGTCTTGGACTGATTGGAAAAAAGGTGTCTTAATCAGGGCAGCAAGATTGAGAAGTCACGCTAAGGGCACAGGTGGTGGTGATCCCCTCGACGACGATTTGGATACTCTGGAGAAAGAATTACTGGACTTCTTAGGACCAGAGTCCTATAGTATACCCAATATTGAGGAAGGTGGCTTCCCATCACGACATTCTTCTTCAACTCGAGGAAATGAGCCTCCCCAGAAGAAGTTTCGAACTGGGAATAACCGCACCGTGAGGACTGTCAACTGCACATCTGGTGGTTATAACCCTGTTACATCGTTCGCCCACTCAACACACGTACCAAACAAAAATGGTCCAACGAGATCTTTAAATAATTTGAAAAATTATAATATTCAGCCACCTGTGGAGAGGTATGAGCGAAGCTCGTTCGACGGTCCTGGAATGAATTGGCTCAGTCGAAGTGGAAAAGACAATGGAAATTATAAGTATAAGCTGCACACGTCTGCAACATTTCACGTCATTTCTGATGAAGAGGAAAATCCATCCTACATGCACAGCTCCGGCGAAGAGAAGACTTATAAAGAATCAGACCATCGCCATGCAGACCATCGCCATGCAGACAATCACCATGCAGACCATCACCGTGGAGACACGTACGTGGACTTAGAACAACTCGATGAGGAGCTGGATCAGGAGTTCCCTGATGTTTCCGTGAGTACACGTATGGAAAAAATTCAATAGAAAAACCAATCGAAATTCCATCGAATTTCTATTGGAACTTTTTTGGATTTGTATTGGAATTATGGAATAACTCTATTGCAATTCTATTAGAATTGTATTGCAGAATTTTATTAGAATCGTATTGGAGAATTCTATTTATTTTTTGCGCCACTTTTATAGAAGATATCTTATAGAAAAATCAATCGATTACCATTTTTCCATTAAATTCTAGGGCTTAAATTTTCTAAGTTCTTAAAGTTCAATTGAAAAATCTACATACAAATCCGGACAGTTCAGATAACTTTCTACGATGACTTAAAGAGAGAAAATTAGAGCCCTTAAAAATTAGAGCAACTCACTACATTCAATTCTATATTTTTTTAAAATTCTGTTTTGATATCTGTTTTTATAAATCCTGTTTGTTTTTTGCGTCATTTCTATAGAAGATATTTTATAGAAAACTCAATCAATTTTTTTATATAAAAGAATTCTTAGGCATTAATTTTTTTTCATGGCTTTTGTTATGAGAAACAAACGAAAATACAGCGGAAAAATCTTGAAAAATGCAAGCCCAAGAATTCGTAGAAAAATGAGAATCTTTCAACTTTTCTATAAAATATTTTCTATAGAAGTATAATAAAGAAATATAATTCTAATAAAAATATAATAGAATTTCTATTCATTTTTCTATTCAATTTTTTCATACGTATGAGGGCATTGAATGTAGTGACTCTAATTTTCAAGCGTTCTAATTTTCTGCCTGAATAAATCATTTTAAAAAGTTCTCCAGTCTCCGGATTTGTATATGAATTCTTTAATTTAATTTCATTGTAACAATTCTTCAACAGGCGGAGATTGGCAATTACTTTCCTGAGCACTACGACAATGATGTCACAGAAACATGGCCAAATGACACAGGTGATGCAGGTGATGCAGGTGATGGTCCATGTATCTGCGTATTTTCTTCTCATACTTCTCATCAATGAATTTTGTTCGATTTTCATCAATCGAAAATGGTGATAATATCGATATTTTCATACCTCTCGTCCGCTAGGGAAATGTCCCTATTCTCTTTGTCTAAATTATGTCTATATTCTTCAAGTCTTAATCACAAAATTAATTTGACTCCTCTGATTTGACCTTGCGAAAATTTAATTCCAGGACAAAAATCCGATGAGACTAAAACTAAAACGACAACTGCCTGTGATCCAGCCAAAACTGCTGTGGAACTGCTGGAAAATAAAATGGAATTTAAGAAAGAGGAGTCAGAGGCTACTGTGAAATACAGAGAACAAAAAATAAAGCTGGAGATGCAAATTTTCGATTTTGAGAAAGAGAAATTCAGAGTTGAGGGGCAGAGACATGAGGAGCTTGTTTCTTCAATCAAACAGGTCAACGACACGCTCGTCGCATTGCTACAGAAATTACCATAATGGCGTTTAGTGAGTAATTTTAAGAATTTCAGAGTCATCTCACAAATTCCAATGATTATTGATAATTTTCATGGGCTGAAAATAGAATCTTAACGTCCATTACAGTCGAAATTTTTTCAATTCATTACTGAAGTGGTAAAGGGTAACATGTTGATTTTAATTAAATAGAACTAGGGGAGCGTGGGGCAAAATGAAACAGTAGGAAAATCTAGTAATCTGACGGAGATAGAACGATTTCATACAGACCTTCTTTGTAGCTTGTAAAATTCTCTACAAAAAAGGTCTTTATGAAAATCGTCTTATCTCCCTCAGATTACTAGATTTTCCTACTGTTTCATTTTGCCTCGTGTTTCATTCTGCCCCACCGTCCCTTACAATTTCTCTTTGCGGCCAAAGTAAATCGTTTCTTTTTCAACATTTGTAATGAAGAACAATTGAAAAAAAATTCATTACTTCGAATGAATACTGTATGAATCAAATCAAATCTATTGCCACACTTCTTGTGATTTTTTATCCCCTTGTAAATGCACTGAAATTCCACGGATTTTCGTAATTGAAGATGCACATTTTCGAAAAAAAATCAAATAATAAAGGAAATTTCACTACGAAATTACATAAAATTAAAATAGAATGAGTTATGATATTGTATTGATAATGATGTACTGGCGATAATCGTAATGCTAATGAATTGATGGAAATAAAGTTTCAAGGATTAATTAAGTATGTTTTATTTTTCAAGTAATAGTCGATAGATTCACCATTGATAATAACCTTAATAATCTATTTGTTTGAATCTTAATTTTCTTCTAACAATAATGGTATTAGTAGAAACAATTTTATTCTGACAAGAATGGTATAAGTAGAAAAAAAGGAAAACTACTTTGATCGTTTAACAATTGGGGTAATTGATAGAATAACAACACTTGTAAAGGATGCGAAGAGGGAAATGAAGATGAAAGTTTCAATTTTTGAAATTTTCCATTGAAAATTGGAAGCCTTGATTTTTATTCATGCTCGAGATCTTGAAGACGTTTGAATTCGAAATAATCCGACACCAAGTTCATCAGTTCGATCAGCCGCTCACGCTCCCTGTTGAGTACTAAAGTAATGCGCAACTCCACTGTCTCACGGTAGAGTTCAATCAATGATGGTTGACGAGCTTCAGGACCTTCTTCAGCCCTAGGGACTCCTTCAGCCACAGGACCTAGTTCAGCCCTAGCTGCAGCTGTAGCCTGAGCATGATTTGCACCAGCCCGACCTCTGCTGAATGGACGACTCGCTTTACCCCGTGTGTGACTTGCTCCAGCCTTGGGGGTTGACGAGTCTAATGCTGGGTGAATTGGTCTGACTTTGGGGATTGAGGCAATTGTCCTAGATGCTGGGGGACGAGCTGGTAATCTTGAGGGGTGAGCTGAAGATGTTGAGGGTTGAGCTCTCGATGCGACTGAGGGACTAGCTGCAGATGTTGATGGTTGACGAGCTTCAGAACTCTCTTTAGCCCGAAGACCTGTTGCGGCTGTACCAGTAGGCGACTGTATCAGTGGGCGACTCACTTTTTCCAGTGTGTGATTTGTTCCAGCCTTGGGGGTTGACGAGTCTAATGCTGGGTGGATTGGTTTGACTTTGGAGATTGAGGCAGTTGTCCTAGATGCTGGGGGACGAGCTGGTAATCTTGAGGGGTGAGCTGAAGATGTTGAGGGTTGAGCACTCCATGCAACTGAGTTACGAGGTGAAGATGTTAGAGAAGTCACCGGACCGATCCATCTACGTTTCTTTCCCTTATTCCCCAATTGAACATTTCCTTCGTTCTTTCGCTTCATCATTTTCCCACGCCTCAGGTCAACTAAAATCAGAAACAAGAGAGCTCATGAAAATAAAACCACCTCGATTCTGAAGGACTCTTCAACAGCTATCTAAATGAAATAACTTACCTGACTCATCACTGTCACTGTCACTGCTGCTGGTTATAACAATGATCCCAAGTTGAGTCATCCCTCCAGAGGTTTGAGGATCGTTTGTCCCATCATTCTGTTTTGGAGTTTCACACTCTGTCTCGGCCTCCTGAATCTCTCGACAGAGTTTCAGGAAACGAGGACTCTGTACTATGGTCTTATCTAAAAACAATTGCCATATTAATTCGATTACTATCGATATTTCCAGCGTGCTTCCATAGGAGTATGACAAACTTACCAGTCCCATTGTACAAGTAGTAAATCTCTCGTCCAGATTCATTGTGGTCGATCAAGACTCTGCCTTCAGTGTCTAGGACGACTTTGAAATTATCCATTGCACTTTTATTAACAAAACCGATGGAAATAATGAAATACTCGCAACTGGATTCGATGGAGTCGATGTATGGAAAAAACGAAGATCGCAATGGAGGCGATGAAACAATTGCAAGTAATGAGCGGTTCAACACAGGAACATACGCAAGCCGCTATGGCCGTTCCATGGCCTCCCCGTGGCTTTTCATGTTGATTTAGGTTCACGGCCACTAATCTTGGGGTTTAATGACCACCATGCAGGGCCAAAGGGGAGGTACCAAGGGTCAGAGTTGGGAGGTCAACCGAAGAATATCAACTAAGCAGCAGGGTCTCATTGTTAGAGAAGCTATTGCCACTGAAAAATTTGAGAAGCAACAGAAGCTCCAGGCTAAGAGGAAATTACGTCTCAAGCACCAGGAGTTACTCGGTTCTGTCCTGCTCCCTCTCCTTTCCAATAAAAAAGAAATATCAAAATGAAAAAATTTGCTACACTTCGTTCATAATAAGGAGACATATACATAATGTTGAATTCTTTTATTGTATTATTTAAATTAATTTTCAAGATTAATGGAAATTAATTTATCAATATTAATGGAAAACATAGAAAAATGAAATTTACATATCTCTGCAAAATAAAGTTGACTCATAAAAAAAATCGCGCGATTTTGTAATTCCTGATTAAAATTAATTGAGTAAAATTCAAATAATTTCGTTCATTATCAATTATCAATTATTCCGCGTAATTTTCTTGATACAAAGGCATGGAGTTCCGCTAATAACTGCAAGTACATTGGTTGTCAAACTGCGGTATCTCCCAAGCTCGTGATCAGTAGATTGCGTCTCCCAGGCTAGTTAATAATGTTGAAGAAGGAACCCTGAATGTCGTTAGACATCAGATCTCCATTTTAAACCCTTGAGGTTTGAGGATACTTGGATGTTGAGTTTCAAGGAGTATGTCATTTTCCAAAAATGATGCAATGAGTTCATCCATCCGACTGTGATACACAATACATAATTAAAATAGATTCTACACGTGGTTAAATTGAATATTTTCAATAAAAAACAAACTTACCTCTTAATTTCAATCCAATTCAACGATTAATTAGCACTTTGGAGCACAAAACACATAACCAATTCAGTTAGTCCCAGGCCATCAAAATCTCGCGGAGATTACAATAAATCACTCGAAAAATCCCAAATACTAATTTTATTATTCTCAAGCGAATCTCAACTACTGCTTATTACCAATTTTATATCTCGTTAATAATTAACCTCCTCTGCTCTTGCATTATAAAATTGACGGCTAACGCCATCTCGCCTTCACCATCTCAAAACAACGCTCCGCTCCGAAAACATCTCCCCTTCCGCCGACATACCCCCTCACGCTCCGCGCCGCGGTCACGCGATTATCTGAATCGCCCTCCAGGTCTATCCTCTTTGATATCTCCCCTGAATTCACTAATCCACGTCTGTCTTGTTGTTAGCACAATCTCGTTTTGGCAAAGTGTTATTCAAAGAACGGAAAAAATTAGACAATATCAGCAGGACATTATATAAATCGAATGAGTTCAAGGGGGTGATTTTTTACATTTTACAAGGTCTACATGGTTATTGAAAACGGTGCAGGTATCATCATCATCACGAAATTTCCTATTAAGTAAGTAATACCTACAATCACAAAACTTTCTACATGATGGCGTCGTCTTGAGGTTAACTTCGTTCATTCATCTTGCTTCACACATAATTTCAAAAAATATTCCTAGAGAATAAAATTTTTGAAAAGATATAATGAGATATAGGAAAAAATACAGCTTAGAGTTTATAGGTTTTGTGGTGAAAATTTTCAACTTTCAGTTTTATGGGTGAATTCTCAAGAATCAATCCATCGTTGTGGCATTGAAGATAACAATCACATCGGCAAATGAACAAAAACGACTAATTTATTGAATGATGGCATCACTTGAGTTATTACAGCTGAATAATCAGGAAAATACAGAGAAAAATTTATGGAAAAAAACAGCAAATCTGTAATCCAAAAAATTATCTTCATAAGAGTTGATAAAACTTGGTTATATAAACAAAATGATTTGTTAATTCATCTAACATGATGGAAAGGGTTGTATCATCACCATTGAAGAAAATCTTATGTGATTTTCCCAGAAATATAAAATTTTGTTTCGCTTATGGTTCTGGTGTAATGAAGCAAAAAACAGACCCGTCTCGAAATATGTTAGATCTCATCTTCGTTGTCCACAACTCCAAACAATGGCATGCGGAAAATCTGGGGAGAAACCCACACCACTACGTTCAACCACTTCGTTTTCTCGGTTCCAATGCAGTGAAAAAACTTCAAGAAACATGGGCAGCGCAGATTTACTACAACACATTGATAAAATCGAGTGAAGGACGATTAATTAAATATGGAGTCATATCAGAAATATCACTTGTCGCGGATCTTCTCGATTGGAATTTTCTGTACCTGGCCGGGAGGCTTCATAAACCCGTAGAGATTCTGGTTGAACCTGACGAGACATCACAATTACGAGCAGCATTAGTTCAGAACCTCCACTCAGCAGTTCATGCCGCTCTTCTTCTTCTCCCCGAGAATTTTACTGAGATTGACTTCTTCAGAATTATTGCAGGATTATCTTATCAAGGTGATTTTAGAATGATATTTGGAGAAGATAAATCAAAAATAGACAACATAGTCGTGCCCCAGATTCAAAATTTCCGTGAGTTGTATGCCCCAGTGTTGAAGCACTTTGACAATTACATTGAAATACCTCAAGGTGTAGATGCTTCAACTACATGCAATCAGGACACAAGTCCAACTGCTAGAATCCATCACTTAAATCAGTTACCAAGAATTCCGCAGATGCAGTTGGTAAGAATATGGTCAAACGGTCCGAGGTCTAAGGACACTGAAGATTGTCTTCGTGCCATCGCACATGATCCAGATTGCAGCTCAATCCTCTTGCAAGTTCTACAGAATATCGTTTGGAGGTCGAGTGTATCCCAAAGCATTAAGGGCATTTGCACTGCTGGGCTTGTAAAGTCTATTAAGTACAGTGCCGCAAAAATTATGAAAATGCTGAACTCGGGATCACTTGAGAAAGCACAGTTGACTATTCCCACCCAGGATACTACAAAAGTTGGTCAGATTGTACATAGTGCTGTTAATAAAGAAGAAGCACATATTAAGCCCGGGCGAAAATGAAGTGGAATACTAGTTCAAATTTTATTTTCACCTGTGAAATTATGTCGACATTGTACTTTATTCTATGATGAGAATAATAAATAATGTGCTTGCGAGTATCTTCAATTCTGATTCATTGTTTTCTGCATATAATTTTCAACAAATACACTTTTCATCTGAATTTTATTGCGATAAGCCTCATCATGTTAAATTTCTGCATTTTTCATAATCATTTTGTTATTCATTCATGAGCCTCTAAACATTTATTATCACATTCAGTAATAATTATCCTTCAATACTTTATTGTACAGGCAAATTCATTCAATCCAACTAAATCAATATACTTGACTTTTCTGCCCAGTTTATGCAATGACTACCATGGATTCAGACTCGGAAAGCCAAGACAGTGATGAGGGACGTCGTTTCCGCTTCGAGGCAACCCGGAAAGACCCAATGACTCCTTTCCAATCTTACAGAAGAGATATATCACCGCTTAACAATGCTTCAAGACATTGTAGAACAAGATCTAGGGATAGGACGATACACACGAGACGGGAAAACAGAAATATTCCTATCAGTACAAAAGAACGTACAAATGAGCGGAATAATTACGAAGAGCCGCGAAGTTCCAAAGAAAAAAAAAATTTAAGCAGTGATTCTGGAAGAAAAAAGGAAGCGGGGAGTAAGAACCGGGACCTCAAAAAAACATACAAAACTTCAAGGGACGTTCAGGAAAGAAATTCTAGTTGTCGAGACGATCAAATTTTGCAAAGTAGAGACGAAAAACGGAAACGATCGCGTGATCGAAACTGGGAGTACAAAAGTAGTGGCAAGTACAGGAAATATTCGCGAGAGAGAGAACAATTGAGTCAGAGAGCAAAATCTTTTCAACGTCAAAAACCAAGCGGAGAAAAAATCGGAAATCATGATAAAGATAAGTTAAATCAGTTGGAGCACAGAAATATAGAAGACAAACCCGATCGTCAAGATTGTAAAGACTTGAATCTCTCTGATTTCGATATTGTGTCGGATGCTGAAGGAAATTCTGATAACTCTGATGAAATTATTGAGTCAGGAAATGAGAATATTGAAAGACGAGACTGTAATGCAGCGGAAAATGATAAGGTAAAATTGAGAAATTGTGATAAATCATCAGGCTCATATTTAAGTAACCCTGATGGCTTTTCAGATTTCTTATTAGCGTCAACATCAATAAAAACTATTAGCGCTGATAATAGTGATACCCTAATCTCTAAACATGAGAAGACACGGTTTACTAATTCAGATCGAAAGGAAGAACCTGAGATGGCTGTCAATAAACACGTGGATATCGATGAAGAAATGTATGGGCCCGCTCTACCACCCAATGTGAGAACAAAAAGCTATGATAGATTGAAGATAATTGGTCCAAATTTGCCAAATTATTCAAAGAAGGCTACTACTCAAGATGAGAATGATGAAGAGGCCAATAGATTTGGTCCTCCATTGCCAGAACATCTACGCAAATCTGAAAAAGCAACTGATGGCCCTGTTTTATTAGATGCTATTGAAGCTAAGAGAGTTGGGGACGATGAAGAAGATGGGACTATAGGTCCACTCCCTGCTGACCATCCGACATTAAAATATGATTTAGTCCAAAAGCAACTAGAATACAGAGCACAGCTCATAAACAGAGAATTGGCTGAATTTGTAAGTAAGGCAGCAAGTCCATGTCTTATACAATACCTATAAAACTATTTCGTAATTATTATTCTACACATTTTCTTTTATTTTGACAAGGCAAATCTTTGTATTTCAAAATTTAGGACACTCGACTATTTTTAATATTTTGAGTGTCTGCGGGGGAACTGAACAATGAACAATTTTTTTGCACTAATTCTTTGCTTTTACACATATATAATTGATCTTTAACGTATGATAAATTTCGCTCCCATGTTCAGGATTTTTCTCACTTTTTTCATTACTGTTCACCCATCGTTTTTGGAGATTCATGCGTAATGTGAAACTAAACGGCAATTGGAAATCATTTTAGATTACACAAATGAAAAGTTAAGCTAACGTTTGAAGGATAACACAGTCCAACAAAATTTCGACGCGGCTCTCCTAGAGATGAAATTACTCACATTAGACAGATTTAATTCCGCTGATTCTGAATCCGTTGACAGAATTCCTTTAGGCCTTCTAGTTTTAAAGAAAAAAAATGTCAAAGTTCCCAAAATCATGGAAAACCGTTAAATTCAAAATTCAATAGAAAAATAATGCGTGCACCAATCTGACTCAAATAAGGTTTCAAAAAAAATGAGGAAATCGAGATTTATGAATAGACAGAGATTTTTTTGCGATTGAAGGACGGAATAATTCTCAATAAATTCAGTAATTAGGCATTAAAAATTACATTTAATAGCCCTCAAAAAAGAATTATAGATGGAAGGTCTGAAGTTGCACCACCACGTGTGATTCCCAATGTCAAATTTTGAGGGTTATTCGCTCAGTTTACAGTGATGTGATAGACAACCTATTGGGCAAGCGATTGCATATCTAGAGGAAATGAGACATTTTGTGTTGCCCTTTTCGAGCCTCAGCCTGGCCTGTGGGAGAAAGGGTTATCCAACTATTACAACCAGAGTAAACTCATGTGGCGAGCAATTGGTGGACAAATGCATTCTCCACGGCCAGGTACTGACTTTATGAGCATAAAATCACGCACCATACAAATTTATGGAAAAACCTAGCGAATTTGCTAGACAATTCTATTGGATTTCTATTAAACTTCCTAGTAGTTTCTGGCCGATTCTGTTGAAATAAATATTTAGAAATAAAAGTGGTGAACATTCCCTGGAGAACATTACGATTCCTTTGGTGCAGCTATTTGATTCATGTTTACCGTACCATTTTCTCTCAAGAATATGGGACAAAAAGAAAAAAATCGCTTTCGATTAGTTTTTGGGATATGAGCATTTCAATCCTTATTTTTCAAGATACGAACATTTTTATAAAGCTTCTTATACTTGAGACACCATCGCATGCATTTACATTCCCATATTTAAATTCAATGATTACATTTACAAGCTCAAAACAGTAAAACTCAATTTTGATGAAAAATTTTTTGTTGAAGATTTTTTTGAGTGATTTTTTTTTCTGAAAAATTGCATCAACAATTCAAAAATTCAGTCAACAAAATCTCCAACAAAAAAATTTTCACTCAAAAACTCGTGACCCTAGCCACTCCTTTTTTTTTGTGTGGACCTTGTGACTTTCGTGACCCTCAGCGACTCCTTTTTTATGATCTTTATGACCTTATCTTGAGTTGGGAGAACACGTGATGCATAATGGGAAGATCCTGGCTTCAAATCCCGGTCAGGACTATCCAATTTTTTCAGTAAATTTTTCGTGTAAACTGATATTTTAAATTATCCTGATTCCTGTCCTATCTACTCCAAAATCCTATCCAACAATATTCTGTGGCGTCACAAAATGTGGAAAAATGGTACGAAAAACATATATTAAATCGTGGCGCTAAAGGAATCGTAATCATGCCCACCAGTTGCTCCCCACATGAGTTATTCCGGTTCCAATACTTGGATAAACCGTTCTCCCGTAGGGCAGGGTGAGCCTCGACAACGACAACTAGATGTTTCATTTCCTTTAGATTCGCAATCGTTTGCACAATAGGTTGCATATTTAAATTAATCAACTCTGAATCATACCACTATAAACCAAGTGAATAATCCTCAAAATTTGACATTGGGAATCACACGTGGTGGTGCAATTGCAGACCTCTCATGATTCTTTTTTGAGGATTAAAAGTCATTTTTAATACCTAATTACGGAATTTATTGATAGTTATTCCGTGCCTTCAATCCTAAGTATTACTATTGAATTATTTCGTAAATGATCCCCGTCAGTCATTTCGAATTTTGCAGATGGATTCCAGATGTAAGAACCTCAAATTTGATTTTTTTTTTACAATTTTCTTTCCGTTTTCAACAATCCGCAGTATAGAATTTCTTGCGTATAGAATTAAGATTGTTCTATAGATTGCGTATAGAATTTCTATAGAATTTTCGTATATGATATTCTGATATTTCGTATATGATATTAGATATTTCGTATGGAGTTGCGACATTTCTCTACGTTTTTCTCAGGAGCGTTTAGACATATTTCGTATGAAAACAACAATTTATCTCAAAATTTATGTATAGAAATAATTCGTATAGAAATATCCGAATATCATATACGGAAATCCTGTAGAATTTGTATACGCAATCCGTATAGAAAATTTCTATACGATTTTTTCATACATGTAACTGCTCATATCTCGGAAACTATTCAAAAATTATCGAGACATGCTGCCAAAAATGCACTGAATTTCGTTACGAATTGAATGGTTTTTTATTTATTTCTTTAAGTGAGATAGTTATTGAGATATCAATATTTATTTATTGGAATTTCCTCTATCTCCTTCGCATTCCGAGATATTGTCTAAAGAGTAATGTCCGGGTTTGGATGACACATATTGTTCTACTCTTTCACTACTTGTTGAACCCTTCTTTCAATTGTGATGGTGATAATAGCTCGCCACCATCATTTGCGTATGAATTTCATATTTTTCTATCAATTTCCATGATAGTTATAATCAATTGAATACTGCTTTGTTTGTGCTCTGTGAAGGAAATATTTGAATGACCTTCATGTTTATAACTTATTGAGCATTGATTCAGAGACATAAGATGAGTATTAATGGGCACTTGTTCCTACCAGAGTTTCGGGATAAAGCCATCTGGAATAGAAAAAAAAGATGAGTATTATAATCCATCACAGAATTTAAGAAGGAACATCCGCAAAATTGACAAAATTTCACGATGAGCCACTAGTGTCCATAGTCCTATTAGTTTCACAAGTCAGAATAATTTAATAATTTATTGCACTGCCGATTCTATAACAAGTGAAATTGAAAAACTGCTTTGTACACAAGTTCAACAAAAAGCATATTTTTGAAACAACACATCTGATTTCAACAATATGTGGGAAGTGTTCGCGAGATATTTTCTATCTCATTTTTGTTCTGATGATGGTTTCTCCTAGTTGGTAGGCGGAAAAAATCAACCAGGAAAAAATGGCCCCCACACTCAAAACGGGCTAAAACCCACCCAACTTCAAAATTTCCCTTGGTTTATTTTTTCCTGGATTTTTCTCCGTTTCATAGCACTTGCATGACCCCTACAAAAATATATGCATTTTTCTCAAAAAAAGATAAAATAGTATATTTCGATACGAGTGAGCTCGTGTGATTGGCCGCACTCGGCTTCGCCTCGGGTCACCTACTTTACACTCGGGAAAATTCCCGTCTCACATGTGTCGAACAATATTTTTTGACATTGCTGCTACGTTCACCTCGTGCTGAAAAGTGCCTTTTCGTTTACTCGTAAATGAAAAAGGGATAGTTCGGCCACTCGCTGGACGTAACATCTCTGTCAAAAAATATTGTTCGACACATGTGAGACGGGAACTTTCAGGTCGTGTGATTGACAGTCCTCAGTTTCGCTTCGGGCCGCCAACTTCACACTCTTGGAAATCCGCCTCACTCGTATCGAAATATACTATATTGAGGTTGTAATCAGTTGAACAAGTGGCGAAACTTGGGAGAAGGAGTATCTGTTACCAACTCCAGCGGAGTTTTTTAAATGTCAATCGGAATTGATGTATGCAACCAAAAGAATCAAAACAATTTTACTAAAATACGTATAGTCATCGTTCACACAACAAAATTAGAAAATATTGCCTGTCAGGATTTCGATGAATTTCAATGTCGCTTTGGTGATGTTACATTTTTTGTCACGCAAAATACGCGTTTCTTTAAACCTGTGTATAAAGCAGTTCTTCAATTCTATTTATTATGGAATTCGTAGTTGAGCGCCATTATTTAAAATAAATGGCACCAGATGACCACCCACTTTTTAATGGATCAGGGAAGGATAGCATTCATCTGACCATCTTTGTTCAATGTTTTCGGTAAATGGATTAGGTGCCGCCTTGCTGTCATTTATTTTAATTTTGCAAAAACTCCCTAATTCAAGCCATCTAGGAGACCGTCTTTCCCATGATATCATAATTAAGCTTATGCCAAACGCAATACGACCGAGGAAATAATATGTCATAATTGATTAAATTTTTATATTGCAATGAACTATTTGATATTGTTCATCTTCTGATTTTTCTGCTCACCGATTAAGAATTTCATCATAATTACAATCCAATTTCGTCTCCAACATAATTTAGAGAGTTCATTTCTGGAATTCAATAATTGTTAATACTCTGATAAAAGTATGTGTCAACAATGTTATAAATTTTTTTAGGTATAGTTTATGCAGCCATACCTAAAATGTAAGTGAGTGTTGTGCACTTAATCAATTGATTTATGATATGAAATTTTTGATTTTTTAAAATTGACTGATCCGTTTTGATTTCGGCGAATCAGGGCAGTGTTCAGAGTCACGTGACACTTCCATATCATTTTTATTTTGCAACTTTACAACCCTTTTTTGTGTTACTTTTCCCTGTGAACTTACATGGATTTCACAATATTTTCTTTCGTAATAACCAAATTAGTGTGTGCATAAGCGGAGAATATCATCTGATAGATATTATTGTCGATTATTTGATCGTTTCTTATTTCAGGCTAGAAATGCGCTTTCAATCTCGCGCTCATTTTCGCAAAAATCGCTCATGAAAATGCCCATTCGCAGTGCGCATTTTGTTTCAAAAAGCCATCTGTCGGTGTACCCCTTGAAGCTTGGTCTCGTTCGAGATATTTCGAGTTCGACGTTTTTCAATTCGAGTTTTTTTCCTCGTGTCTTTTTTGATAACGGAGACTAGCATTATAAAGCGCGCTTCATCAATGGCTGAATCTTCATCAACACAAACTGTCATTTTTTTTTTTAATCTCGACACTCGACAGTTGTTTGCATTGATAATCGATGTTTTCAATTTCGCTTAAAAAAATCGATACCTCGCAATTTCGAGATTTGGTCTTCTCCTTTAGTAATGTAGAACTAGCATTATAAAGCGCGCTTCGCGCGTTCGGCACTTAGTGTCTGCATCTTCAATCCCATTGTTGAAGAAATTAATCATTAAATTAATATGAACATAATATTTTATACAGTTCTCAGATGCAATTGCATAATTTATCATCACAATTTCACGCGGTTGATTATCAATGAAGTGCATCTGAATATATAATCTCCATAGTTTTGTCTTATAATTAGTCTTCGTCTTATAATTGTTAGGGGAATCTTTCGATTCCGATTTCCCATTCACAAGATACCACTCACTACGTGGCCCATGAATCATATATATACTTTTTTTTTTCATTTTAAATGAAAAGAAGGTGTTGGCCTGTGCGGTCGTTAATTTTAAATAAACGTTGATTTTGCAGAGTCTCACGAAGATATATCGGCGATAGATCACGTTTTTCCTGAACACTGAATGAGTCATAATTAAATTAATGAGAACTTTTTTCCATACAAAAAATACGTACAGTTATATCTTTCCTGTCTAAAGGAATTTGATCTTCTGCTATCCTTTCTTTGATCGTGTCACCATTCCTAGCGCGCAATTGCTGCTCCAACTTGGTGTCGTTTTACAGTGAAATTGTGTTCCATGAGAATTGCAACTGATGGATATTAATCTTAGGCCCCTTTGACCCTCTCCGAATTTTACCGTCGAATTGAGTGGGAAAGTATTAGTGGAATTCGTCAGCGATTATTGCCTGCATTAGTGGTGTTTTGCTGAAAATTTGTTGCAAAATGGCCATTAGGGCGGTGCCACAGTTCATTGTTATACTTAAATTGGACGGCTCAAATGTGCGAACCATATCCATCGTATATTACAAATATTTTATTGTATACACATGCCACCCCGTGAAACTTAATGATCAGATGGTAACTTTCCCAATTTGAGTTATTTTTATACGCGGATTTTTATAAAAAATCAAGCATATCGGTGTAATTATCAGCAGTAACCATTTTCGACCTAGCATCAACATGTGTTAGATTTTGATACCATCCTCCTTCGCCAAGAGAATAAAATAATGAATTAATCGATGGTTCGAGTCTTTTCTAGAACTAACTGTCTTCGTTTTAATGAAAAAAAAGCGATGATGAAACTTTCTCACAGAACCAATTGCTTTCCAACTTTCTACGATCTAAAATACGTTTGTGGAATATCCCCATCTATTGTAGTTGAGGAAATAACTATACCACTCCATTAGACTGTTTTGCATTATAACGATCATGATCCAAGTCAGATCTTGAACGGAATGTCAAGAATAATTCCGATCAGGATTCTCCCTCATTGAAATCTGTCATTTGATTCTTTTGTGCGTAAGTTTCTTCATGCATCGTTTCATATGATTCAAAACGAACAGTTTTCTTTTCCGCATACACTGTTAGAAAAGTACCCTTGGAATTTCACGTAGAATATCTTGAAGGTTTGAACAACGACCATTTTATATTAAGTTTCCCTACATGTTGGTATTGAAAAATCTCTCCATTACCTAATATTTAGTGGAATTCTCATTTTTAAGTTCACACGATAATGAAAATTATTGAAAGTCGGCCAATACATTTTTGAAATACTCATCTATTTGAAATGCAATTGAATATGATGTTCAATTTTCATAATAAGTTTAAATATCCAAGTTACCATTGAAGTATCAATGATCGCTTGACTTGAAAACCTCTATTTTTTTTTCATTTTCAAGCTCCATGAGAATCTCCATGAACGATTTCATCGTCAATCAAGTTCAAATTTATAATACTAAAAATTCAGATACGGTTATTATGCAAATGTCAACAACTTGATTTATAATAGAGTAGAACTGAGCAGATTGTGCCCCTCAGAGTTACCCCCACTTAATCGAATCCCCACAGACATCCTTGTCACCCACCTCTGAAAGCCAGAGGCACAGTCTCCTCAGTCGGATTGTTTCGACCGAGTATGGTTTCCATCAGCCCATCGCCAGTAAATTTGAAAATTTTGTATTGTACACCCTTCTACGTCCCCGCCCTCTCGATTGCATATTTGATTTTTTTTACCCACCTGCATGCAAACTTCGTTCTTTGCTCTCTAATGAACGGGAGAAAGAGAACTCCTTCTCGCCCCAGAGTGCAAAGTCGCTCCCTCGACTGAAGAGAATTCATTTTTTCCCCACTGTCTATAAAGCAAAACATGGAATTTCCCATTTGATCGACCGTTTTAGGGCATTCCCGATGTTGTGAAAGTATTGAAATCATGCTCCATGTAAATTCGCATTCAGGGAAATACGCATTGAAAATTTAAGAATGGTCTGCTACCTCTTTCACAACATGAAATTTTGTCAAAAATGCGAAAATCCAAAAAATTTACTTTTTGCGCGCAATAAAATAAAAAAAAATTGAAATAAATTTTTTAGGTCTTTTGAATGTTGAAAAAACTATATAAGAAGCTTCAACGCAATAAAATTTCTGGAGATAGAAAACGATAACAATAATTGGCAGAATGACCCAAGAAAGGAAAAAAAAAACAAATAATCCTTGACGATATACTAACGTATCTCCATACTTGCAGTCAGCGATGAACGATAGATAGTGGAGTAACAGACAGACTTAACGTCCGAGAATAGTCAAGGGATATTTTCCTTACTGATAGCATTATAAGGCGCGCTGCGCACGCTTGTCAACAACCTCTGCACTTTCGCCGTTGTTGAAATGGATTATTAGATTTACGAAATTGTGAGAACAAATCATAAATCAAGATCACCAATAGAAGTAGATTCTAATAGTGCCATAATTTTCTAATAGCTGAGTCAAATCCATGATGAAATTTTTTCTTGTTCTATATTATAAAAAGAAAAAAACTCAAAAATATGTGAAATTATTTTCAAATAATGATCCATTCTCAGGAGTATATTTCCAACAAAAATTGGTGAATTTTCAACGGAAAAATTATGAATAAAATAGATTTGAAACGTTCCCCAATTTCTCGTATGACTCCGAAGATTTCCCTTAATTGGGGACGCTTAATAACAAGACGCCCTCTATGAATGTCTGCGTTAAGGGTGCACATCTACGATACACAAGCAAATGGGGGCTTGAGTGAACGCGTGTGTGTATACCTCTTTGACGGCCATATTGGCAAAAAACAGCGCCCTCAACGATATTTCCTGTTCCCAATTGTGAGAATGGATGGGGAAAACGATGAAAGTGAGACCTGACGTAATTTAAGAGACGTAATAATTTGAGGCATAATTACGGTTTTTTAGTAATTTTCTACATCACTCATCGGTCGTTTTTTTTTATTATAGTATGTATTGTTCATGAGAGCAGCCAGAATCTGAGATTATTGGTTTCACGGTAGAATTTTTGGTCATAATTTCTACTGGAACAGCTTCGTTCTTATTTGAATTTGGAGAAATTTTTCTGACATTTATTACATTGTTTTCCTTTTCTTGTTTACGAGAGTATATTTCTAATTGAAGGATAAATGATCATGGAGAATTAAAATTCACACAGATAGATCATTTTTTAATTTTAATCATTCACTTGAATTTTTTTTTTCATATAATTCTGTAGGTGAATTATAATACCTTTTCTCATAACAGTTTTATCGAATTATCGATATTGATATTTTCATCTCTTCACAGGTTTTGTCAAGAGTATTGTATATTTTCTCACTGAAGTCGAAATTTTCACATTTTTATCGATACATTTCCCACATTACCATCCTGAAATAAAAAATTGGATTAATCAAAATTTTCATTCAATATTCACTTGATATCAATAATATCTCTATAATAATTCTATTAGAGATTATGCAATTTTGATTTGTCTATAGAAATTTTCAGGCAAAAATTTCCCAAGTTTTTGTGGCTGTTTTTTCTCTACTTGGTTCTCATCGTAATGAAATCAAAGGGAAAAAATTGAGAAAAATCATGCATAGAAATTCAAGAAAATTTTCCAGAGGAAACGCTAAGTAGTTCTATTCAGTTTTTTCAACCGTGCTCCCTACTACTCAAATCCAGATACCTCTTTTATCAAGACAGAATTATATTCTTCAAACATTTTAAAATTATAATTAAATCATGAACAAAATTATTTCACTGGAAAAATTGAAACATTATTGGATGGAGAAACAAAAATCTTTTTTCTGGCAATTCTTTACAGGTAACTAAGTAACCAATACCGTGAGGGATGCAGTTGTCGGACGGTTAAGTTTTAGGCTAGGAGAAGCGTCGAATCATGAGGCACTTTCGTCATAAATCAGGTGTGTGAAGGATCAAAGGGGTTTATTTATTTGTTCTTCATATTATTGAATGGATTTTTCCCTTTATCTGCAGTTTTTCTAATGAAAGTAAAGATAATCAATCAAGACAGTCATTTCTTCAGTTATCGGACGCCCTATCCATTTACGGGTAATTCGGAGGCTTCAGTTACCGGACATCTAAAAACTTCAGTTCTCGGACTTATGATGTTTCCCCATCCGACCTCTGCATACCGTCCGCCAACTACATCCCTCACGGTACTTTAATAATTCTCTAATCGTCTGCACTCTTCTCAAAATGTTAAATGTGTTGTATATCCAACGAATGTTATAACAATTAATGTTACTTCCAAATTAACATTTCTAAGAGTTTTTTTTTCAGAGTTGATTATGCGTTGAGGATATCCAAGTATCTTTTACAGTTTGGTACAGACCGCACTATAGATTCCACCATTTTCAATAATCAAATTTATGAATTAAATTGCGTGAGAAAAATTCGAAAAAACATCATGGAAATTTAGATATGATGATTTTTTTAAACATTCCCTTTTTACGAATAAATAATTGAAATGGTTTGAACTTTTGGAAATCTTATTTTTTTGGCATAAAATTGATTCCTGGTAAAATTCTGATTATGAAAAAATTTATTACAATTCCGAAAAATGATTTTTATGGTGAAAAATTGACTGTTTATGAATGATTCTTACAAAATGCTGTTAACCTTTAAAAATTGCAATTTTCAATTATTTTATGAATCTTTCTCCGAAAGTAGACATTCTAGTTGTTCTTTTCAGATTTTTAAAACGTTTCCTGACGGTTCAAAATCAGAACTCCAAAGTTTAGATAATAAATTCATTGTAAAATGCTCGGAAACTTATGGTCAAGTGGGGCTCAAATAGAAGCTCTTATTTAAAACTACACTAGATCTGTGCGCGCGCTTATCTTTTTGTTGTGAAAATGAAGAAATCGAATTTATTAAACTTCATATACTCATAGATGTTTTATAAATATTGATAATGACTTAAAGAGAATTAAGAGAATGAAAAGAATGAAGAGTGAAGCATCAATGAATAATTTTTAATCTTCGATTAATTATTTTTTTTTACTTTTTCAAATAATCTCATTAAAAAATCAAGGGAGGGTTATGAATTAATTTCCTAGAAAACTGAAAAAAATTCTTGAATTCTTTGGAAAATTTCACAGTTTGCCAGATAATCGTAGATGTTCAAAGATTTTTCTCAAATTACTTGGGAAACCGAAGAACTTTCATGAATTTTGTAGAGTTTAGATTTTATGTATGAAAATCTGAGAAGCAAGAATTGATTATTTTTGCGAATGATAAATATGAAAAAATTGAAATTTGGTAAGTGAAGAATAATTTGTGCGTTAAAAAAATTTAGAAATTCTATGTTTATTTCCTCATGATCAACAATTAGGGGGGAACGGTCCGGAACGTGGTCCAGGTCACATGCGCTCAATTTGTCGGTCCCTGAACTCAAGTGTTTTAAGCGTGAATTACGAACTGTTTGACAATCTCTTGCGTCTGCCCCTTAGTGTTACTCGCGGTCATGTTAAGGAGAGTATAATTTTAAGATATGACTCAGTATTTATTCGGTTTCTTGACTAATTGTTATATTCCTGCAGGCTTTAAGGTTAGTTCATTTCCACATCATTCCTTTTTTCTACGAGCTAAACAGTCCCTATCCCCCTATTCCACCCACGGATCATGAATCAGGACTTCACGTCTGGAGCCATCTCCCGATCTTCGAGTCAACTTCTTCAACCACCTGTTTTACCCCCTCCGAAGGCAAGCACACCAGCATCAGGTAAACGTGGTGCCCCAACAAAGGCTCAATCCCATGCTAGTGCTAATGATAGCACCCCATCAATTACTCTTCACCTGATTCAACAAGAAGGCACTAGCAGGAAAAGAAGAAACGAGAGCTCGGACGAGTACCCTGAAGTGCTCACTGAAAACAAGAAATTGAAGAACTTAGCTTCTCCCCCACTGTCCCCAATTCCCAACACACCCGAGGAGAATTATCCAAGTCTGGAAAACTTTGAGAGCGCCATTGACTCAGACGCTGCTTCATCTCTGGATGGTGAAACTTTGATCTCTGGCCCTCCCACACCATTGAAGATGGCTACTTTGAGTGATTATGGCTTAGAAGATACTCCTGCAAACAGATTCCTCTTCTCCCTCATGGAGCAAGTCGTTGCCATTCGTGAGGACTCTGCCAAGGACAGGAGTGAACTCAAAGCTTGGCGGGAAGAGCTCACAACCAAGGTTAACACCCTTGAGGAGGACGTAAGCTCACTGAAATCCACCCAGAATGAACTGAAGGCCAGACTGTCTGTGGTAGAGGCTGGTGCTTCCACATCTACGAATGCTGTAACTGAGGAGAGAATAAAAAATCTGGAAAGCAACCTCCAACTTGTGGCCACCATCCCCGGTGGGGTCAACCCTCTGGATCCCATCCTGAAGAAGCTCGAGTCTCAGGAGAAGGAGTTGAAAAGATTCAATATCATCATCCAGGGTCTTCAGACATCTTCGACCTCTGAGACTCTCAACATTGTATCGAACTTCTTACAACTCAACTTCCCATCTTTTTCAGGCAAGATCCTAGAGGCTAGACTGATCAAGAAAGGTATGTGCTGCGTTAAGCTTGATTCGCTTCAATCCAAAAAACATCTGTTTGAGCTACACAACGCCTCGAGGGTACCAGGGATTTACATGAAGAATGATCTCACCAAAGCAGAACAGGAAGAGGAGTTTTATCTAAGGCAATTCGCCAAGGAGGAGAGAGCTAAAGGGCTTCCGGTTAAGTTATCTAGGGGACTAGCTACTCGAGGTACCTCCAAATTTCGTTACGATCTTTCCAAAGGTGCTGTGGTCGAGATTTTGCCATCACACGCTGCTGTAAAGTCACTCCATTCCAGTACTTCGACATCTTCCAGTAGCACGAAACCAAAAAACTAGTTAATTTGAGACTGACATTTTGGAACATCAAGGGGATGAAAAATATCTTCCACTACAATCCCGATTCCCCTCCTGACATTCTTGGCTTGTCAGAGACCTTCCTCACCTCTCCCTTCGTCTTCCTCCCCCGTTTTCTTGAGGACCACCAGTGTATCACCGTCAACGCCACCAAGAGAGATCCCAGCGACCCAGGACGCGCTAGCGGTGGACTAGCCCTCTGCTTCCATAAAAATTTTCACTCAGAAATCATTAGCACCACAGACAACTGGATTTTCGTCAAACTACATCGTGAAGGTGCTTCAGAGGCCATCTCAAGGTTGTTTCTGGGACTGATTTATCTGAAACCTGCCTTGGGTTCTGACATCCGCCCGATCCTCTTGGAACTGCAGCAAGTCCTCGATCGCATAGAAGCTATCAGGCAGAATGAACCTCTCATCTTGGGAGGTGACTTTAATTCTTGGATTGATAAGGATGTGCTGTACCCAGAGGATCTACTTGAAGGAACCGTCCTCACATCGGAAAGACACTCCAACCTACCCAAGGAAAACCAACGAGGAATTATCCTCAGCGAGTTCATGAGTGACAACGGTCTTCTGCTACTCAATGGTCGTACTCCAGGAGATTCCCCAGCACGAGTCACCTTTGTGGGTTCTACAGGAATGAGTACGATTGACTTCACCTTTATTGATCTCTTCAACATCCACCTAGTCCAGGACTTCCGCGTCGACCAGTCTGTAGTTCCTTCAGATCACTTCCCAGTTATACTCGACCTCCTTGGACCGCCTCCTTCATCGCTCAACCATCTGAATCCCACAAATTGCACCCCACGGCTTGTGTGGAACAGGGTCAGACTGGGTGACTACCTGCAGTGTTTCAACAACTCCTCACTTCCCCCCTGCGATCAGCTCATAGACACCAGCACAGCGATGGACCCCTCCATCTCTCTATCACCATGGCTGCCACCCAATCCGGCATGCTAAACAATCCAGGCCCCCAGAAGTGCATTCGTAAACCCTGGTATGACAAGGACTGCCGGAATGCCAAAAAGACCTCTGAGTCTCTTCTTCAAGAGTGCAAGGACAATCTCTTCCCACCTCCTGCTGTTGATGCTTTCCGTAGTGCGAAGCGTTCATACTTCGACTTAATAGCCGACAAGCAGAAGATATACTTTGATGGCATCAGGGAAAAAATCGCCAACATCAAACACAACTCTGACTTCTGAAAAGCCATCAATGCCTGCAGAGCTAGAGCCTTCTCTCATGAGCTTAGTGTGGCTATATGGCAAGCATTTTACAGCCAGGTCTACCCTACTAGAGCTCTTGATCTCCAGGACTACTCTGGCGTCTCTGATTATCGTTTAGATGGGGAGATTACTCTTGTTGAAACTGAGCTTGTTCTTGTTGGTGCTAAATGTGGCAAAGCGGCTGGTCCAGACGGGATTCCTGCTGAGTTCTATAAAGCTCTACCTCCCTCCGGCACGCTTTATCTGCAAGCTCTCTTCAGTAGAATCCTCAGGGAAGGAGTGGTACCTGCCAGTTGGCACGAAATCACCATGACGATGATCTTCAAGAAAGGCGACAAGGACAACCCTGAGAACTACAGAGGAATCGCTCTCGTCAACGTTGTTGCTAAGCTCTTCACCAAAATCCTCTGTACCAGGCTGGACAAGTGGGCGGAAGAAGAGTCCATTTACCCTGAGTGTCAAGCTGGCTTCAGAAAAGGGCGGTCGACTCTGGATAATATCTTTTCGGCCCTGGCCACCGTTCAACTCCAACTTCGCCTAGGGCACCGTAAAGTTTTTGGTCTTTTCGTTGATCTGAGAAGAGCATTTGACTCTGTCAGTCACACTCTCTTGTGGCAGAAGCTTTTTCATCTGGGGGTGAGCTCTAAGTTGATCAAGGTACTTCAAGACCTCTACCAACAAGCAGTGCTGAGAGTTAGATCTGGTGGCAAATTTACGGAGCGAATTGAGATCACAGAGGGGGTACTGCAAGGGGAAAGCCTCAGTCCAACACTATTTCTTCTCTTCCTTCATGATATCGAGTCTTTCCTGAGGGGTAGAGGTCATGTTGGCCCCAGTATTGATGGTCGGACTGACGTGCTGGCCTTACTTTTTGCTGATGATCTTGTTCTCTTCTCGTCGTCGCAGATTCACATGTACCATCTCTTGAAAGATCTAGAAGAATACTTTAGCTTCAACCAGTTGACCATCAACGTGCCCAAGACGAAGTTGGTTCTCTTTAGATCAGGCGGTCCTGCATCACTTGCTCCTAACTACCCACTAAAAATTTACGGTGAGGAAGTTGAGCTTGTCCCGACCTACACCTACCTGGGTGTTGTTTTCTCGTCCTCTTCTCTCGGTCGTCGAGCTGCTACAGCTGCCTGTGACAGGGCAAGGATTGCGGTTGCCTCCGTCCTGAGCATCTTGGCTAAAGCCAAGTCTGACTCATGGGAGGCCACTGTAAAGCTCTTCGATTCGATGATAGGGTCTACTCTTCTCTATGCTGCCGCTACCTGGGCTCTGCAGTATACCGACACTGTGGAACAGATCCAGCTAACTTTCTATAAGAAACTGCTACAACTACCGAAGTGTACTCCGGGACATCTACTTCGACACGAAGTAGGTGCCCCCCTCCTTGCTCTCCAGGTCGTCAAGCAGACTCTCAGTTAGCTTACGCAGGTCCTGGCAATGGGAGAGAGCCGTCTGCCGAGGATTTGTCTGCTCAGGTTCATGGGACTTGCGAGACAGCAGAGGTTCGACCCGGATTCCTCCAACTCTCGTTCTCGACGCTACAACCCCATCCTGCAGCTAGAAGCCCTGTGTAGAAGCCAACCCTGATGTCGAATACTGGACAATTGAAGGGCCGAGAGTTATTGCGGAACTCAAATTCCATCTTCTAGAGATGGACCGCAGGCGGGCTAGCCTATCATCTTTTGCTCAATTTCAGCTGAACAGAGCCTCTTCTGGCTCTCCGGCCAGTTACCTGCTCCAGCGTCTGCCACTGGTGATGACCAGGTTTAAAGCCCAGACGAGATTGGCCACCAAGCTTCAGTTCTTCTTCTCTTTGAAAGGCGTCTTCCACCTGATTAATCCACTGCAACCATGCCAAGTCTGCCCCAGTGGAGACCAGGAGGACGTTCTTCACATCTTGCTGGACTGCACGCAGTACAAGGACTATCGGGATTCTCTTCTTCATGATTTCATTTCCGTGGGTGGTTCCCCTGAAGCCAAATTAAAAGCCCTCTCCAAATTCCTAGACTCTGAAGACCCCAGCTCCACCAAAGCTTTATTTTTCTTCCTGAAATGTTCCCTCAAACGCCGTTCACAAGCCCTTAATCCCCCTCCCTCCAATAAAGACT
>NW_021680386.1:0-1594 GCF_001412515.2 Diachasma alloeum | reverse complement strand
GTTGCACATTGACAGCAGTCATTCAATTCAATGTGTCACTCAAAGTCACAGACATGCCACGTAATTGTAAAATTTCTCCTGATTTCTTCTGCTACGTCTGTGCCAAATACATGCCCAAACCGCAATGGAGAAACATCACAGACGTAGTTAAAGATGGATACGAAAGAGGCTTCAAGCGCCCGATGATCAACTTGGAGAAATCATGGACTCCCCATCAATGTTACTCATCCTGCTGCCGACAACTCACAGCATTCGTTAACGAGGGTAAAAAATCACCATTTACCACCCCTGCAGTTCGAAGAGAGCCGAGAGATCACACTAGTGACTGTTATTTTTGTCTAAGTGACTCCCGACGCTACGTAAGAAAAGACAAGAATAAAATGACGTACACAAAGGTACCTTCAGTGGATTTGCCAGTAGTCGATCGCAGCATTCCGCAAACTTTGGCTGACTCTCCTTCAGAAAGGCAGACAGAGGAAGAATCGAGGAAGTCCATCGAAGATAACGATGATGTTACCTACGAGCCCACGTTAAAAGTGGAGAGTCGAAAAGGACCAACTTTCTTCAACCAAAACCGTTTGGATGATTTGATTAAAGACATGAAGCTAAGCACGGAAAATTCGGAATTGCTATCCTCGCGCTTGAAAGAGATGTATCTCTTGGAAGCCGGGGTTCGCATCACGAAATATCGTGTCCGTGAGTCACACTTGCACGAATTTTTTAAAGAAGAGCCGGAGCTTTGTTACTGCATCGATATTGATGGACTGATGAAGAGCATGGGCATAGAANCCCCAATGTTGCTCATCCTGCTGCCGACAACTCACAGCATTCGTTAACGAGGGTAAAAAATCACCATTTACCACCCCTGCAGTTCGGAGAGAGCCGAGAGATCACACTAGTGACTGTTATTTTTGTCTAAGTGACTTCCGACGCTACGTAAGAAAAGACAAGAATAAAATGACGTACACAAAGGTACCTTCAGTGGATTTGCCAGTAGTCGATCGCAGCATTCCGCAAACTTTGGCTGACTCTCCTTCAGAAAGGCAGACAGAGGAAGAATCGAGGAAGTCCATCGAAGATAACGATGATGTTACCGATGAGCCCACGTTAAAAGGGGAGAGTCGAAAAGGACCAACTTTCTTCAACCAAAACCGTTTGGATGATTTGATTAAAGACATGAAGCTAAGCACGGAAAATTCGGAATTGCTATCCTCGCGCTTGAAAGAGATGTATCTCTTGGAAGCCGGGGTTCGCATCACGAAATATCGTGTCCGTGAGTCACACTTGCACGAATTTTTTAAAGAAGAGCCGGAGCTTTGTTACTGCATCGATATTGATGGACTGATGAAGAGCATGGGCATAGAACATGATCCGGACAAATGGCGATTATCGATTCATCAAAAGCTAGTTTGAAGGCAGTCTTGCTGCACATTGGTAACAATTATCCATCCCTACCATCGGCTATTCTACCACCTTAAAAGAAAGTCACGCCAATGACGAGTTTCTGTTGGAAAAACTTGGATATCGATATTATAACTGGCGCAACTCAGCCGACTTGAAAATGGTGGATCTCATCTTAGGACTGCAGCTGGGT
>NW_021680385.1:30314-58749 GCF_001412515.2 Diachasma alloeum | reverse complement strand
AGGTACAGCATCGAAAGGTCTAAAATAACGAATGCGTAGCCTCAGTTGTAGCGTAGCGTAAGATGATTGAAAATCCAAATTTTCAAGTCATTTTATAAAGGAAAATTTCTCTCCCCAGTGGTTGATGATACTTTCAAAATTTCAAAACTATAATTGCCGAAAGTTTTTCTCATCGCGGACAAGTCGAAAAAAAAATTTAAGGTACCGAGATTTGGTTGAAAGTATTGGCTGTCGCGGGGAGCTGAGGAGAGCGGGAATGGTCGAAGAGTGGGGGAACGACAGTATCCGTAACTCCCTCCACTCTTCGACCATCCCCGTTCTCCACGGCCTCCGCAACGGCCGATACTTTCAACCAAATCTTTGTACTTAAAATTTCTTTTTTTTTTCGACTTTTTCGCAATGAGAAAAACTTCTGGCATTTTGAGGGAAGTGTTCCCAATTTTTCACTCTATTCATGAAAAAAGGCCAATCTTTATCAAATGACTTGATAACTTGAGAAAATTAATTAGCAAAATTGAGTCCTGGCGAGTTGATCGCAATGATAAAAACTTCGGGCAATTATAGTTTTGATATTCTGAGAGTATCATAAACTACTGGGGAAAGAAATTTTTCTTTGTAAAATGACTTAAAAATTTTGATTTTCCACTACCCTTCAAGGACTCACCACTCTTTAACGCAAGGATTGCGGGTTGCCAGAAGTTGGAAAACGTGAATAAGAGAGGTCACTTTAACTGTAGATAATGTCATTTTTCTTTATAAAATGACTTGGATTTGAATGTCGCTGGCTCTCGGTCTATCTACGTATGAACGGTTCCCATAGCCGGCCATAGGAACGTTCATACATATAATCATTCCATCATGAACTGACGTGTGAGAAACCGAGTGTTCGAACAAACCAATGTTAATATCTCTGAATCAAATTGCAAATTGTCCTTCATCTAATTCTCTCATTTCCATACGTTATATATATCAATAACTTCCTACAAATTTACGGGATACGCCCTTCTTCGAAAGGACGTGACCGGTCCCGAGGCTACTAAAAAGAACAAGGAAACGCACCCCTTACCATGAAGCATTGGAATTGCGCAATTTTCCGATTCTTTTATTTTTTCCGAAAATGATATAGGATGTCACGAAACGTGAAAATACGAAGTTTGACGCAAATGTGTGTATATATCATTGTGTCGGAGACGAAGACACAAGACACGTATCGACATTATGAAAATTGATCAGGAAAATCAATGAGAGGGTCTCGGCTGTCAACTTGTTTATTCCTCTCAAAATGCATTTTTTAATATTTTCTTAACAACAAACATTTCAGATAGGAATATTATCTCACAAGGATTCAGTTAAACCTTCAATCGTTTCGTTGATCAAGGAAAGTTCATTCAAAAAATTTTGAGTTCTATCATAAGTACTTGAATGATGTTCCCATCGAATGGCTCAAGCTAATTTTGAATTAATTAAGCGATGTATTTTCTGTGAACAAATGCAGTATGTTTAGAATTCTCTTGCGTAAGGGGAAAAATGGGATAAAAAAAATTGTTTTTAGAAAGTGTGATCCACAGTCGCATGCATCCAGGAAATTATATTCCAGATCTTTTGGTCAAGTGATACCGAGTTATTACCGATTGAACGAATGAGGTAGCGCCTCGTCGAAAGCGAGGGGTAACTCACGATCAGCGACAGAAGATTGGCAAGTAGATGTTTTTGATGACGCGTATGAAATACGCTTCACAACTATTCCTCCACTACCACCCAAGACTGATATCGATATTCTGAACAAATGCGTAAATAAACTGAGAAATTACTCTGAGTTCCATAATAAAAATCGTATATGGCCTTCCCAATGAGATCCTTATTTTGCGGCTACAATCGATATTCACTTATATATGCCCAATAGCAGCAAAAGTATTGGCTGTTCACTACAATTCTGATTATTCCAACGCACGCTCGTTCCGTCAAGTTGACAGTGGCTTAGTGATTTCTTTTTCTGTCGTGTGATGGGGGGTACACCGTTGTGAGACTGCCAATTTCCTAAAGAAATTACAAAAAAAATTGTGAACAATATTTGGCAAGTGAACGTTTCGTTTGTTAACTATACCATTCAATTATATGTTCTCTATCGAATTGAGAAAAGACAGAAATGGGAATGATGTCAATCACAATATTCAAAGAGTAGATAATTTTATAAACTTTAATTCACGCAAAAATAGTCCACTTGCACGCCCAACTTTTTTTTCAGGATAATAATTGCATAATTTTCTCATCCATGCAGTCAATAAATTTATGCAGTGAAGTATTCGGTGAGTTCCGGCACGACGAGTGGACTTTTTTTCAAAATAAATCTAAGTTTTTAAAATTATCTGCTCTATAAATGTTGTGACTGACGTCATTTTCATTTTCATAGAGAACATATAATCAAATCCTAGTTAATCCTAGTTAATCCTAGTTACGTATATGGACCCTCGAGTCTGTGAACCTCAATATGTGAACTTGGAACAAAAATTACTTCAATTTTACCTAATTGAATTTCATGTAATTGAAAAAATATATTTTTTGTCACCTCGGACGAAACTTCGCCGATCTCGTTTATCGAGAAAATTTCGAAGGAAAAATCTGAAATAATTCTCCAGTATAGCTTTAAGTTTCCCCCAACAGCTCATGCATCGATTTCTTTACATATCTTTTAAAGAAAATTTTTTGTGAATAAAAACCAATGAAGTTTCATCTTCCTTGAAAACTAACTTACAGGGGTGATACTGGGCTTAATTTGTTTGTGTATTTTTTTTTTAATAATATTCAATAATTTCACTAGTTCAGCGTACGTAGTTGTAGATATATCAAATGTTATGAATAATATGCATAACGCTCTGCCCGCTCTGTGAAGTGGGGATGCGCCACACGGAATTTTTATGCCGGGGAGCGCCCGGCCGTTAGGACAGTTTTCCGTCCAGAGGCCCCGTACTTATTGAGGGGTTAAATTTTTCTCTTCTGATTTTTTAGAATATTAAAAATATTGCCCGAGCAAATTGAATCGGTACATTTTAATATAGTATTTACGAGGTCATGACGCATCTTCCAACCCAACTTTCTGGATTGGTGACGTTATCAGGGATTCAACGCGTTCCACGGGTTCAATTTCATAAGCTCCCAGTATTCTATATTATTTTGTATCATCTACATATTGATTCCTTAATGCATAGTTTTATCTATTCAATGACAGATGATTGTCATCTTCGGTAATCAATAATATTTTGCTTTTATATTTAATATATAAGAAAACTGACTAAAAGAACATGGTTATTATACCCTAATAACAAAGATAGAATTTGTTTACGGACGCTCCTGGCCCTTTAGAATTATTCAAGCGAATTTTTAATGATTTCCATATATGAAAGCCCTGAAAATTCTGAGCAAATTCTTAGAAAATTCTGAAATTCTCCTGAAAACCCTTAGCCCTGAAAATTCTTTGTTGTTGTTGAAAATTTACACGATGCCTCTTTCCAGCCGAGAAAATTCTCAACCAAGCTTTTCATGTATTTATTCCCCCTGGAGATGTGGAATCCTTCCGACAATGCTTAAAACCATGAACATTTCCGGAGCCTGCACTGAGTGCCCGGTTTCCCCACCCCCCCAGTGGCGGTGACAGTCACGATGGGTTCGGACAGTTTGACCTGCAGCTGCACAGCCGAACCTATAGGAATTTATAGTTTCAGTCATCCCCACTCCGCTATCCCGACCAATCACATTTTCGGCTTCTCAATGAACCATTGCTGACTAGCAGCCACATAGAACACACATTATACATCAGTTTGCACTTAACCCCAGAGCAGTCAACATCTCACAGGATTGTTTACGTATATTTGATAGAAAAGTGAAACTAAATATCGCTAATTTTATTGAACTATCGTGACTCTGGACTCACTGTGAACAATTACTCACCTCCCTTGTTGGTAAGTGCAAATTTTTTCATACTTAAATGTGATAATTTTTTGAGACGAAGAATATAACGTAAGATTATAACAGTTCAATGTGTGTATCCTATGTATGATCATGACCAATCTACTTAGCTGAAGAAAGTTGACGTTGATCTTAGACTTATACTGGTTGTGCCAATACCCTTTCATTCAACTTGATGAAACCATCATAAATCCAAAGAACTATTGATGAACAAATGAAAAACAATATTTATTCTGATATATAAACTGAGTCAACCTAGATTATTGGAAGGGTGAGAGGTTATGTATGGGCCATTTCATCAAATGTCGAACTGGAATTCAATAGTGACATTTTCAATTTACATTTTTCATCCATAGGCAAAACATAAAGTCTTTGTCATCTGATTCGTCCGCACACTGCGAAATGCATTTTCTTTTGATTTTGGAAAATATACGCTTTTTATTTTTGTCGATTGAACTCGAACCTTTAGGAGTGAAAATAATGAAAACGATCACCTATAGTTTTTTTTCGAAAGAAGTCTAAAGCTACTAAAAAAATGCCCCTCTTCATTATTCTCCAATTTACGCGAAGAACTGTAGAAGAAAATTGTAGCGAAGCTACTTATATTATACCGAATCTATTATAGTCGAGTCCACCTAGCAACCGAATTCGTATTGCGTCATTCACACGATTCGTCATATTTCGGACATCCTCGATCGAACGATCTAATATCGTTGTCCTACAACTCGACAGTCGGCATCCAGCTTCAGGAGAAGCCACTTGCCACTCACTGTATATACTTGTAAATATAACAGATTCGTCATAGCCCTCAAGGTGTAAACACTGACACTTTCGCTGTGAATAAATTGAGTTCGATTGAGCTCTAAAAAATTTTGAGAGTAAAGAGTAGGCTTCTTTCTTGGTATTCTGAGAATTCATACGATGGAAAAAACCAGTTAAGAGGAAAGTTAGGAAACATGGATCAATCGAGATTTATGTTTTTGAAGTGAAACTTCCAAGTCGACTCCTGAAAATGTTATGGCTTTCAATTTTAGACAGTAGGGGTTGCCCGGCGGACGTGCGTCTTATTCCTAGGGCCCAGCGTGGTAAGCCGGTGGCAAACAGCCACGTTATGTTCCCACTACGCAGCGTGTTTGGGGGCATTAGCAGCTATACGGTCTAAAGTGGATAACCATTCCGAAAAAAAACCTTTGTCCATTTTTCATGAAAATAATTCATTACAATTTTCAAAATATTTACAATTTTAAAGGCCCCATTAACACAAGGGTCTTCCTTTCACCTTTCTCTTCGGCTCTCCCTGACGAGCGGAGTCTTCCCGGGGCTATTTCCCCGAGCTAATTTCCCCTCAGTTCCAGGGACTCCGTCCAGTCCCATTTCCCCTCCGCCGGAAAATTGGCCATGCCGAACCCGGCGAGCGCGTGGACAAAGCGATCTTCCTCCACGGTCGCGCGCAAGCGCTCGGGATTTTTTAGCCTGCAAAACTTGACACGCTCATTTGTTTGCAACGAAGCTATCGGGAAATATCCGATAATTTTGAAGCTCTTGGGGTATTACTACCGATAATTGATCTCGATAATTATAAGGGTTCCATAGAAATGTGGAGAAAATTATACAAAATTCCAAACTTTATCTAAATTACACAAATCTCCTATAAAATATCAAAACAAATTATTTTATTTTGCCACCCAGCATTTATTGGATTTTTCGTGACAGAATTATTTACAATTGTAGTGAAACTTGAATATTAAAAGAAAACCGGGAAGAGCCTCGGTAAATCCTGCAAAAAAAATTTCAGCAGTGTAGCATGAAAAAAAATTATATAAAAGGCATGAAGGGTTAAAATCATAGGAAAACGTATTAAAATTGCTTTGCATGTACCCTTCTTTGGATATTTCTATTTTTCACTTTTTCATATACAATTTATCGTGATACTCTCCCTTGTTTCAATTGAATTGATATATTAATTTCAAAAGTCGAATCAATGTCAATTTTATAATGACCATTGAACGTTTTCTCCTCGAAATATTTGAATTTTTCTGAAAACGAGAAACTTGCGTCTATATTTCAGTAGAATAACTAATGCAGAACGCAAAATTTCTTAACAAAAATTTAGCTGCTTTTCATGGATTTCGAGATATTGATAACAAACCGAACGGAGTAATTGTGTCAAGCGCAGCAGGGGATTTGAATTCGTTTCAACTGGCGCCAGTCACGTGGTTTCCGGGTACTAGCGTCGAGTGGGGGTTTGTTGTCGTTGAGCACAATTGCTCCGAAATGACATTTTTAATTAATTATAAATTACACTTCCCCACTCCCTCACTCCTCGCCACTCTCCTACTCTAACGACTCCCCTCAAAACGTCTGCGATTTTGTGATGGTCCGCGCTTTAGCTGCCGACTCGCTCTACCGTGCCTGAAGAAGTTTCACTCCAAAAACATTTCCCACAAACACCTCCTCAGTATCCCAACTCTGTGCGAGTTACAGGTATTATAGCTGAGAATTTCCTCCTCCCCAGATACGCCCAATCAGAACGTAGCATTCGAGGTCATGTAACACCTTCACGTCAGAATGATTTCGAGTATTTCCCCCGTCAGAAATTCGACCAACAGGATCGTCGCATTCGTTGTTATTTTATATAGCCTACACGGTATGTCAGCGAAAATTTTCGGAAATTCAACTAGAAATTTTTTATTTTGGTCTGTTACCTTGACAACGAATAAAAATCCTTGCGAACGATCCTTTTGGCCGCAATTCTAACGGGGAAATACTTTTCCGAATACCACTCGAGCTCCTAAATTGATCTGGACATTCCTCTCAAGGTTCCCTGCAAACAAACGAGCTTGTAAAGTTTTCCAGAAAAATCACTCGTGCTTCGCACTCGTGATTTTTTAACCTGAAAAGCTTGACACGTCCATTTATTTGCAACGAACCTTCCGAGGAATATCCGATCAATTTTGGAGCTCTTGTGGCATTATATGTGAGAATTATTGCCACCAAATTGCAATGCGATATTTAGCGGTATGACCCATATACATAATAAAAACCTCCAAGCATTCCAGTTCCGAGATCGTGCGTAAAGTGAATTCTCGTGCGTGAAGCTTCGCTGTGAACGACCTTGAACTTTACGCACATGGTGCACAAGAACAATTACTTCACCCCCACTGCGGGTCCGGAAGTGAAATTAGACAGGTATAACGAAATAGTACATTTCGATATGATCGCGGGGAACTCTTTTTGGTCTCGTGGAGGCTTATAGCACGAGCTGAAGGCGAGTGATATAATCCCACAAGTCTAAAAACACTTTTCCGCGAGTATGGAACACTATTTTTTGTCATAATGCATGGAAAGCGATGTGCTCCCCGTGCAGAAAATGCTGCACTTTTATGTCACTTCGTATGAAAAATCGATTTGAGTTATCAATTCCTGAACGAATTGAACGTGTTTTAGTACTGAGAATACACTATTGAACTGTTTCGATGTGCCTTCCGTCACCATAGATTAATGAATTACATGTACCTCCAATTTCAGTAGACTATCAGTCTTGAACTAGAGGAAATGGAGCCTGAAGGACTGGATGCTGATGAATTCCACAACGATGACCAGCAATTGAATGATATTTTCATGGCTGACGATCGGGAGCAAGAACTACCTGACGATGGACGACTTAACGAGGAAGATCTTGATGGTATCGAAGATTCTGACAATAGTGATGGTGTGCTCGATCGCGATGCTATTGAAGATTCCGAAGATAGTGATGGCGGCGGAGATCAAAACCTAATTGGAGTCATTGATAATTCGGATGACGAGGAAGATAATTTCCCTGCTGGGCCACATATGCAAGGTCTATTCGAAGATTTCTTCCACATCAATGTTCTAGGAGAAGGATTGGAAGTACCATTACGCGCCGAGAATAATAATGTGCGCAGATTTGAAAAGCTTCTTGTTGAAATAGCGAAAGCTCTTCGCTTCAAACACACATACAAGTCAATGGTGTTCTCACTCAAACAAGCAAACTTTGAATTTGATAATGCACATTTCCCCACGACAATGCGAGCTTTTTGGAAAATCATCAATCGTGATCTCGTTGGCTTCAGCCGCCAAATCTACTGCAGTGTCTGTTGGATGAACGTGGGACCAGGGAAACATCCGACCCAAGACTGTAGATGTGGAGAAACTGGCCCGGGAAGAGAAAGTCAATTGGGGACTTTTCTGTATCTGGACATTGCAGCTCAACTCAAGGGACTCCTGGGAAAGGTTGGAATGGCAACAGCTTTAGAATACCCTTGGACCAGAGTTAAGCGAAACCCGAACGCTATAGAAGACTTTTACGACGGGGAAGTTTATCGAAATCTGTCGGCTGATGGCGGCTTCCTATGTAGAGGAAGCCAAAATTATTCTCTTGCCGTGTGGACTGACGGCGTGAGCCCTGCGACCTCCTCTGCAGTTACTGTCTGGCCAGTTTTTGTTCAAATTCTTGAACTCTCTCCTAGAGCTAGACAGCGTCATTCCTTGCTGGCTGCTCTGTACACTGGGCCCCGGACACCTAATATGACTAAATTTTTGACTCCTTTTGCTGAGCGATTATGTGACTTGGCTATCAATGGAATCACCTGGCATCCAGACGGTAGAGCGGAGGAGGTGAGAAGCAGGTTTATTCCCCTCATAATTTCTGCGGATTCAGAAGCGAGACATGAAGTATTAGGGATGATGCGTCATAACGCTCGTTATGGATGCACATTTTGCTATGCACAGACTGCAAATGCCGGTGATCAGAACCAATATCGAATATACAGATACTATGACGATCCTGACAATCCAGGGAATTTTGCAGCGGATCGTACTAGTCGTGAGATCACGGATGATGCAGAGTTAGCCGCGCAGATTGAAGACACAGTACGTGGCGTTCGATGTAGGTCAGCTCTACAAGTCATTCCAGGACTTGATCTTAGGAAAGGTCAATTAGTTGAAGGGCTACATTGTCTTTGGGAAAGAAACTTCACCCGATTATACGGAATTCTGACAGACCCAGGTATAGAGGATCACATCAGTCCTAGGAACATTGCAATAATAAGTGATCGAATCCAAAATGTCAAACCACCAACGAAAATTGCAAGATTACCACGACCCCTAGATCAGTTTAAGAAGTTTAAAGGGACTGAATATAGGAACTTGGGTTGGTACTATTGGTTGCCATGTGCCAATGAATTTTTAACTCCAGCTCAAATTGAGAATTTTGCACTTTTCGCCGATGCGACCTATATTGTCAACAAAGATTCCATTACTGACAACGAATTGCAGAATGTTGACAGAAACATCAATCGCTTTCGCCAGGAATCTGGAGAACTTTTTCCAGAACGACAGACATATAATCTCCATCTCTTAAAACACATCGTTAAATGTGTGCGAGAATTGGGGCCCTTATGGGTTGCATCTGGCTTCTGGTTCGAGTCATTGAATAGACAGCTCAAAAACTACATTACGAGTCCTACAGATCGTCCAATGCAAATTGCCTGTCGCATGTTATTGGCTCAGATGGTGGATAAGTGCCTTGAATGGGAACTATCACCACAAACGCTGGATATGTTGCGAGAATTGCTTCATAAAGCACGCTGGATTATTTTACCAAATAATGCTACTGGTAGATTTCGTCGCTACTTTAAGGAACGTGACGATCATCTCAATGAGCAGGAGATAGCGGCCCTCATCGAAAGTGGATATGAAGATATCGACAGAGAAATGGTGATCACTCGTCATAAAAAGATTGAAATCGATGGAGTTATGTATCAACCGCCGAGTGACAGAGATGTCAAATATGACAATTCGGTTGCTTATATCACCCCACCGCCTTGCGATAATGAAATGCATTTCATCCGCATACAGTCCATTATAAAATGGCGGAATGAGAATCGTGAATTAGGAGGAGTTATTGGAAATCGGTTCATCACGGTCGGAGCGGCTTTCAACACGACATACATGAAGATAGTGAGAGAAACCGAAGATCTGGTTTATTTACCTGTGAGAGCGCTCAATGCTCCAGCAGTCTTAGTCGAGGTTTCTGGAATCACTTACGTTTCTCCCATTCCGAACCGATGGGATGTAGATTGAAACATATAAACCAGGCATCTGAACAATTGCCTAGTTTTGAAAGTTTTGTACAAAAATGTTGATAATATAATAAACGTTTTGGTCTCTCGCAGTTTTTTGAATAATGTTCTCAGACTTCATTTTTCTGTATACCCCATCCTTAAGTTCAATGTTGGCATTCCAAAATTCCAAAAATAAAAATCGAAAATAGTTTTATTCAAATTTTTAAGGGTAACAAAGACCTCGGAGGCTATGAAGGTCATAAAGGTCTAATAATCTATAAACTCAAAAACTGAAAAATTCAACAATTCAGAAATGCGAAAATTCAAAAATTCAAAAATTCAACAATTCAAAAATTCAAAAATTCAAAAGTTCAAAAATTCAAAAATTCAAAAGTTCACCTATCAACTCAGAATTCGATTCTGAGTCCATTGGACCATCCTTCTGGGGACCTTTTTTCGAGATCGCATCCGCCATCTTGGAAATGGTTGAGGGGGTTGAAAAAAATGGTCAAAATTTATAGGTACCTATCGACTCAGAATTTGATTCTGAGTCCATAGGACCATACTCCTGGGGACCTTTTTTCGAGGTCACGTCCACCATCTTGGAAAAGGGTTAAAGGGGGTTGAAAAAAATGGTCAAAATTTATGGGTACCTATCGACTCAGAATTCGATTCCGAGTTCATAGGACCATACTCCTGGGGACCTTTTTTCGAGATCGCATCCGCCATCTTGGAAAAGGGTTAATTAAAGGGGGTTGAAAAAAATGGTCAAAATTCATGGGTATCAATGGACTCAGAATTCGATTCGAGTCATGTGACAATTGAGAAAAAAACGGCAACAGACCTCCATGACGTGATCTGGCAGGCGGTCGACCTGCGACTGCTCTCATGATGCCGATTCAACCGACTAAGACCACTCAGTTGTCTCTGGCGCCATCTTCCGGGATTTCCTCACACTTCTATGGCCCTCCATTATGTGTAAACTCATTATCGCAGAAAATTAATTAAAAAATTAAGTAAAATTTGGCGAATTGCAACTAATTATCACTCTTTCACTTTCAAAAGTATTTTCAAGTCATATTTTGACTCCGGGACCCCTTTTTCTCGAAAAAAATACTCACGTTAGATTATCAAGATACATTAGATTATCAATTATTCTCATAAATAAACTAATTGAGGGGTAGATGAGTGTTCGAATGTCAATGAATAATTATTTTATCAATTTTAAAGCCTTCCCCGGGGCCATTTAGCCTTTTTTAATCAAAAAAATGACAGCCCGGTACAGCCCGGTCCCCACCGGCATGTACCGGGCTCTCAACTCGCCAGGGATTAGAGCCTTGTAATCGCTATTAAAAATATGTGTACGAATTTTTTTATCAATTAGATTATCTATATTCATTCGTGAGTCAATCAGAACTAAATCCAGAAAAGATTGAGAATGAATAAATGTGCAATCGATTGGTGGAATTATGTTTAATTTGAACTTATGCTCATTGTCGAGCTCCCATTGGTGTAGTTGTCGGCCTCTGTCATTACGGCGAGAGTCGCCATAAATTTGATGTCTGGCATTAAGATCTCCCATAATAATATAGAAGACATTGTCGTCAAATAATTTTAATTCATTAAATAGAAAATTTAATTCCTCATGAAATACACTACCGCGATTAGTTGCATTCGTGGCATAGATGCCGATGATAAATAATGTTTTGGAGTCTAATGTTTTTTTTTTGATGATGGTATATTCCAATATTACATTATTTCGGGAGCTGGGATAATTGACTGTTCTAAATTTTATATCGTTACGGATAATTATCGCAGTTCCTCCCGAGAATTTCGCATTATTTCTGTCATTTCTGATAATGTTGAAATTATCAAATTTTATTTTGTGGTTATTGTTTAGTTTTGTCTCACATATTAGAGCGACATCAATGTTATTATTATCAAGGAATGTTTGTAAGTAATATCTTCTTTGTTGTCTGACAATAGAATTAACATTTATTGAAATCATATTAAGGCCTTGTATTATTAATGAATTATCTGGATTATCATTGATTATAGTGGAGTTATTTCTCGACGTCGCCATTGAGGCCAAGGTGCTTAAGAATTAAATCAATGTTATTTTTGTTTTTCTCTACTTGTTCTGTGATTTGATCAAGATTACTTCTAATGGCAGAAACAATATCATTTTGAAGACGATTCGCCGAAGCAGGGGGAGTCTCCTCTATTTCAGTATGTCTTGATCGATTACTATTTTTTTCGTTGTTATTATTGACTTGGGAAGTGTTCCTCTGTGATTGACTCGCATTTTGTTTGTTAATTTGAGATTCTAGATGATTTCTAACTCTGACTGTGTCAGCAAATGAGACCCCAGGAGTTATCCTGTTACTAATTAATTGGATTTTATCATTCTGTTTCTTTTTTGTTTTCTGATGATTTTCCTCGACAAAGTGATAAGAAGTTTTGTAATAAGGACAGCCCTTGTAACTGGCTGGATGTCCCCTGAGATCACAGTCAACACATTTTAGCAAGTTCCTGTCAGAGTTTTTATCGATAGTACACTCTGTAGGATTATGCGTACCCCCACATTTAACGCAACGAAAAGCCATGTAACAGCCAGCATTCGAGTGACCAAGTCTCTGACATTTCTTGCATTGGAAAAGACTCTTCTTTCAAAGGGGCTCTCATCGCACCAACACCAACGCGCTATCCCCTGGGCTACCTGCGACTTCTTAGGATGATACATTTTTTTCGGGTATAAAAATTCAACTTGTGTTAGTGTTATTTTGTTATTTTGTTGATATCAAAAGATCAAAAAATCAATTTAACATTGGGATAAATGGAGTGGAGAGAAAAACGTGAACATCTCGGAAATTAGATGCGACAAAATGGGCCCTTTTTACGTGGACATACACATATAATTGGACTGAAATTTATAGAAATTTTTAATTTGCAATGACGAAATTCCTTGAAATTTCCGTATTACGGCAACGCGATAAAAATTCCCCATAAGTGTTCCCGGAATTTCTGCGAAAATATTACTGAAACCTACAGACATCATTCCTGAATTCAAGACTTTCCTTTGATTTTCAGGATCATGTTACTGGAAATTTTTTACAAAAGGACTTAATTTTAACATTGCTTGCTCTTTGCATTTCAGAAATGCAGCTGATGCCTAAAAAAGACACATCGATTCCTAGGAACGTTTTTTTTTCTCGGTAAATACAGACAATAGAGAAATCTGAGTGCAGTGAATAAACTTCACTGGTCAATAACTCCATAATGGCAGAGTGGAATTCCCTGATTTTTTTTCACTCTCGATTAATTTTTTAAAGATTCAAATTGATACTTGATTCATTCACATCGTTTCATTCCATCGGGAGATATTGTCGATTGGAGACAATTTTTTATGGTCACTGAAGGAGGCAAACCATTCATCTAAATCTCGCAATAATCTGCGAAAAATTTTATTCATTTATGACACACCGTGCAATAAGCCGAGTTTATCGCACGCTGCGCTTTGCGCAGCGTGATTTAAACTCGACTTCTGTACGATATGGCATAAAATAGTGTAGACCACTCGGGCATAAACTTCGTTTTCAACGAATGTGAATACGTTCCCTCCCTACCTTGCCATCGGATCGGCCTGTAAACTTCACATTCGTCGAAAACGAAATTTGTGCCCTTGTACTCTAATGTACTATAATCTATTATTATTGAATTAATCCCATTATGTGTAGATCGCTGGAGAATAACGAAAACTTTCCAACCGTTCAAACGAGTTGGAATGTTTTCTCTCTCCTTCTTCTCCATTTTCTTTCTCACTCGACTCGTTAATTTTGGTGGAGGACGGGCACGTGACAGCGCGACGCAGACGACAATGAGTGGGAGCGAGCGCGATACATATTCCTTTCTCACTCAGGGAGGGAATAAATATATATAATCGAACATTACTATAGTAAAAAAAAAACAAAATCTCCACAATTATTCAATAGAATCACTGAAAACTATAGAGTTTTCCAGCGACAGCGCTGGGATTTTCCATGAATTTTTTGACGTACGTGTCAATAATGAATATGTCTAGAAAAAAAAAATGAAAGAATTTTTTTTCGCGAAAAATTTTAAGGACGGGGAAAAACTCTTCTCTTTCTCCCAAAGCCCCCGTTATTGAGATAAATAGAAATCTTCCAAAGTGCAATTATTGGTGGAGAGAAACTCTCCAGATGTTGGGAATAATCCAGTGTTCTTCAATTCTTATCTACGGAGGTTTTTTCTTTAACCCTAGTAGTTTGGTCACCTGACGGGAAAATGCGACTTTAGTCACCTGCGCTGGAAAACGCCGCCGTGTTATTTAGGCTCCAGCGTTGCCGAATCCACTCTACACTTCCCGGGCGCGTTTAGCGAGTTCCCAGCAACCTCGCGCGACAGGCAATTTCATTTAACACGGGAAAAAATTGTTGACCTGTTAAAAGAGAAAAACTTTGCGCGTACAGGTAGGCGCCATGTCTAGGCAGTTGCTTTTACTCTCCCCTAGATACTTTGGGGGCGCACACTCACACTCGCTTGAGATGTGATGTAGAGAGGTTCGCTGGTTATTAAGATAACAATAAATTAATATAAGAAGTAAAATTGCCTTTTAATATCCAGCCACACATTTCCTACCACGAGTTTTAACAGGTTATGGGCACTTCACGTGGGAAATTGTGTTCTTTTCTCTTTATCGAGAGTTAGAGAAGAAAAGGTTAAGGACTGGCGGTAATCCAAAGCGATAGATGGGCTTGTTCGAACAAAAGTGAGAAGAAATCATTAAATTGGTAAGAAATCACACAACATTAATCCATCAATTGAAGTATTGAGACCCAGATTGTGAGGTATTTTAGAAGATAATAATTAAGGTTAGAAAATTTTGGCGGGTAGACTGTGAAAGCATCGCGAGATAAGTCCGGGCCGGCGCCCGGCTTGCAAACAAAGAATGCGAACCGTTAAGATTAATTCTGAGAAGCAGTGAAGTTTCTTTTGGTGATGTAAAAATTATGAAACAAAGTTTTTTTTCTTCAGAAGAGAAAGAATTAAAATTGTGACAATGTGACGTGCAAATATTATAGTTACTTGATAAAAAAATATATATATCTTGCGTTAGGATGGAGGTATTGAATATTATTTGATTGTCATAAATAGCATTCAATACTTCCTGACGGTCGCAAAATAATATTTATTTTTACCGGGTACCTACCTATGAAGTGCTAGGCACATCCAGAGTCTGCGAGGGATTCAGGGAGGTTCGTCAAAAAAAAAACAATGTGATATACGTTTGGATATTTATTGTATTGATTTTTTTCTTTGAGAAAACGAAGGATACAGAAACTTTGACAATTCTGATCACGTAAAAGCTATTGAAACTAATTCCCAATATACGTTGTCCCAAGATAATACTCAATTATTCAAAATACATTATATCCAAAATGTACTATTGAGGAAGAGAGAGAGACTAAATGCCACACCCTGACTGACAAGACGCGCGAGAGAATAATGCAGTACTCACTTACTCTCTCTCGAGGATTCCTCGTTGTAATTGTAATCCAATGGGACGATGTTTCTCATACACAGAGTCCGTTTGAAGACAGTAACCTTTGATTTATTTACTGATTTTTTAGTTTTTCCGTTGAAATTTCACCAATTATCTAAATCCGTAAATAATGTGTCCAATGCACTTTTCACGTGGAGCGATTCTTGTGCATTTTCAGGTGGGAATATGCTTCGAATTTGACTGCATGACTTTATTCTGACATTGANGTGCATTTTCAGGTGGAAATATGTTTCGAATTTGACTGCATGACTTTATTCTGACATTGAAGTCAGCAGTTTCGTGAGCGGAAGCCCGGCACGTGTAGGAATTTTGGTATTTTCGTACCGGATATAACTTGATTCCTTTATATTTCGATTAAAATTAAGAATAAAATTTGGAATAAAAATTGTTCAAAATTCTGAACGTAACATATATATATATATATTGTGACGTAATTTCCTGAGGTTCACGGAACCCTCAATCCACTACGTAGCCCTTNAAAATTTCCGAAATAATCCCAAGCTTCGAAACGGTCTCCTGCTAGCTCCGACCGAAGAACGGCGTGAAGGTCACTGGTGAAGCTTAGGTTAAAGTATGACTAGGTACTGACCAAATAAATAAAGTTAACTCAAGATTGCGGGGGAGAAATCACAATATTTAATCAGACTTAGATGACTCGATACAAATAAAATAAATCAATTTTTTTTTTGAAAACCCCCTTTGGTTGTTTCGACCGATCAACGGTCATGAGGCTTCGTTAGTACTGATTCTACAATTGTCCACTGAATAAAAGATTCTGATAGGAAAATAAAGAAGTAATCTACTTAGTCAATTTAGTCAAAAGAGATTCCGATAGTTAAATCGAAAGATCTAACCACCTCAAAAGTCAAGAATAACCAAAGTCAAAGAGAAAAAAAAAATAAACCAGAATCAAAATATCGTCCTCAATAATCATATAGATTGAACAACACTGAACGATCGAAACCCAAGAATTCATCTACGTGACAAGTAACGCTGGCTGTCCGACACAAATACGAAAACTCGAGACAATGGGCCAGCGAAACGAAGCAAGGTCACGAGACACAAAAGACCTACGTTCAATGTCCTTCACTGAATATTCACCGACAGAGAGAGCGTTCATCTAACACAGATTAATTTAGACGCAACACTAACTCATTTTCAACAACCAAAATATTCATAAAATAATCGTTACTCACAACATGAAATCCGAGAGCCCGAGACTCTACGAAATGAATCAATATCGCGAGACAACCAAAATCGACTGATCAAACACAATGATTCCAATCACGCACGAGAGAGAGACGAAAAGACCCACTAATTAAGTACTGATCAGAGTGACTAGGACTCTATCCGGCAATTATCTTGAAACTCTAAAAGTCCTATGGGACTAAGATGCACGGAACATCTATTCAGAAGTCTAAAATTTTGGCCAGAGTCCTACTCACGACAAATTTACACAGATGCGTCATACAGAGTCGTAGCCATCACGCTCACCCAGCAGTCCACCTCGATGCCCCCGGAAAACATCTCAAAACTCCTCAATTCCGAGTCCTCGGGACCTTCCTCCAGACGAATCCACTCGGGGCTTCCTCCACAGGTCTTATTCTCCTTCCAGAGCGCTTTCAGGCTCCCCAAAACTCCAAATTTAACGCAATTAAACTCGACAAATAACTTAAACACGTGTGTTGGAACCACCAAACGGGAAGTGAGGTTCGTTTTCCCAGCGACACCACGCTGGACTGTGAAAACGCGGTAACGACGCTCATTGGCTGCTCGTTCCGTTCACTCCTCCAATCAGTTTCCAGACAACTAGACTCTGTCGCTCACATGGCCGAACCAAGTCCGTCGGCGCATGCGCAGTGACTTCTCTAGACGTTATTTAATTAAAACCATTTATCCCATAGTATTAATTAACTCTAAATGTCCTCTGACCTCCTTTCAAATCAGTCTCCTGACCATTTTGTCACCAAAGGACCATTTAACTCAACCTCCTTCTGATCTCGGTGAAATCCTTCACTTCCCCTTTCACATTGAATCAGCCGGGCTCCTACGTCACGTTTCCCCTAGAGTTGCCCGAGAGCTGGCGACCTCTGGCAATCCGAAGACCCATGAGGCTTTCATCACGAACTCGAAGTGTCCCGAAGTCCCTCGAAGATTCCCAGAGACATTGCCACCTCAGTCCCACGATGTCGGCGCCAGATTCGATCCAAACAATCCAGAAGACGATACAAAACAAAAGAATTAACAAAATATACTGAACCTCTCTCGTGACTCTCGCTGTCGGTTGGTGACTTCCCGTCTGGTGATTTTTAAACTCGAAACCCACACGCGAAACGGTCGAATAAACAACAAATGCTATTTGTGACGGAAAATAACACGTCACAATATATATATATACATATATATAATAATAAGTAACTAAATAAACATCGTCTCATAGTGAAATCTGTAGTACAGCATGTAACTTTGATTTGATCATCCGGTTGCCATCTCGAACGCGTTACCGGTGTGTCGCTCGCGCGCGTACGACCGTCTCCGATTCCCTTATGTGCTGTGCCATGTTGGATGGCGAGAGGGAGCGCGTGTGGCATGTCGGTACGGGTGAGAGTGACGACCGATTTCAATTTGTTTTGTGACTTGCAGTGCGGTCACGAAATGGATGAAATATTTACAGCCTCAGTAAATGTATTTTTCTTTTTTAGAAGGTATTGAAGAACACAAAAAGAAAAAAAGAGTAATAAAGAGAAATAAACAATGGATGACCAAGAGCAGCGTTCGACGCTGAATAATGCAGAGGCAATGGATACTCCAAGAAACTTGTTATCTGGCCAGACAAGTTCAGGTAATTTTTATTAGAAATGGATCCAAAAACAAAGAAATTGATATAGAAGCTTGTTAAAGAAGTTTTAGATGTTTTAGAAGTTGAGTTTTACTTGTTTAAAACTAATAGAAGGAATTTATTTATTGAATGGAGAGCAAGGAGTATCCGAAAGCCCAGTAACGTCAACGGCTACATCCATTACCTCAGCCAACATGTCACACACGGTTACGTCACAGGGCAATACACACCCTATTCAAACACCTCGTGAGCAACCAACTCTGGGACACCCTACAGATCAGACAAACTCAGACTTACGATTTTACTTACAACAACAGAGAGAGAGAACTATGAGCTTCAAAATAGAGGTCTGGAGTCGATGAGCGTTTTGATGGGACATGTTCAGAAGGCATCTGAAAACTTCCTTGAGGCGGAACGACTTCGCATGAGGAGACCACAAAATGACTTGTTAAGCTCCACCCCAATTGTCGATGTAACCACACCTGAAGTGAACAACAGTTCGAGTACCCAATCAGGTTCACAGGAAATGAATTTAGAAGTCACCAAAGCCTTGAATGAGTCCCTAACTGCTCTGAAAAACATATTGGAGTCGAACAAAAAGTCTCACAATTATCAAGTGAAAAGAAACTACACACTTGTTCATAAAGGAGACTTTAACATTTGGATGGATAAATTAAATTCTGAATTAAATTCGAAAGATCTATTAGACATAATCGATCCAACTATTGAGGCTCCAGGTAACCTAGATGAACAAACAATGTTAAAGAGACAACAGACAGTTAGAGAAATCATCACGAGCCGTCTAGATGACAAATATTATAAAAAAGTCCTCAACATTAAAGATCCCACAAGTGTACTACAAAGCTTGAAAGAATCCAAAAGACTAGAAAATAATTTCACTCACACATCTGTCAGAGCAAAGCTTTACCAGTTAAAATTACAACCTGATGAGAAGATGATTTTTGCACCAAATTCGATAATATTATTACCGAATATGAGAACTGTGAGAATGCTGTGGATTTAACTGACGAAGAAAAGAGATCTGCCTTTTATCAGGCCATTTGCAATGCAGTCCCAGAAGTCAGAGCTGCTGATCTTATTCACAGAAGGACGACAAAAACGTCAATGACTCTAGATGATCTGAAATCGTTCTTATTAGAGCTCGAAGCTGAGAAAAAAACAGACGTTAATCAAAACTCACAGAAAAATACAAGTGCAAATCAGGCAAAGAGATTCAAAACAACTCATGACAATTGCTACAGATGCAATCAAACAGGACATTACACTACTACTTGTCCATTGATACAGACTAGTCAATGGTACTGTTACATTTGTAAAGCTATAAAAAATCACAAAACAAACACGTGCGATCAAAGAGGAACTGGGGGCTCGAATACAGGACAAAGTGAACAAACAGGGAGGAACTATTCGTATAACTCTAGAGGTCGTGGCAGAGGCTCGTTCAGAGGGAAATACAGAGGCAATTACAGAGGTGCATCAGGGAAAGGAGCAAGACATTTCAAAAAGCAAGGCGGTTCACTGAAGGTAGGAGAAAACAAGAACCCTCAAGCACAACAAGCAGGTACAAACTCTGATAATATAAAGTGTACTAGTAATATCACTTTTATTGCAGACTCAGGCGCAACTGAGCATATAATAAATAGAAGTCTATTATTAAGCAATTTCAAACATTGCACAGGAGAGGTAATTAAAAGTGCAAATAAAAATAAGTCACCCGATATTGAAACAGATGGAATAGGTGATCTATACTTGAAATCGCGAACAAATAAAATAAAATAAACAAATGTACTGGCTGCAGGAAACATAGCAAACAATTTAATTTCACTTAGACGTTTTGCAGATGCAGGTTTGAGCATATATTTAGACGATACAAAATTAGAAATAGTAGATAAACAGACGGAGAAATTTGTTTATCGGGAATTTACATGAAACCAAATTGGCTTATAAACTTAGAAGTGAAAACAGTGGCCGAAAATATAAAGCCAAACTACATTACCTACTCTTGCACAGCAGAAATCGTCTCTAGAAATGAGTTTTTCGAATAATCTCAAACGGAAGACATTGATGCACGTAAAACGGAGGGAGAAATGAATGAAGAAGTCCAAAAGAAAACACCGTCTCAGATTGGGAGGGAGATACAAAAAGAAAAACTGTCAGAGAACAATGGAGATATTGATACAGGTGAAGAGTATACAGACTGTAACATGGATGGACAAACTATAAACAGAAAAATAGTAGATTTAAACTCATCTGAAGCTTTAGAAGAATTCAATAAAATCAAAGAGTCTGAGTTAAACACTCAACTTAACAGAACAATTAAAATAGATGAAGGAATGTTATGGCACATAAGACTGGGCCACCCTAGCTTCAACTATTTGAGAGAACTGAAAAAGTCTGACGAGTTGATGAAAGATGTAAAATTCAGTGAAAATATCTTAGATTGCGAAACCTGTATTCTTGCAAAAATGGAAAAATTGCCGTATAAAGAATTAAGAGGAATAGCAGATAGACCATTACATACAATTCATGTAGATACTATGGGGCAATTTAAAATAAATTCTTTCCCAGGAGAAAATAAGTACATCGTAGTATTTGTAAATGATCACTCGAGATTTGCCAAAATATACGCTATGAAAAATAAAAATGAAGCAGCTAAGTGTCTAGAAAGTTTCATTATCACAATGAGAAATCTAATTGGCAAAAACAAAAAAATATATTACATCAGGACAGATAATGCGAAAGAATTCATTGGAGGTGATTTCTTAGAAGTCATGCAAAAAGAAGAAATAGAAGCAGATTATGCACCTCCATATACACCAGAATTGAATGGCATAGCCGAGAGGTTCAACAAGACTATACAACAAAAAATCTGAGGATTAATGTTTTGCCAAAATCAATGTGGCTACTAGCGGCCGAAACAGCCGCTAATATGTATAATCGCACACCCCATAAAACGAACAAATTCTTAACGCCATTAACAAAATTAAATCCAAAATTAAACACACACTTGGACAAAGTCAAGAGGTTTGGTTGGCTGAAAGAGCTATTAGAACTATATTAGTTGGTTACTCACGCGCAGGATATATATTGTGGGAGCCAGCTTCAGGCAAATTCTTAAACTCCAGGCATGTAAAATTTAATGAAAAATTAGTCTACAAAGATATTTACGAAATAAAAAGGACAGAAGTAGAAGAATCGTCCACAGTAACAGAAAAACAAGGAGATTTAGAAGTAGATGAGAACTCAACTAAAGTTGACACCAACACAAAAACTCCTGCCGTAAATACCTCAATTGAGAAAGACGTAAATGAAAAACTGGCAAAGAAGAGCAGACCCAAGAAACGTGCACTAGATGAAAATCCACAAAAAGATACTGAACCCAAGAAGTTGAGAACATCAAATAGAGAACCAAAGCCTAAAAGAGATGAGCATTTTATATATGCCAACACTATCGAAAAGGTCTGTACAGTAGAAGAAGATGAAATAGTTCATGTGATGCTTGCATCTATCAACAGAGATCCACAAAATTACAAAGAAGCAATGATGAGTGAGAACTCTGCTAAATGGAAACAAGCAACAGCAGAAGAATTAATATCTATAGAAGACAATAAAATGTATGAACTAGTAGACAGACCTTCCGAAGCAAATATATTAGACTCTCGATGGGTATATAAAACAAAAACCAACAAAAATGGAGGAATTATATACAAAGGCAGAATAGTTGTAAGAGGTTTTCTAGATAAAAATGAGTATGAGCTAAAAGAAACATATGCTCCAGTCTCACGACTGCCAGTAATAAGATCAGCACTGTCAATCATAAACAAATATGATCTAGAAGCAATCCAAATGGATGTCAAAACCGCGTTTTTGTACGGTACACTGGAAAAAGCCATTTTTATGGAAATTCCAGACGGTTATGATTGCAGTGATGACATAAGAGAAACTAAAGTCTGGAAACTAAAAAAATCACTATACGGATTAAAAATCAGTCCCAAGAGATGGAATAAAAGGTTCACTGAAGAGGCACTAAAGTTGGGTTTAGAAAATGACATAAATGAGCCGTGTTTATTTCCCTGGAGAAAAGAAGAGAAAAGTGCTATCGTAATTTTATATGTAGATGATATGATAACAGCTAGTAATGTACCAGAGAAACTAGAAGAAATCTCAACTCATTTCAGCAACGTGTTTAAAATGGAAATTCTGGGGGAACCAGAAAATTTCCTTGGAATGAAGATTATGAGAAATAGGAAAACACGAGAAATGGTCATTACTCAGCCTGAGTATACAGAGAAAATTCTAGAGAGATTTAAAATGAAAGAATGTAATGCCCAAGAGTCACCGATGGTAACTCGTCAGGTTAAAAATCGCAATATTAGAAGTAAAGAGAACTGAGAGGAATCAAGTGCGTTGACGAGTGCACCCTATAGAGAAGCTATAGGGAGCCTGCTGTACCTGGCTGGAGCAACCAGACCAGATATAGCATACGCAGTGAACGTACTATCTCGAAGACAAAACAAGCCGACGCAAGAGGACTGGATCGAAGTCAAGAGAATTTTCCGATATTTGAGAGGAACAACAAACTTAGGTTTGCATTATAGAGGAAAAGCTGATAATTGATATGCGATGACAGATGCCAGCTTCCGAGATCAGGAAAATTCAACTTCAACAAGTGGATTTGTCATCCAACTGTTTGGTGATACAGTGGCTTGGAGAAGTCACAAGCAGTCCTTCCCGGCGACCTCAACCTGTCAAGCAGAATACTTAGCTATGAGCGAGTCTTGCAAGGAGATAATCTCTTTAGATAAAGCGATTAGGGATATGATCGGTAAAACCATGTATCCAGTCACGATCAGGTGTGACAACAAATCAGCTGGAGACTGTACCCAGATGGAGGGAAGTCACAAGCTGAAAGATTTTGATGATGACCTGAATCCTATTAAGACGAATCTTGAACAAAGACAAAAAACGGGACGAAAACCACTGATGGCTGACACACATGGTGATTTCGTAAAACATTGCGTTTTGGCAGGCAAAACCGAAATCAGATGGATATCCACTAAAAAGAACAGTGCTGATATCATGACCAAACCGTTGCCTTCTCCTTTACATATTAAATTTAGAGATAGGATATTGAATCTAGCAAAATGATTTATAAATAAAATAAAAGTTGTGTCTAATAATCTGACTTCATTTGTTTACAGAGAAGAAGGATGAACTAGATTGAAAGCAGGATGCGCAGTGTTACCAAAAAAAAGAAAAAAGACTTAAGATATGTGTAACAATTTTGATATCTATGTATTTTTTATAATGATGTTCATGATCGTGAGGCGATTATAAAAATAAGTTTGTAACTACGAATGTATGCGCGAAGGGAGGGAGTGTTAAAAGAGAAAAACTTTGCGCGTACTAGTAGGCGCCATCTCTAGGTAGTTGCTTTTACTCTCCCTTAGATACTTTGGGGGCCCACACTCACTCTCGCTTGAGATGCGATGTAGAGAGGTTCGCTGGTTATTAAGATAACAATAAATTGATATAAGTAAAATTGACTTTTAATGTCCAGCCACACATTTCCTACCACGAGTTCTAACATCACCTGTTGGAAAAAAAAATTTTTCTCCCAGAATTAAGGATACAATATTGAAAAAAAAAATACTAGAATTTTCCAGATACTTCAATTGACAAATTCAATTTTTCTCAAATTTTTCCGGTCAACCAGTCGATGGCAAGGGGAATAAAACGACGTGTTGCGGCAATTCCCTCGCATGGTGATCAGTCTAGGGTTAATAATTGAAGAAGTATGTAGAACAAAAATTACATAGGCCACAGCTTCTGGAACTCATAGTAATCTCGCTTGGAATTCGTAAATTTGATTCTTTCTAAGTGTAATTATCTCAGTAATAACACCGACATCCGAGAGGATACATTAAAAACCCTTTTTCGATGGAGAATCCTCCCAGAAACATGAGAGTCTTTCTCATGTTTACTCCGAAAATCTCTCAGTAGTAAAATATATGTAATATGTACATAATGAATAGCGCTATCATTTTTCATCTTAAAACTGCACATTTATTCTTCGATCCCCATTAGTTGCACATCTAGGTCAACTAGCATGTATGAAAAAATTCAATAGAAAAACCTAGCGATGTCGCTAGACAACTCTAATGGATTTCTATAGAACTTTCTACAAGTTGTTGGTGTTCGAACTGTTCAATAGAAAATTTTCTATAGAATTTTCTTGGCTCGAATTTTCAAGTTTTTCTTCATTCAATTTGTCTTTTTTTATTGAAGTAAGCAATATTTAATCTATTGTTTATTCCTCTACTGCGTCACACATTCCTTGGTTCTTTCTCTCGGGGTATTTGTGTAAACACATGCGTTAGGCCTGTGCCTCACTCGACACGCAATAAAATAGAACAGCACACTCTTTCAGAGAAATAGTCACAAAGGACCACCATAGAGGCCAAAGGCTAGAGGTAAAGGAGCACTGCAGTTTTCTTCTAAAAGTTAGTCTCTCATAACGAGAGGAGGCGTGAAGACCTCTTGAATGAAGATATAGATTTTCATTTTAACAAAGTGTTCAGAGTTATTTTACATGGTTCCTACCCATATTCCAAAATTTTTCCCTTCAAGCAAAACAAACAAAAAAAAACGTAGAAAATTTAAGCCAAATAAATTATATAGAGAGTATTTCAATGGAATGGCCTAGTGTTTTTATATTGAATTGATTCATGCGTAAGACCCACAATTTTCTGTAAAATATGCCAGCTTTTATTTTTCCGATAGTGTCTTTTACTATCGCATGATGGTTCATATATCGACTGATAAAATGCATGCATGCATGAAATAATTTCATAGAAAAACCCCGTTTTCTCTACGAAATTCTATTGGAAAATTCTATTTGTTTATTGCGCCATTTCTATAGAAGTTTCTGTAACTTTATCATGTCATTTTATTAACAGATAGTTGATAGAAGTCCTTGTGCCTGAATTTTTTGTCTTTTCCGCTGTTTTCATTTTTTATCAGTTTCCGATATCACTTGTGAGAAAAAAAACTTAGAAAGTCCATACCCAAAAATTTTCATACAGAAAATCCTATCAGGATAAATTATGTACAGAAATCAACATCTATAGCTATTTTTCGGTAAACAAATATCTATTAAAAACGGATGGGCAAGTTGAATGATATTTGATTGAATATTGCGGAAAAAAGAAAAACCCTTTTTCAATAGAATTCTAATAAAATTCCAATAGAATTCTGATAAAGTTCCAGAAGAAGTGCAATAAAACTTTTCAGAGAAAGCACTAGGTTTTTCTGTTATTAATTTTTTTTGGTGCGTGTAGTTATTCAATTCTCCAATAGCAGTTCAACGAGTTGCATTGTCACTACAAAAAAAAACCTTTTTCTACAGAATTTGAAATATTTTATTCTTTTACTAAGACATTAGACGAGATGAAATAATATTTGAAGGATTAAGATCTAACGCTGAGAGTAGAATCGGAGGATTTCTTCAAAATAGATAGCTATTTCGCAGTGTAGCAACAATTCCGTAGAAAAAATATTCGGGCCGGGTTTCAGGTGAATACACGAAAAAGGAAAAGATTTTTAGATCATTAGATTCTGCATTCATTATAGGGAAGGGTGGGGTAAAATGGACACCAACTTTAAATAATGTCACGAATTGAATATCGATGTTGTCATAATTTCATTTTGGAGGTTAGAACTCCAATAACGGGGACATCAGACAGCGTCTCAATAGTTTTAGTATAAGCAAAAGAAGGGGTAAAATGGACACCTTATTTTTTTCCAAACAAAAATTTTCATTAAATTACTCAATTCATTTGATTGTTTACAAATTAACGCTGATGACGTTTTGCTCCGAAATTTACGCTATTATTATGCTGTCTTCGACCAAGTCTTCGTTGCGCATGCGCGGACGGACGATTGGTAACAGGTTTGGGATATTCAAATTCAAAAACATATTACATATTTTATATGTTTATTTAACGAGAGTTGGTAATTCAGATTTACCTCCTCCCTTGTTTACGTAGTTTTTTCTATTGTGCGTGGAACAAAGGCCGTGTGAGAACATCCCCTGATTATTCAGAGGGAAATTAAAGTGAAATTACGTCATTATTAGATTGGGAGTGAATGAACTAATAATTAAAATCGAAGAAATGGTCAGAAATCCAAAAAGGAAAACTACGCGGCAGTCATGGGACAATATTTCGATGGCAAAAGCAATAGAAGATGTTTTAAACAACGCATCTTTGCTAACCACAGCAAAGAATCACAATGTACCGAGGAATACCCTACGACGTCGGGTGGAATTGTACAAGGCATTCCCTGATATGGAAATGGCTCTCATGAAAGGTAAGTGTTTTTTCTAAATTTTTAAGTCAATCCTGAAGTACATCTAATCACGTAACACCTATTAATCTCAAAATGGCGATTCAACATGACGATCTTGGTTGATGGTATAATGGAAGAAACGTCTTGATACTGTGTAGAAATAAAAAAAATCACAGAATCTTTCATCAATTCTCTTGCTTGCGAATGGAAGCATTTCATTCGTGTGATATCCGCATTCTACAATCTCGCTTGGAAATGACATTGCCCGATTCATTTTTTCGTAAATTCGATGATTAAACGGGAAGAAATAATACTGAAAGATCCAACTCATTCTGTCAACTCATTTTTATAGATAGATGATATGAAAACTGGTATCGATTGAACTGTGCATATCAGCCGATGGAAATTTTTTGCCACCTGTTTTCGTCTTTCCTCGTAAAATAATGAAGGCTTCATTATTGAATGGAGGCGTGGAGGGCTCCTGGGGAATGGCCAATCCAAGTAGTTGGTTTACAGCTGAACTATTTCTGAGATGGTTCCGGTGGTTCGTGGGGACTGTAAGACCAACACGTGAAAACCCAGTCCTTTTGCTCCTGGATGGTCATGCCAGTCACACGCAGAACGTGGAAACACTAGAATACGCTCGTAAAAAGCATGTCACCATCCTATGCTTTCCACCTCATTGCACCCATCGTCTTCAACCTCTGGATGTTGCTGTAATGAAGCCCCTCTCAACGTACTATGCTGAAGAAATAAACACCTGGATGAGGCAGAATCCAGGGCGGATTTTAACGGAATATTCAATCTGCTCACTGATTGGAGCAGCTCTTCCACGTGCAGCAACTCCAACCGCCATCGCCAATGCCTTTAGAAAGACTGGGATACATCCATATAATCCAGAGATTTATTGAGCCACTGATTTTGCCCCAGCACAGGTGACAAATCGCCCTGAACCGGAAGCACCCACTGATCCCCAAACATGCGAGGAATCGGAAAGCCCTTCTAGTGATTCAAGTGATGAGAGCCAGGAAGGATCATCTACACGGAGTCCTACTCCCTCCCTCCTCAATGGGAATGTTCTCCCAAGTCTTTCGCAAACGGAGGATCATCGAGACACCACTCAGAACCACCATTCCCCAATCCCAGGGTCCTCTCGTACTCCAACGACCCCAAAACCAAAGAGGACCACCAGACGAAATAGAGAGATAAATTATGTGGTTGATGATTCTTCAGAGACAAGTGGAGATGAATTGCAAGAAATCCTCCCTGAATCGAAAGTGGGACTCACATCGATTCCTTGGAAGATCTCACGGAATCACCCATTTGAAATTCCACCAACGTCCCTCGAGCCTCTCCCGACTACTGAAGACGAACCAACTCGCAAGAGACGTGCTAAAGGACGAACCGCTCGGTTGACCAGTCGCAAATATATTGAAGATTTGAGAGCTAAGAAAGAAGAAGTCCGAAAGAAAGAGGAGAGTAAGAGGAACAAACCAAAGAAGAATTGCGCGAGCAAGACAAAACCTTCCAACGCAAAGCCTACTAGAATCCCTCGGAAGAAGCAGAAGAAGACAATTCCCGAAGCAGATGATG
>NW_021680385.1:27876-29721 GCF_001412515.2 Diachasma alloeum | reverse complement strand
CCCTTCTGTTTAATTTTGACATCCATTATTGTGGGCTTTATTCGGGAAGGGGGGGGGTGTCAACTCGGGAGATGACAAACAAACCCATTTTGCCCCGCGGTTTTCATAATCAGCGGCCGGAAGGGCGGGGGTCAATTTGGAAAATAGCTAACAGGCCCATTTCGCCCCATTTTTGGTATTTTCCGTAATGAGCGAGAGGGGGGGGGGGTTAATTTGGGAAACGGCTTAAAAACCCATTCTGCTGCTTCTGTGGAATTTTGAAATCCATTATTGTGGGCGTTATTCGGTAAGGGGGGGGGTGTCAACTCAAGAGATGACAAACAAACCCATTTTGCCCCACAGTTTTCATAATCAGAGGCAGGGGCTGGGGCGGGGGGGTCAATTTGGGAAATAGCTAACAGGCCCATTTTTCCCCATTTATTGTTTTTTTTTGTAATGAGCGAGAGGGGGGAGGGGGTGTCAATTCGGAAAATTGCTCGCGAACCCATAGCTCTAAAAAGTTAGCCCCTGATTATTAAAAATTAATTATTTTCACCATGGAAATCCATTGATAGGCGAATGATAGACAATGTTTGACTATAAAAATAATTCGATAGATTGAATTTTTTTTAAAATGAATTTTCAAAAAATTGTCATTAAAGATAGCCCCTCTTTCTTTTAAATTTATTGATAGAAACTTCTACTTGGGCTCACTTTACGCGGTATGATTGCATAGATATTGATATACACTGAATCAAAGTCTATCAATTCGATAAATTGGCGTAAAATAATAAAAACCGAATCAGCAACATAGAAGGCATAGGAGGGGGTTCGGAGTGGAGCGGATGCATTCTCGTTGGTAGCCATTCTTAATGGCTCAGCTGATTGTGAGTTCTGGAGGGTCATAAGTAAATTAAAGTGGCTGGACATATTGTAAAATGTATTTTTTTAATACCATAAAAATAAGTAAAGAATACGCAAACGAAGATTTATAGAGTCGAATGTGTAACCCAGTGAGTTTCGTCTTACCCAAGTGACAGATCAAACATTGTAGTTTGAAAAATGTGAAAAATTAAACTTTGTAAACTTCTGGTGTAAAATAAATTTATCATACATGTATCCATGTTTTCCAATTGTGCGGATGTATTTCCCGATCCTCTGATCAGAGCCTAGAAAAATGTCAGAAAATTGTTCATAGCGTAAAACATGTGACCTGTTTTCTTCGGAGGGGGATTTCTGTCCTCCTTGTACTCAATGTTTACTTTATGTTTTTCAGTTAATTTATTCGCCGACTAATTAATATTAAGGGATGAAACAAAGACTGTTCAATGGAGAATGAAATTCCCCATCCATCAACCCCCGTGTCATCTCAATGGTTTCTCGGCGCAGAGTGACTCCCCATTAATTCGCCAGCTAATTAAACAATTGTCTCTCCCCTCCTAATTAACATTAAGGAATGAAATCAATGCTGTTCCATGGAGAATTAAATTCCCCACCCATCAATCCCCGTTTCACCCCTTAATCTCTGTAATCAAAAAATAAAAACTGCGACGAAAATCGCGGAGCTATGAGAAACCCAATGGTTTCTCGGCGCAGAGTGCCACCCCAATAATTCGCACGTCAATTAAAAAATCGTCTCTCCCCTCCTAATTAACATTAAGGAATGAAACTAATGCTGTTCGATGGAGAATTAAATTCCCCATCTTTCAACCCCCGGTTCATTCCTTAATCTCTGTAATGAAAAAATAAAAACTGCGACGAAAGTCGCGGCGCTATGGAAAACCTAATGGTTTCTCGGCGCAGTGACTCCCGACAACTCGCCCGCTAATTAAAAAATCATATCTCTGCGCCTAATTAACATTAAGG
>NW_021680385.1:23896-25547 GCF_001412515.2 Diachasma alloeum | reverse complement strand
GTTTTTCATAGCGCCGCGACTTTCGTCGCAGTTTTTATTCTTTCATTACAGAGATTAACGAATCAAACAGGTGTTGAAGGATGGGGAATTTTCATTACAGAGATTAAGGAATGAAACGGGAGTTGTTGGGTGGGAAATTTAATCCTCCATCGAACAGCATTGATTTCATTCCTTAATGTTAATTAGGAGGGGACAGACGATTTTGTAATTAGCGGGCGAATTAATGGGGAAGCGCTCTGCGCCGAGAAAACATTGGGTTTCTTATAGCGCCGTCACTTTCGTCGCAATATTAATTTTTTTATTGCGGAGATTAAGGGATGAAACGGGGGTTGATGGATGGGGAATTTAATTCTCCATTGAACAGTCTTTGTTTCATCCCTTAATATTAATTAGTCGGCGAATAAATCAACTGAAAAACATAAAGTAAACATTGAGTACAAGGAGGACTAAAGTCCCCCTCCGAACCTATCCCTGTGACAGCAGGACTGTTCGAGATTTTGACAAGGAGAAAAGGAGCACATTACTCTAAGAAAACAGGTCTCATGTTTTACGCTATGAACGATTTTCTGACACGATTTTTCTAGGCTCTGATCAGAGGATCGGGAAATACATCCGCACAATTGGAAAACATGGATACATGTATGATAGATTTATTTTACACCAGAAGTTTACAAAGTTTAATTTTTCACATTTTTCAAACTACAATGTTTGATCTGTCACTTGGGTAAGACGAAACTCACGGGGTTACACGTTCAACTCTATTGTTTTCATAAGTGATTTCATTCGATAAAATTGATGTTGCCTAATCAAGACTGAGTTTCCTCGAATGCTACCGAGAAACCAAATTTTTTTCCCAGATTTTTAATGGCAAACTTCTTGACCCTCATGACTCTTCTTCGAATTTTCAGCTTCTCGTATTCCGTGACAGTACGATGGAATCTCCACGAAAGAGAAAGTATAATTTTTAACTGCTACTCAAAAAATAATTGTAGCAATTTATTCAATGGCAGCTGAAAACAATCATTTTCACGTCATCTTGACCTGTGTGCAAAATGGTGGTAATAGGTAGGATCTCGAGTTATAGCCATTAATACAATGACCTTGAAACCTTTGGTTAGTCAGAGTATAATAAAGCTTTAGTCTGGACCTAATCAGGGTTCCGTCGGGCTTGAGCAAGCGCTAGTCAGGGTTCAATAAGAGTTGAAACTAGGGATGCAAAATGACGGCAATTTTTTAGATGCGTCAAGTCAGTGGTAAACTTACAGTTTTCCGATCATTTCTGACTTGACGCGTATTTCGTGATGCAAACTGACCGGTCAGTTTATCCAGCGGTCAGCAATTTTATCTCTTCGTCATTTATGGTGAAATATCGTCTATCTAAATGGAATCTGACCGTCATTTTTATGTTTGGTCATTTTTCGGTCATTTTTGGTTATCTTATTTTTAATTTCGTTTATGGAGGTGTTTCATAAAATTCAATAAAGGTGCTATCAGTTGTAACTTCATCGAAAGAAAAAACTTCATCGGAAGGAAAAAAAAATTGAGTGCATCTATATAGACGTAAAGTGACCGTCAATAATATTTTTGGTCATTTTTGTGACACAAAATTCTGTCATTTTTTCCTGACCAAAATGGTCAGAAATTGGCCTTC
>NW_021680385.1:23015-23549 GCF_001412515.2 Diachasma alloeum | reverse complement strand
CCCCCCCCCTCTGCAACCTCTCTCGCTCATTAAGAAAATAATTGGGTAAAATGGGTTTGTTTGTCATCTCCCGAATTGCCTCCTCCCCCCGCTCGCACTCATTAGGAAAAAAATGGGGCAAAATGGGTTTGTTTGTCGTTTCCCGACTTGACACCCGTCCCCTCGCTCATAACAAAAAAAAATGCAAATGGGGCAAAATGGGTTTGTTTGTCGTTTCTCGAGTTGACATCCGTCCCTTCGCCCATAAGAAAAAAACCTACGAATGGGACAAAATGGGTTTGTTTGTCATCCCTCGAGCTGACACTCCCCCTCGCTCGCACTCATTAAGAAAATAATGAGGCAAAATGGGTTTGTTGTTTCCCAAATTGACTCCTCCCGACCCCTCTCCCTCATTAAGAAAATAATGGGGCAGAATGGGTTTGTTTGTCATCTCCCGAGTTGACACCCCCCCCTTCCCGAATAAAGCCCACAATAATGGATTTCAAAATTCCACAGAAGGAGCAGAATGGGTTTATAAGCCGTTTCTCAAATTAA
>NW_021680385.1:22712-22886 GCF_001412515.2 Diachasma alloeum | reverse complement strand
AATAATGGATGTCAAAATTAAACAGAAGGGGCAGAATCGGTTCGTAAGCAATTTCCCGTATCCAGCTCCCCCCTCTGCCAGGCCTGCCCCTCCCCCTCATTAGGCAAACAGTGGGGCAAAATGGGTTTATTTGTTATTCCCCGCATTGATGACACCCCCCCCCCCCCCCCCCCC
>NW_021680385.1:22093-22557 GCF_001412515.2 Diachasma alloeum | reverse complement strand
CGCCATGAAACCCACAATAATGGATTTCAAAATTAAACAGAAAGGGCAGAATGGGTTCGCGAGCAATTTTCCGAGTTGACACCCCCTCCCCCCGCTCACTCATCAAAAAAAACAACAAATGGGGAAAATTGGGCCTGTTAGCTATTTCCCAAATTGACCCCTGATTATGGAAACCGTGGGGCGGAATAGGTTTGTTTATCATTTCCCGAGTTCACCCCCCTCCCTCGCCAGAATAAAACCAAAAATAATGGATTTCAAAATTCAACAGAAGGGGCAGAATGGGTTCGCGAGCAATTTCCCGAATTGATCCCCCCCCTGCCGCTCCCTCTCGCTCAATGAGAAAATGATGGGGCAAAACGGGTTTGTTTATCGTTTTCCGACTTGACATCACTCCTCTCGCTCGTTCAGAAAATAAATAACAAATGGGGCGAAATGGGTCTGTGAGCTATTTCCCGCTTGACTCC
>NW_021680385.1:20597-21907 GCF_001412515.2 Diachasma alloeum | reverse complement strand
ACAGTTTACCGCCGACTCGATAATTTAACACTGGCGCCATCTCGCGGCATTCTCCCATCTGAACTTCTTTACCACACAGCACAACATCAATAATTTCTCCTAAATATACAAAATAACCTATTAATGGGTATTAATTGGGACCAATTGTTTGTCTATCAGCATTTAAATAATTTTTTGATTATATTCCAATCATTTTTGGCTCATTTTTCGCCTTAAAATGACATCCATGCACATCCATGCACATCCATGCTGCATCCATGCTACAACATGGATGCACCATGGAACCTCAATCGCCCGGGTGAAACATTCTCAGAAAATTCAAATCACTGAAAAAAAAATGTTTTGTTTTTAATTTTTTGGGTGTCCATTTTACCCCACCCATATTCGAATTTATCAGGTGTCCATTTTACCCCAGGTGTCCATTTTACCCCAGGTTCCCCTTCAATTGATTATAACAGAGATTATAGGGGAGATGAGCAGGGCCAATGTAAAGTGTTCAACAGCAAAGTTCATAGCGGTGGCGCATGGACTACGATGGAGCGTACGGAACTGTTGGTATGGTAGGGCCCGAGCATAAATTTGTCGATAACCGGAAAGGGGTTCTCAATACGGTAGCTGCTCGCATTTNAAAAAATTCATAGAAAATCCCAGCGCTGTCGCTGGAAAACTCTATAGTTTTCCAGTGATTCTATTGAATAATTGTGCAGATTTTGTTTTTTTTTTACTATGGTAATGTTCGATTACATATATTTATTCCCCCCCTGAGTGAGACACGAATATGTATCGCGCTCACTCCCACTCATTGTCGTCTCCGTTGGGTGGGCACGTGCCCGTCCTCCGCCAAACTTAACGAGTGAGAGTGCGAAAGAAAATTGAGAAGAAGGAGAGAGAAATNTTCCAACTCGTTTGAAACGGTTGGAACGTTTTCGTTGTTCTCCAGCGATCTACACATAATGGGATTAATTCAATAATAGATTAATGAATAAGATTTTTCGCAGATTATTGCGAGATTTAGATGAATGGTTTGCCTCCTTCAGTGACCATCAAAAATTGTCTCCAATCGACAATATCTTCCGATGAAATGAAACGATGTGAATGAATCAAGTATCAATTTGAATCTTTAAAAAATTAATCGAGAGTGAAAAAAAATCAGGGAATTCCACTCTGACATTTCTCTATTGTATGTATTGACCGAGAAAAAAAAACTTGTTCCTAGGAATCGATGTCTTTTTTAGGCAGCTGCATTTCAGAAATGCAATGAGCAAGCAATGTTAAAATTAAGTCATTTTGTAAAAAATTTCTAGTGACAT
>NW_021680385.1:17510-20357 GCF_001412515.2 Diachasma alloeum | reverse complement strand
AGGAGCGGAGGAATGAATTTTCAAAAGCGCGGAGTAACCCCGAACGGTTCTCCGGCGTCGAGTGAGCGCGGAGGGGCTCCACCGATTAGGAAATTGATTTCTCCCCCCTCCCCCCCGCGCCACCCTAATTGCGAAGAGGGAATGAACGCAACATCTATCAATCGAGAATAATATTCTCAATAAATAACAGTGGTTTCATTCCCTTAGTCTCTATTAGGACAGGAGGAATGAATTTTCAAATGCGCGGAGAAACCCCGAACGGCTCTCCGGCGTCGAGTGAGCGCGGAGGGGCTCCACCGATTAGGAAATTGATTTCTCCCCCCTCCCCCCCGCGCCACCCTAATTGCGAAGAGGGAATGAACGCAACATCTATCAATCGAGAATAATATTCTCAATAAATGACAGTGGTTTCATTCCCTTAGTCTCTATTAGGACAGGAGGAATGAATTTTCAAAACGCGCAGTAACTCCGAACAAGTTCTATTCATTCAGAAATTAATTTCTCCCCTCCCTAATTGAGATGAAGTAATGAAACCAAAGCTTACCGATTGAGAATTATATTTTTAATAAATGACATCGGTGTCATTTCTTAATCTCAGTTAGGAACGGAGGAATGAATTTTCAAAAGCGCGGAGAAACCCCGAACGGCTTTCCGACGTCGAGTGAGCCCGGAGGGGCTTTCCCGATTAGAAAATTCATTTCTCCCCCCCTAATGAAGATGAAGGAATGAAACCGATGCCGATCGATAGAGAATTAAATTCTCAATAAATGACGGCGGTTTCATTCCTTAATCTCAAGTAGGAGCGGAGGAATGAATTTTCGAACGCGTGGAAAAATCCCGAATGGCTCTCCGGCGTCGAGTGAGTCCGGAGGGGCTCCCCTGATTGGAAGATTCATTTCTCCCCCCCCCCCAATTGCGAAGAGGGAATTAAAGCAACATCTATCGATCGAGAATAATATTCTCAATAAATGACAGTGGTTTCATTTCTTAATCTCTATTAGGAGAGGAGGAATGAATTTTCAAAGCGCGCAGTAACTCCGAACAAGTTCTTCTCATTCAAAAATTAATTTCTCCCCTCCCTAATTAAGATGAAGTAATGAAACCAAAGCATACCGATTGAGAATTATATTTTTAATAAATGACATCGGTTTCATCTCTTAATTTCAGTTAGGAACGAAGGAATGAATTTTCAAAAGCGCGGAGAAACCCCGAACGGCTTTCCGAAGTCGAGTGAGCCCGGAGGGGCCCGTTCAATGGGGGGGTTCGTTCAATGAACGAAGGTCTAACATACGAATGTTTGCTAATCAGGCTCCATTTTTGATACAATTTGTGATTTGGGCGTATGAAACTAATGGCGGATGTTTAAGGTTCCCCAAGTTTGTGCGGGGGTTGAAAAAGCCAAAAAACTACCCCTGAAAACCGTTTTTTCGAAATAACTCGTGAATAACGCGCTGTGCGTCCAAAAACGTAACATACAAAGTTGTAGAGATCAAAATTCTACACAAAAAATGTTGAGGGCACTTTACCCCTATTCGCAACCGTTCATCCCCCAGAGCCGCGTGAAGATCAGATGGGAAAAAAAAATGTTTTCCATTAAAAAAATTGAAGTTGATGAATTTTTTTTTTTTTAATTCGGAATATCAGTGTTTTTTTTTTAATAGCTTGTTTATTTATTCAGAGCGAATCTAATATATGTTGCTATTTATATCTTGACATTGAATCAATGAATTTCTTTTTTTTTTCCATATTTTTTACTAGAAAATTTACCACAAATTTTGTCTTGATCGTACCCGCGAATCTCCTATGGATTCAAAGTTGAACGCAATTTTCTAGCTCCAATCCCTAAATCCGGCGCCGTGAATGAGAACCTTTTGTGCGAGAGAGAAGTCTCCGTCTCACCCCCACTCCCTACAGTATTGTTCAGACTATTTGCGCATGCGCGCACGGGCCTGTGGATCGTCACGGACTGGATGCGAGAAAAAGAATCATTTGAGGTTTTTCGTCAGCCGTTCGCTCTCTCTCCCAATCACTCTCTCTCTCTCTCTCTGTTGAAAAAAAGGCTGTTTGACGGAGAACTAAATTACCTATCAATTAACCCTCTTTCATCCCTTAATCTCTGTAATAAATGGAAGAAACTGTCATGAAAATCACAACGCAGTAAGAAAAATAATTGTCTCGCGGCGCACAGTGACTCCCGGTAATTAAAAATTCACCTCTCCCCTCCTAATTGAGATTAAGGGATGAAAAAAGGGCAGTTCGACGGAGAATTAAATTCCCCATCAATTAACCCTCTTTCATCCCTTAATCTCTGTAACAAAAAAATATAAACTGCCATGAAAGTCATGGGCCAGTGAGAAAAATAATAGTTTCGCGGCGCACAGTGACTCCCGGTAATTAAAAATTCACCTCTCCCCTCCTAATTGAGATTAAGGGATGAAAAAAGGGCAGTTCGACGGAGAATTAAATTCCCCATCAATTAACCCTCTTTCATCCCTTAATCTCTGTAACAAAAAAATAAAAACTGCCATGAAAGTCATGGGCCAGTGAGAAAAATAATAGTTTCGCGGCGCACAGTGACTCCCGGTAATTAAAAATTCACCTCTCCCCTCCTAATTGAGATTAAGGGATGAAAAAAGGGCAGTTCGACGGAGAATTAAATTCCCCATCAATTAACCCTCTTTCATCCCTTAATCTCTGTAACAAAAAAATAAAAACTGCCATGAAAGTCATGGGCCAGTGAGAAAAATAATAGTTTCGCGGCGCACAGTGACTCCCGGTAATTAAAAATTCACCTCTCCCCTCCTAATTGAGATTAAGGGATGAAAAAAGGGCATTTCGACTTAGAAT
>NW_021680385.1:15690-17239 GCF_001412515.2 Diachasma alloeum | reverse complement strand
AATGATTGTTTTGCAGCGCACACTGACTTTTCACCATTCGCCCCCGAATTAAAAATTCACCTCTCCCCTCCTAATTGTGATTAAGGGATAAAAAAAGGGCAGTTTGACTGAGAATTAAATTCCCCAACAACTAACCCTCTTTCATCCCTTAATCTCTGTAACAAAAAAATATAAACTACCATGAAAGTCATGGGCCAGTGAGAAAAATAATAGTTTCGCGGCGCACAGTGACTCCCGGTAATTAAAAATTCACCTCTCCCCTCCTAATTGAGATTAAGGAATGAAAAAAGGCCGGTTCGAGGGAGAATTAAATTCTCCATTAATTAACCCTATTTCAGCCCTTAATCTCTGTAACATAAAAATATAAACTTCCAAGAACTTCAGGGGCCAGTGAGGAAAATAATAGTTTCACGGCGTACAGTGACTCCCGGTAATTAAAAATTCACTTCTTCCCTCCTAATTAAGATTAAGGGATGAAAAAATAGCAGTTCGATGAAGAATTAAATTCCCCATCAATTAAACCTCTTTCACGGCTTAATCTCTGCAATAAAAAAATATAAACTGCCATGAAACTCACGGGCCAGTGAGAAAGATGATTGTTTTGCTGTGCACAGCGACTCCCGGTAATTAAAAATTCACCGATCCCCTCCTAATTGAGATTAAGGGATGAAAAAAGGGCAGTTCGAGAGACAATTCAATTCCCCATCAATCGATCCCCGTTGCATCCCTTAATCTCTGTAGCTAAAAAATACAAACTACGACAAATATCATGGGTCAGTGAGAAAAATAATTTTCTTCTCGGCGCACAGTGACTTTTCACCTTTCGCTCCCGAATTAAAAATTCACTTCTCCTTTCCTAATTGACATTAAGGGATGAAAAAGAGCTTGTTCGACTGAGAATTAAATTCCTCATCAACTGCCCTTTCTTCATCCCTTAATCTCAATTAGGAGGGGAGAGGTGAATTTTTAATTACCGGGAGTCACTGTGCGCCGCGAAACTATTATTTTTCTCACTGGCCCATGACTTTCATGGCAGTTTATATTTTTTTGTTACAGAGATTAAGGGATGAAAGAGGGTTAATTGATGGGGAATTTAATTCTCCGTCGAATTGCCCTTTTTTCATCCCTTAATCTCAATTAGGAGGGGAGAGGTGAATTTTTAATTACCGGGAGTCACTGTGCGCCGCGAAACTATTATTTTTCTCACTGGCCCATGACTTTCATGGCAGTTTATATTTTTTTGTTACAGAGATTAAGGGATGAAAGAGGGTTAATTGATGGGGAATTTAATTCTCCGTCGAACTGCCCTTTTTTCATCCCTTAATCTCAATTAGGAGGGGAGAGGTGAATTTTTAATTACCGGGAGTCACTGTGCGCCGCAAAACAATTATTTTTCTTACTGCGCTGTGATTTTCATGACAGTTTCTTCCATTTTTTACAGAGATTAAGGGATGAAAGAGGGTTAATTGATGGGTAATTTAATTCTCCGTCAAACAGCCTTTTTTTCATCCGAGAGAGAGAGAGTGAGAGACAGAGGTGAATTTTTAAT
>NW_021680385.1:15010-15405 GCF_001412515.2 Diachasma alloeum | reverse complement strand
TTTTTTTTCCCATCTGATCTTCACGCGGCTCTGGGGGATGAACGGTTGGGAATAGGGGTAAAGTGCCCCAAACATTTTTAGTGTAGAATTTTGAGCTCTACAACTTTGTATATCATGTTTTTGGACGTACAGCGTGTTATTCACGAGTCATTTCGAGAAAACGCTTTTCAGGGGTAGTTTTTTGGCTTTTTCAACCCCCACCCAAACTGGGGGAACCTTAAATATCCGCTATTAGTTTCATACGCCCAAATCACAAATTGTTTCAAAAATGGAGCCTGATTAGCAAACATTCGTATGTTAGACCTTCGTTCATTGGACTACTCCGGACTCACTCGACGCCGGAGAGCCGTTCGGGGTTTCTCCGCGCTTTTGAAAATTCATTCCTCCGCTCCTAC
>NW_021680385.1:14662-14900 GCF_001412515.2 Diachasma alloeum | reverse complement strand
GGGGGGGGGGAGAAATGAATTTTCTAATCGGTGGAGCCCCCCGCGCTCACTCGATGCCGGCGAACCGTTCGGGGTTACTCCACGCTTTTGAAAATGCATTCCTCCGTTCCTACTTGAGTAGGATAGGATTGAATTTCCCGAAGCTTCCAAAAAGCTTCATTGTTCTTCGTGCATGAAAAATGGGGATCGTCGGGAAACTCCTTGCGATCGCAAGACTTTTACCGATTTATTTTTCTCC
>NW_021680385.1:2316-14539 GCF_001412515.2 Diachasma alloeum | reverse complement strand
TTTTTTTTCTCGGTAAACACAGACAATTTCTCTGAGAGAAATCTCAGAGTGGAATGCCGGGATTTTTTTTCACTCTGGATTAATTTTTTAAAGATTCAAATTGATACTTGATTCATTCACATCGTTTCATTTCATCGGAAGATATTGTCGATTGGAGACAATTTTTGATGGTCACTGAAGGAGGCAAACCATTCATCTAAATCTCGCAATAATCTGCGAAAAATCTTATTCATTAATCTATTATTGAATTAATCCCATTATGTGTAGATCGCTGGAGAACAACGAAAACGTTCCAACCGTTTCAAACGAGTTGGAATGTTTTCTCTCTCCTTCTTCTCCATTTTCTTTCTCACTCGACTCGTTAATTTTGGTGGAGGACGGGCACGTGACAGCGCGACGGAGACGACAATGAGTGGGAGCGAGCGCGATACATATTCCGTTCTCACTCAGGGGGGGAATAAATATATATAATCGAACATTACTATAGTAAAAAAAAAAACAAAATCTGCACAATTATTCAATAGAATCACTGGAAAACTATAGAGTTTTCCAGCGACAGCGCTGGGATTTTCTATGAATTTTTTTACCTACGTGTCAATGATAAATATGTCGAGAAAAAGGAAAAGACGTTTAGATCATTAGATTGTGCATTCATTATACTATTGATTATAATATGTTCGATTTTACATTCCTGACAATTATTACAAAATGCGAGGAGCTACTGTATTGAGAACCCACTTCCGGTAATCGACCAATTTATACTCGGGCCCTACCATACCAACAGTTCCGTACGCTCCATCGTAGTCCATGCGCCACCGCTACGAATTTTGCTGTTGAACACTTTACTTTGGCCCTGCTGATCTCCCCTATAATCTCTGTAAGTATTATGTCTATGTTCCAGACCTGTATTTACGACCGTGCGTTCGTCTCATATATATTAGACCGTCCTCTCCGTTTTTTTCAACCCCTCTCCTCGTCGTCTGAAAAAGTACCAGAGACAATTCACACTTTCAACATCCGTGGACGAGCCTGTCAAGGTCGTTGATCATTAAAATTCCAGAAATAGTTCCTCGAGATTGAATCATCAAAATTAATCTATTATAATTTTGATATTATATGTGAACGCATCAATATAACTCAAGAAAATATCAGCTCAAAAACTCAACGCGATAAATTACCGAAAGAAGTGTATGAAATATTATAAGATGGCGTCAGCAGTCATCACGTCGTGGACTTGAGAGGAAATGAGCAGATGAGAAATGTGCAATTTTCATTACAAAAAATAAGTGAGATTCATTAATTAACTACGTGTGAAAAAACTAATTTAAAGTTGGTGTATTTTCCACAACTAGTGATGTTTAAAATATCAATCGAAATGTCCTGTGTCGGATTATTAATCAAATGTGAGTCACCACTAGGATAAATAAATTGAACTTGATGAAATCTTCCATGGAGTTAGGTCTTGGGAATTGCAATCTTTGTAGTTGCTCATCGATGCCTTTGTCCAGTGTGTCAGATTGTGTTACCAGGACTTTTTAGCCCCCGCCCGTGATTATCATCATCGCAAAGGCAAACGATAACCCAACATTCGATTGTCGAGGCTAATTGTTTCAATTTGAAAGGCCCAAGTGTTGAAAATCAAATTCATTAACAATGCGTGAATTTAAAGTAGTGGTATTGGGCTCGGGTGGGGTGGGCAAGAGTGCACTGACAGTGCAATTTGTGTCTGGATGTTTCATGGAGAAGTACGATCCAACAATTGAGGATTTTTATCGTAAGGAAATTGAGGTGGATAATTCACCGTGTGTCCTGGAGATTCTCGACACTGCTGGTACTGAACAGTTTGCCAGTATGAGGGATTTGTACATTAAGAATGGCCAAGGCTTCGTTGTTGTATACAGCCTTACGAACCATCAAACATTTCAGGATATTAAGGCCATGAAGGAACTTATCACACGCGTCAAAGGCACTGAGAGAGTACCAGTGCTACTGGTTGCTAATAAATTAGATCTCGAGCATCAGAGAGAGGTGGACACTGCCGAGGGTAATGCACTTGCCCAGCTATGGGGCTGTCCATTTGTCGAGGCATCTGCCAAAAATCGAACCAACGTGAATGAAGTTTTTGCTGAAATTGTTCGAGAGATGAATTTCAGTCCTGAAAAGGAGAAGAAAAGTTACTGTTGTTGCAGTGTACTCTAATACTTAATCAAAAGCCTGGTACATTGGAGCCGATTGAGACTGAAAATTTACTGAGTGCTTTAAACTGCATGTGGCACAAAAGTACCATAGAATTCCATAACGCAGAAGTGAAATTGTTTGATCAAGCTGAATATACTCTTTGTCAATATTTCCATTCAGAATTTTTCATATTCTATCTCATTGCAAAATAAAATTTAAGAAAATGCCTTTTTTTATTTAAAAAAAATCATAAATTTGTTACTTTAATTATCAAACGTACACGATTGACTCATTTATCTGTTCGTAACGTTTTGTTTTTTCCTTGGTTTCTTTTTTATTTTTGTAGAAAGAAGAATACGAAATTAATGGAGTATGGAAAAGTTTAAAGATTGTGGCTGTCAACTAGCCTCATGGCCGAATATTTTAATATAACATGGATAGTATTATATGTAATTATCACTGTAATATATTAATTAAGTACGACTGGTATACATAAGAGTGGAAAATGGGTGGGTATTGATGGTATTTTGAAGGTGACAAATTTTAAGGACCAATGCGCAATTGATTTATAAAACTAAAAACCGATGATAAGGCATGTGTGAGACGATTGTGTGATGACCCCATTCCTCTTGGTGTTATTAAGTTAATTGTTGATGCGAAAATGTAGAAACGAAAAAACCGAAATTATTTAATTTATGGACAATTTTTATGATCAATTATTGAGATTTTCTTTATATTTAGCACATTGCGCATTCGTCCTTTCTTGGCAATTAATAATTTTCTGTACAAGGTGCTAACTAACAAAAATATCGAACAGACGGAAATCATTGAAAAAAGCGACATTGGCAGAATTTCAAGGGACCACTGTAGTGGTTTTGGGCAGTTAATGTGAAGGATTAAACGGTTGATCCAACTTAAACTGAAATTCGTCCGATCCTTTGGAGATAAATACGTTTTCTCGCCATTGGAAGAAATTGTCCATTAGAGAAAATTATTTTATTTTCATTTTTTAATTTCTTTTTGTTGTGTAGGAGAGTATAAAAGTCAATGGCTCTTTTGTATATTAAAAACATAGTAGATTGTAAGAGTTTAAACCTTATTATTACCAACAGGATTAATTCAGAATTTCAGACACTTTCTACATTATTTTTACTCAATCATATCCTTAACTCATGTTTTATGTATACATATATCTCTTTTGTATAAAAAATATCTTTGCAACTGCATCTTGATAATTCATTTGCTACTGTTGCACTACTTACTTTAAGGCAATTTTTTACTGATTCGTGTTCTGTCTATTTTTGCTTAATTTGCAAAAAATTAATGGTAGGGAATTCATCATGTAAGTGCAAATCAATTTTTTTTTAATTCCATTTATAGTCAAATGAGAAAAAAGTACGAGAGCATTCGAATGAACTCATCAAATTGTTAATAATCCAAAGCTATTATTCCTCGCCTACTTTTTCAAACACAGAATTGACCGAATTATTGATTACACAGGGATCCCTTCAACTACAATCAAGTGAATTTTTTCTATATTTTTTAATACTACAGTTATTCTTTACTTTGCAACATACGGGGCGTCATGCAATTCGTGAATTTCTCTCTTCCCTTAGATTACACATTGAAATTTCAATGAATTCAGTTTAATTTCTGTGAAAAAGACAACAATTCAGTTTGTAATTCCTTTTATCGAACTGAATGTGTTTACCATTTTAATTTTAGATATGCAAATGGAGGACAACCTGGAGGATATAAAAATGCAATTTAAGTATAACGATCGAGTTCATTTTAAATAGATACTATTCTCAATATCAATTAATAACAATTTTATAAAAAAAAAGGTGAAACGAAAAAAACGTAAAACATTTTTTTATGTATAGAAAAAAGTAAGAGACTTAGTAATTGGGCAAAGAAACATTTGAAATGTGCATTGCTTCTTCTCTTCTTTTTTGTGATGACTAGTTTTTTCACTCTATATACCTAGATATCGCTGTGATCCTGTAGATGTAACCAAAAATGAAAAAGAAAAAATAACTGAAAGGGACATATTCGATTTGTCAGAAGCATATTGAAAAGTTTAGTAAAAAAAAATTTTGATAGCATCAATTCCTGAAACAGTAGGAAAGTCACAAATTATATCTTTTCAACGTAAATGGTCGGATTGTCTTTTTCGCTTTACTAAACGTGATATTTGGTGAATCACGAAATAAAAATAGAAATATTGCGCACAGGCATGTTTGTTCAAGGAGTTACATACTCATCGCACTTTCTGACGAGTGGAAGAGTAAACATTTTTATGAACAATGTAAACCTTTCTCCGTGAGACTTTGTATCATTAATCACCAATTCACGCAGCTTGCTAAATCAAGAAGAGAAAAGAACACATAAAATTCTGTTTCAAATAATATTTTTCTAAGTGCGCCGGTGAACTATGCTGTTTGATGAAAAACAACTCTTTGAACATGATATAAATAAAACTTCGGCTGCGCCACTTGCCTGTGTTAGCATATCATCGATCGGGGACAATTTTCCTACTTATCAATATTGGAATGAAACTCGACAATTAAGAAAATGAAACAATGAATAAGCAGAAAATAATGAAAATTATGATTAAAATGTTCAATTGTATGTGTAGAAGAATGTATTTTGGTTTGCACCTCGGGTTTACGGATGGTCTTCGTAAATCGTAGAATAAAAAGAATTTGAGTGATAATATAATGTTAAAAAATGAAAACGATAAAAGAGCAACATAAAAAGTAACAACACCACGATTTAGATTGTATATCGGCCTTACCTGTATATGGTATATTTTTTACGATGTGGACAAAACTGTAAATATTATAGTATCAAGTTATATACAATAAAACATTAACAATAACAATGGTCTTTTATGTGGAGACAAAGGACTAGCGAACAAAAAAATGTGCATTTATGAAAATTTAATTGCTTATTTGTTAAACTCAATAGTTATACCAATTTATTGCACAATCTAGTCCCTGCGAGAGAAATAACTAGAACTCACATCGTTTTCAAATGGAGCAAAATTATGTCTCAGTATTACAAGGATGACTAACAAATGACGAATGATGCAAATTTTTTTCGTTGTTTGCGAAACTGAAATTTCAATTGTTTTCCACCTCTTATTAATTTTCAATTCTTAATCATTGTATAGTACATTAGAGTACAAGGGCACAAATTTCGTTTTCGACGAATGTGAAGTTTACAGGCCGAGCCGAGGGCGAGGTCTGTATTCACATTCGTTGAAAACGAAGTTTATGCCCGAGTGGTCTATACTATTTTATGCCACAGGCTTCGCGCAGCCTGCTCAAAACTCGACTTCTGCACGACTTGACATAAAATATTATAGAGCACTCGGTAATAAATTTCGTTTTCAACGAATGTGTGTACAGACCTCGCCTTCGGCTCGGCCTGTCAACTACACATTCGTTGAAAACGAAATTTGTGCCCTTGTACTCTAATGTACTATTTGGCAATGTCTCTTAAAGGTAAATAATGACCATTGAACAAAGAATCGACCAGAAAAAAAAAACAAATTGATTACTAATGCATTTGGCCTTTTCAATTTGACAACAAAAAAGTAAAGTGGATAAATAATCGTGATATTGGATGATATTGAATCAAGTGCAATTGAATTAATGGGAGAAAAATAATAACTAAATGGGCTTAGGCAGCACTTCAATAGTCAATATGCGAATCGAAGACCAAAAACAATGTGCATTGTACTACTTTTCTGTCTCTTCACGTGATATTAGCGTGATAGAATGATTAGTTTTACTATCAACTTCGTGACTGACTGAAAATATTGCGAAAACCCCCAAAATAAAAAATAGTAACTCTCAGATATCCCACGTGAATGACCTCTAAATTTTTTTGAAAATGGTGAAACATTCGGCATGAACGATGTAGTTTGATTTTTTTGATATGATTAAAGCCCCTTTATATGACTTACATTTGATTGAATCTCAGGCAAAATTCATTCTGCAATGTCCCAGTTGTTTTAAAAATAACAAATTTCGGTTAAATATTTCATTTCAATAATTGACAAACCGCTGAGTCAATTTCGTTTCACTTTGAAATAGATTCATTTGACATGAAAGCAAGGATAGATATTGGACCAAATAATTAATCGTGAAGTTGTTGGTATGACTAGTGATATTATTATTATTATTATCGTTTTCATTGCGGTTTTTTTTCTATTTCCATCAATGCCTCATACGAGGAAACTAAAAATTGATAGAATTATGTGTCAAATAAGCGTCCAAAGGAAAAGATATACAGTTTCCTACTTTATATCCCGGGAATCTGCTGTTATCTATACTTTCACATATTCATTCCCAAGAAATTTTGATTACCCGGTGGCTTGGCACAGTGGGTAAGTTCGTTGCCTCACATGCGAAAGGTTCCGAGTTCAAATCCCGGCCGGGTAGAATGGTGCGATCTAATCATTTAGTCTTGATCATCATCGCAGTATACCCTAACCAGGTCAAAACGATGTAAAATAAACATTAAAAAAAAAGAAAAAAAAATCGAGATTTACGTCCATTTATTAATTATCCGAAGCGTACAAAAGAAATCAGAAATTTCTGACAGCTTAATAGGTAACATCATTGAGTAGAGAGAAATAAATCCTTTACTCTCCTTATAATGCAGGATTGATTATCGAACGATGCAATAAGACACATGGAAATGAAATTCTGACAAATTTCTTCTTTTAAAACTCCTTTAGATTCACATTTTTTTCCAATTAGTGGCTTCAAGCACTTATCACCAAAGCTGCTTACAAAGCTAATAACTTCCGCTAATGACTCAATGGCTGACTCATTACTTGGCCGATTATTCATCCTCATTACTGTCTCATTATAGAAATGCTCATACTCCGTACCTTTCACACTCACATTCAATTTTCTGAAATTATTGAGGAATGAACTGAAGAGTAATTGCTTATCAATTTCCAATTCTAAATGAATTAAACCCTTTACGAATTTTGATAACGATTTGATGAGGCAGCCAAAGTAATCGGGTTTTGTTTCCGAGGCTCTTAAACAATATTCGCAAGCTTCAATCGTTATTTGCATAATATTATCGAAACCCTCGACCTCATCAGCGTATTTGAAATAACCCCAGTGAATTACTGTTATTTCAGATGCTATTCTCACGTACTCAGACTCTGTACATGTAAGAATTAGGTGTTTCATTATTTCTTTTTCTAAATTTAATTTGTAAATTGAGGCTGCTTCGATCGCGGGTATTGCTTTTTGTATAATTGTATTTGTCTGCCTTAAATAATCATCAATTATCTCAGTAATATCGAAGTACTCTGATGAATTAAAGAGCTTGGAAAAATAAAATTTATCTACAGGCTGAAGCAATGCTTCAAGCTCAATAATCCAATCTCTGTTGTCAGCATCTTCAAACCAATTATCACGTGTACGTAATACTGTCTGTACTATTCTTATGGTCACGGTTAGTATTTCATTCTTGAGATACTTGGAAATAGTTCTGTCATTGCGTAATTGTGACATTTTTTTCGCCAATGACTTGAGCAACAATTCAAGATTAACATTGTTCAATGTTACAAGAATTTGACGGATATTATTGAGTGTTGATCTAACTGTTGAGACTGGTAAATATGGGGTTTCAATCGAGGGTATGTAAACCGTGTGGATCAATTCATCAGGTGTAAAGATATTGTGCTTAAGCATTGAGTCGATAAAATTAGAAAATTTAATGGGTGTGAATTCATCTTTATCGAGAGAAATTTTCAACAAACATGATAGAACTAACTTTCCAGTTTCATTAAGCATGGTCATTATTGGAGAGAGGAGAATTAAGTCATCTGGATTTATCATAATGTTACTGTACTCCTCTGATCCAATGCAAATTCTTATCAAAATCATCAGAAACTTTTGAGAATTTTTGAGTAAAAAAAAAAGAACTATCTTCAACTTATTTGGAGTTTTGAAGTCAGGATTCTTCAGTATGAATGCCACGAACATTTTTTCAGTATGAATAGATTCCAAAATATTTTCTGCATTGTGCTTCAGAATGTATTCCAATGTAATTTCGTACAAATCCTTGAGTTTTTGAAAGAAAAAGACTCGAGTTACTATATTGTAAACCATCTGCTTGTGCTCTTCGTATCCATCTTTCACCATTAATTCAGTTAAATACTCCAGAAGATTGACAAAATCATCTCTATCGAATAGATCGACTTTTTTGCGGATTGCATCGAAGACAGAGTGGTCCCAATTATTGCGCTGAATTAATAGTTGTTTAAGGCAATAATGATTTCCCTTTTCCACTCCTTCACATAATTCCATCAAGTTCATCGTTGTACAGTAGTTGAGGGATTCTGGTTTTACTGATAACTGCTGGAGACATTCTACGAGATGATCCTGAGCTTCAATATTGTTCATTTTTATGAATTGTATTAAATCGAAGCATTCAATGCCTATCATCTGTTGCAGGGACGCACAAGGGTTCCCATCAGCTTCCAACGATGCCCAGTCTAGATAAATGTTACAGTTAATCTTCTTAACTTTCTTCAAGAGAACATTGAACAATTCGAGGTTTAGAGATTTTATGTGCCTCATTGCAGTTTCTGCGTCACATCTTTGAAGAGTTCCTCGACCAAAAGTGATTTTATATAATTTTTCTCTTTCAGATTCAACTCTAAATTCTCTCTGACTGAACTCTAAGCAATTTGTTGTTAATTGTAAAATCTCTCGAAGGATATATCCATAACGTTCGCTCCTTTTTATTTCGGAGACCTCCAACAACCTTGTGCACTTCTTATCTGTCAATAAAGTTAAAATTTCTTGGTAGTTAATTATTAGACTCTCGAGATTTACTTCAAAATCCTGCGATTGAGTTCCAGCATCTCTAACAGTTAATACTTTTATGTAACTGTTTTTGGCGAGGGTTACTAAGAAATTGAAGCCCCTCGGGAAGTCCAACATGTGAACACATCGTCGTAGAATCTCCAAAATTTCAATGCAAAGATCAAGTGGTAAATACAGAATCGACTCGGCCAGGACTTGGTCGTATTCTAGAAACCAAATGAGCTCGATGAAGAGGTACGGAGACAACGGAGGGCACATGTCAACCAAGTGACCGTGAAGGAGGTCGTCCTGGAGAAATTCCTGGGCATTGAAATTCGTATTTAGAATAAAGTACTTTAGTGCCTCAATGCATTTCATGTTACACGTTGATATTCCCTCTTTGATTGGGATGTTGCAAGCTTCAAATATTGAGCCCATAGCAGTGATGATCTCCTCGATGAGTTTAGCGCTCTCCTCTGTCGTCCTTGATGATAAGAATTTTAATTTTCCTACTTCAGGATCCTTTTTTATTAAAAATGTCTGAATTTTTTGGTAAAACTCATCCATTTGGTCCATCATTATTCTGCTTGTCAAGTTTCTACGGGAAAATAGAAGCCGGAAGGTTACATAATTTGTTATGATATATCTAGGGATATTATCTGAGAAATGAGACGCAATTTCATGGAGAAAACTCACGAATTAAAGTCGTTAGAAATTCACATAACCAACTAGTAGGACCCGAGGTTTTTGAACGATTCGCAAGATTTTCAAGCAACTGGTTTCAAGCTGTCGAAATTCAAAATGGTACGAGCCTGGTATATGGATGATAGTGGAGAAGATCAAAGGTTGGAGCATCACAAAATGCCTCCGGAGTTTCTAACACTTCAGCAGCTATATGACATCACTGGAGTAGAGCACTTTGAGGTTAGACTCTTTGATTCTCTTTGAGAGTTTTATGGACAACACATTATTCCAGTACGCGTATGAACCGATTTCATAGAAATTCGATTGAATTGTTCATTAAATTTGTACTGAAAATTTTATTATCGTTTTTCGCCCATTCCTTTATATTCATTTATCATCATTGTTATATTTGGGGGGAGGGGGTTGACTGGTTTTAGGTCGATTATGAGAATTATTGGAATGATGAGATATTGAAGAAATTGAGGATGTCAAGGGGATACTCTTATGAGGACGAGATCGTGTGTTCCAAGGAATGTTTATCGAATTATGAAGAAAAGGTAAGTAAAGGAATTCTACTGTAGGATTAGATAGCTGACTAAAAGATTGAGTATCACAATATTTTTGTCCCATTCGCTTCTGGTTTTTATTTTGTTTTAGTCAAGATTCTTGTGTTATATATTTAATTAAATGTACCATACTTGGGGGAGGTTGGGGTAAAATGGACACTTGACTTTTTTTAAAATATTAGTGACGGGTTGAAATGTTGATGAAATTTAATTTTTTTTTTTTTTTCAATACAAAGAACAATTCTTGCCCTTTGTGATGAGCCTAACTTGAGCGCAACTCATAGATTTGTTTCTGAGTTATGATTTTTTTTTAAAAAGTCTAAAGTGTCCATTTTACCCTACTCTCCCCTACGTTCCGTTACTGTCAGCTACCGCATTCAAATCATTTTTTGACCGGTCTACGTATTTGCCCAGAGTAAAATGATCTTCGTCGACTTATTTTAAATACGAAAAGTAGAGACGCTAACTAAGAGTAATTTATTAAAAGAGAAATAAGGAAAATTACATACAAATTTATCAAAGGTATTACGAATGAGTAAATTTCAAAGCGATAAGGAAAAAATTGCAATTTTTCAAACAGTGATGGGCATATTAAGGCTTATTAAATCTTAAATACTTGAGTACACAAGCACTTAGTACTTAAATCAGTTCAAGTACTAAGTAGCAGAATATTTGATATCTAGTAACTTATCAAAAATACTAGATACCACTTGCCTTTGTACTTCGGTCCTTCGGCACTATCAAGTATGCGAAAGATTTTATTGGTTTTACAAATAATGAATCTTTTGCTCTTAAAAAAAACTGAATGGATTTCAAAGAGATATTTAATAACATTGAAGTTTGCAGATTTCAATCACAAAAATTTTTTGACATTGCATATCTCATCAGGAAATTGTGATATCTGTAAAAAAATCAAATTCTATGAGTAGGGTATGGAAAAATTTGAACGTGATCGTTGGTATATTTGTTAAAATATGATATAGTATTAGTAAATAGGTTAGTAAATATTCAAGACAAATTTGTGAAAACACTCAACACGGAATATCTATCCCTAGAATAACGCTATTGAAAAAAGTAAAAATCTCACACTTCGAACTCAATGAAATCTCATCGTGATATTTTTTTTGTTTTTCATTTTTTGTACTCATGGACGACTAATTCACTGATATGCAATAAAACTTTGTCGAGCTGTAGCGTACATATGAGGGGCTCAATGGAAAAAACAAAAAAGGTCACGTTTAAAAAATAGGAAAATCTTCTCGTGATTATTTCTAAAATATTTTTTCAACACTCTACTTTCATTTTATGCAATGTTGATTTTCCTGCAAATTATTAACATCGAATATCTCCGGAAATACTTAATCGATTTTGAAAATACATCCACAAATTTGGAATCATATTAATGTCTTGACGTGAAGTTTTTAAAAAATGGTTTTCCATTGTTCCAATTCCGGAAATCTCAAAAAATCGCCAGGAAAATGCTATTAACAGAGAATATCTTCCATAAAAATAATGATATGGCGACGAAATGGAATGTTATGATTAAATCTTTGACCTATCTTCTTGTGAGGTTCGTGATTTTCCTCTCCTTACCCATTCAAGAGCTGAAAATGTCACTGTATACGTCAAAACCAAATTTTCATGGGTGAATAACGCAATAAAATGAATTCAGTTGTGTTCATCCTCAAAAAATAAAACTGACAATCTTCACCCAAAAAAAAAACAAATTTCAAGTTGAGACTTACGATCTCAAATTAAAACTTATGAAAGTCCCAAGTTGAGACTTTCGAAAGTCTCAAGTTGAGACTTTGAAAGTCTTAAGTTGAAACTTTCAGGCTTCACAGAAAAAAGTCTAACGTTCACTGAACCCCTGCAAATGTTGAATCACCCTCAATTTGAATGATCCCCAAATAAGGGCTTATTTACATCCAAATTGGGGGTGATTCAACC
>NW_021680385.1:359-1576 GCF_001412515.2 Diachasma alloeum | reverse complement strand
ATCCCAAGGAGTTTCCCGAAGATCCCCATTTTTCATGCACGAAGAACAATGAAGCTTTTTGGAATCTTCGGGAAATTCTATTCTATCCTACTCAAGCAGGAGCAGAGGAACGAATTTTCAAAAGTGTGGACTAACCGGAGGGGCTCCTCCGATTGGAAAATTCATTTCTCCCCCCCCCCCTAATTCAGAGAAAGGAATGAAACCGACGCCGATCGATCGAGAATTTAATTCTCAATGAATGACAGCGGTTTCATCCCTTAATCTCACGTAGGAGCGGAGGAATGAATTTTCAAACGTGCGGACTAACCGGAGGGGCTCCTCCGATTGGAAAATTCATTTCTCCCCCCCCCCCTAATTCAGAGAAAGGAATGAAACCGACGCCGATCGATCGAGAATTTAATTCTCAATGAATGACAGCGGTTTCATCCCTTAATCTCACGTAGGAGCGGAGGAATGAATTTTCAAAAGCGCAGAGTAACCCCGAACGGCTCTTCGGAGGGCCTCCCCCGATTGGAAAATTCATTTCTCCCCCCCCCCCTAATTCAGAGAAAGGAATGAAACCGACGCCGATCGATCGAGAATTTAATTCTCAATGAATGACAGCGGTTTCATCCCTTAATCTCACGTAGGAGCGGAGGAATGAATTTTAAAATCGTGCAGTAACTCCGGACAAGTGCTTCTCATTCAAAAATTAATTTCTCCTTTCCCTAATTGAGATGTAGAAATGAAACCAAAACCTACCGATCGACCATTGTATTTTTAATAAATGACACCGGTTCCATTTCTTAATCTCCGTTAGGAGCGGAGGAATGAATTTTCAAAAGCGCGGAGAAACCCCGAACGGCTCTCCGACGTCGAGTGAGCTCGGAGGGACTCCCCCGATTGGAAAATTCATTTCTCCCACCCTAATTGAGATGAAGGATTGAAGCCGATGCCGATCGATCGAGAATTAAATTCTCAATAAATGACAACGGTTTCATTCCTTAATCTCAAGTAGGAGCGGAGGAATGAATTTTCGAACGCGCGGAGAAATCCCGAATGGCTCCACGGCGTCGAGTGAGTCCGGAGGGGCTCCCCTGGTTCATTTCTCCCCCCCCCCTAATTGCGGAGAGCGAATGAAAGCAACATCTATCGATCGAGAATAATATTCTCAATAAATGACCGTGGTTTCATTTCTTAATCTCTATTAGGAGAGGAGGAATGAATTTTCAAAGCGC
>NW_021680385.1:0-197 GCF_001412515.2 Diachasma alloeum | reverse complement strand
CAAAAGCGCGGAGAAACCCCGAACGGCTTTCCGACGTCGAGTGAGCCCGGAGGGGCTTTCCCAATTAGAAAATTCATTTCTCCCCCCCTAATGAAGATGAAGGAATGGAACCGATGCCGATCGATAGAGAATTAAATTCTCAATAAACCACGGCGGTTTCATTCCTTAATCTCAAGTAGGAGCGGAGGAATGAATTT
>NW_021680384.1:1048987-1072293 GCF_001412515.2 Diachasma alloeum | reverse complement strand
GGAATGGGTTTTAAGGCTCTATCTCTCATAGTTTCCGAGATAATCGCGAGAAGCCTGATTATCTTGGTTTCTATTGAAAACCAAAGTTGAAGACAAGAGTTTGTAGCAGAGATTTCAGACAAGAAATGAATGTTTTTTGGGCTCAAATGAAAGAACGGGTCGAGAAATGGCGTGCTAGGCCTCCAAAATGACAAATGTCTCTAAAGATGATGTCTGTTTTCAATTGAAAAACAGAGTTGTGACAACATTGTCTGGGAGGACAATGGGGTCTAGGAGTATATATAGAACATTGGGGTCTAGGAGTCTCCCCTGGTTCAAAACCATCTTTAGAGGCCCTAGCACGTCATTTCTCGACCCGCTCTTTCATTTGAGCCCAAAAAAACATTCATATCTTGTCTAACAACGTTGCTACAAACTCTGGACTACAACTCCGGTTTCAATTGAAATATCTGAAATATCTGGCAACCCACGATGCGCGCTGCATCGCCCTGCGCATTGCAATGGGCGCCCCCTGCGGGGTATAAATCATTTGCCGCATCTTCACAACTTCCGAAAAGTAAATAAATTGCCAAACAAACCCCGTGAACTGGGATAAATATAAATTCACCGAGGTAATTGTGCATTGAGAATTCGTTCTAAGATTCGGAGTTATTTACAACAATTAACAATTTATTGTAGATGGGGAAGAAGAGGAGTTTGCAGTCGTCTGCGCAGAGTAAAGTGAAGATTGAGGTTAAGGACGAAATTCGTAAGTAAACTTGATGGAAATACCCTCTGATTGATCGATTATCGCTGTAACTGTGCATTGTTAATCCCAGCGGATAATGAGGTTCATGTGGCTCGAGATCGGCTCAAAGGGGCTCTTAAGGAGCTTTTGCATCACAGCGATACGGCTTCGTCCGCAGAGTCCAGCGACGAAAGCCCGCCACCAGAGTACAAACAGTTGGCTAAAAGAGTGTAAATTAATTCCCATTCGTCATGACCATTTGTTACATGGTTCTACAAAATTTAGATGTTTTTTGCCCTAAAGGGAAATTTTCAGGCAAAAACACAAGAGTCGTCATTCAGCATTATTTATAACGCTGGACTATGAGTAATAAATCGAAGAAAAAAAATCAATTTCTATAGTTGAAGTAATTGAATCGTTACCTGAGTGGGAAATCTGAATAGCAGGCTCGATCTTCCGTCAATGGATTGCCAAATTTATTCGATTTCATTGGTTTATCTAACAAGCCATTTCGCTAGAGCTCTGGCTGAGTCCAGACAAAATTTTTCTGTACACTTTTTTGGGTAGAATGCAGTACACAAAATATTTCAATGCTGACACATAACGTTAGTCCCATCATACAATTCGAAATTACGTCAAGTTGCATTTTTAATGAATTAATCTCACATTTTCTTTCGGTTCACGTAGACACTCGTATTAAATGGATAGTCTCATCGAGAAAATCGAAATTTCGTGAATTAGCTGAATTTTAAATGGGATCGATCCATGCAGCGGTTATTTTTGGTTAAAAAGTGTTTTGGCCCTTTTTAAGACTAACATTGTTTTTATTTTTAACAAAAAATATATTTAGTGGCGGTAATTTCATACTTGGGGCAAAAACCATCCAAATTTTGTAGATCTGCTCAAAGTTGATGGGAATGCATTATTGGATTATCTTTGAATTTATTTAATTTCAGTCAGAAGCCGACCTATCCATCACCAAAGCCAAAGATTCGTCGTCGTCGACAAATGCCCACTGACCAACTGTTCCATCACACCTATGTCATGAAGCTATTCGATAGGAGTGTTGATTTAGCACAATTCCGGGAAGATACTCCATTGTATCCAATTTGTCGCGCATGGATGGCCAATCAACCCCGAAATCCCAATCTCGTGCCAAAGTAAGAAGCAAAAAATTGAAGGGGGTTGTATCTTGGTCCTAGCAACTCCTTGCATTCCCTCGAAATTTCTGGAAACTCTTTGGACTCTCTCGAATTTTCTAGAAACTCCCTGAATTTCCTCGAAATTTCAAATGTAAAGATCAACTCAATTAATCAGACATCGAGGAAAAAGGCGATTTATTATTTTAATTCTATCATCAAACAGAGACAGAAAATAAATCACTGTCACCTCCGTGACAACAACCCTCGGTAACCATTCGAACTTCATCCTTCTCATTCTCATTCAGAGGGAGGGGACGTGGATAAGTCAATTAACTCTATCGCAACACTATTTATCAATCGATTTCAGTCTAGGCTCATCGCAAGGGGGAAGAGTTGCACTTCTTACTGAAAAAAAAATGATTCCATTTCATCAACAATTCAACAAGTCATTAGCATTTGAAAAAAAGTAGAAAGTCCACTTTACCCCATTGTCCCCTAGTAATATATTATTAAATACAAGCCATTTAATTAAGAATGAGTGTTCATTAAAAGATTTTAGGACGAAATAAATCATGAAAAAAAATATTAAAAGGAGTGGCACATGAAGGTGGTCGAGAGGGAGAAAAAGAACAAATATGAAACAAAACAAAAGGAATTATTCAACAGAAAACAGTGATTTTTCTTCTTTTTCCAATTAAAATATTGAGGTCATTAATTCATTCTTCTGTTATCAGAGTTCGGAGTCCTAGTCCGGAGATTGTGAATGAAGTGCACTCAGATAATCTCCTCCACGACGAAAACGGGGAGCTCCGTGATGTGTACAATTTACCAGCCCCTCTGCAGCGCCAGGAAGTCTTCCCCAGGAATCGAGTTCCATCGCCTATTCCTTTCCCAAAAGAGAAACTCAGTCTGGATTACGTAAGCCACCAATTTTTAATACAAAAAATGAGTAATTTCCAATTATGAATTTTCTCTTTTATCCTAGGATGGACAAGTCCTGAAATCTCGTGAAACCCTCATGAAGGAGCACAGAATGCACTGGGGTCAGGTCAAAAGGAAATGGCACCAGCAGACTCACAAGAATGAACAGCGATTTGCAAAGAGCGCCTTCATCCTCAGTACGATATTCAAAAGGTAATATTTGTCTCATTGTCATGATTATTATTATTATTTTTAAGGTAAAAAAAACCATAATTTTTCCTTTTTTCGATTTTCCAGGGCCCAATCTGAATTCGAATAATTCATTGACGAAAAGACGTTGACTATTATAATTATAAAATCACAATTCAATGATTGACGAGTCCTCGGATGAAATATGATTGTTGTCGCGAGAGAAACCAGGACCACAGATGACTTTTCATGACAATTTCCCCGATGTTTTTTTTTTCCACTAATAATTCACTAACAATTCATCTCAATAGAAAACTACGAAATGAATAACACCTTCATTTCCCCCAATTCAGATGTTTTTTTCTTCAAATTAATTTATTTCAAATATAAAACAGTTCACGAAAAGCACTGCAACTGAGTTTATATCCTGCGCCTTCCTCCGAAGCAAGATTTCACGTTATTTAGCATTCATAATACTCATTTCAACACTTTTGACTGTTGATTTCATTTTTCTGTGAGTGAGAGCTCCAGGACCTGACGGAATGTTTCTTCTTCGAGTAGTCTACGTTGTTCCTCCTCAATTTGTTGCTGCTCTGATAGTCGCAGTGCAATTCTGAGCTGTTCCGCTGTATCCTCAATCGAACTTTCATCCTGATTATTAGTTGTTCTGTGGGTCTTCTCTTCATCGTCCAGATACTCCACTCTCTCTTGGTAAAGCTCCAAGCTCTCTTGAATGGCCCTATTTGTGAATAAAATGCATTTAGATTATCTAAATGATAACTTCTCATTGCCACCGTAACATTTACATTGAATAGGGAACTTGCATAGAGTCCACTTTTTGAATGTTTTTAAATGAATAGTCTTTGCAGTCTATGAAGCATTCCAGAGTAAAAAGTTTTCCGAAAGGTGGTCTGGATATTTTGTAATAACTGATTCAAAATTCATCATTTTTTAACACTTTTTGGGGGTCATGACGTCAAATCACCGGAATCAAGTTCCCCTAGGGAGTTATGTTTGAAAGAATTATTAAAAGTGGATTAAAAAAATATATTGGCACTGACAAATGAAGTTTGTGCTGAAAAATGATTTTCAAAATGCGAAAATTTCGGCCTCCGGTGAATTGACGTCACAGGATTTTTTAGAACGTTTAAAAAATGTAATTTTTAAAAGCAAATAAATAATTATTAAACTATTTTCCGTGTGTTTCCTTGTGAAATACGAGTTCTTGGGGCATATATTTGAGGAAAATTTTTTTTTTTAAAAGATGCAAGTTCCCTATTCTACTAAAACGAGAAATTTATTTAACGAGACATTTGTGAATGAATCAACCCACCTGACTGAGCGCAAACGAGTGAAACATACAAAACATGCGAGAAAAAAAATTACGAGAGGAAACAATAAACTTGGGCATGCTTTGTAGGAAGAAGTTAAAAATGAGTAATCACTTTACCTCTGCAGTAGTCTCTCCTCGTCTGTCGTCATGTTAGGCGTCGTCGGCCTGGACGGCTTTTGAGCCCTCAGGGCCTCCCAAATGTCCACCTATCAATGCCATTCAATGAGGTTAACAAAAAGGAAAAAAACCAATCGACAATTTCACTGATAACGACAATGACTGAGAATACAACCTCGTCTTTTTCACTACCGGCTTCGAGCAAACTCTGTTGAATGGCAAATTGCAACAAATCGTCCTCCTCTTCAATGCTGAATTGCGTTCGATCGAGAGCTCCGAGTTTGGCATAACCGGCGGGTGCTTCAAAACAAATATCATCAACTACACAGATTGTTCTTGATCCATCTTGGATTTTTCTAACGTGTTCCACTTCCTGGTCCATACCAAAAATGTTTCCAAAAGTTATTCTTGCATTTAGAACATGGAAGAGAGGAATTTCTACATGAAGAAAAAAAGTGTTCATAAGATTCTCAAAATAATGAAACGCAAATGGAACGCAATGTTAAAGTGACAACTCATCACCTATTTTGACTGGAAATCCAGACGGCAGTTGCATTTGAATGAAGTCCTTGAGTTTGGCAAAATGAGTGCTTGAGATGGCCATGAGATCGACGATCGGCATTATCTGCTCTTGAAGACTCAGGGGATAATCCTCGGAGAGCCAGAGAGTTGCTCGAAATTTTTGGATTTTCGTGTTAACCTCCTTTGGCCTGCCTATGTCCCTTCCATTCAATTCGAATTCAGGATCGAAGTACTCTTCGGGTGTTATATTACAGGGATTACCGATGTGAGAAAATTCCTCGCTGCAAGTGGCACCGCAATTTTCCTCCTGCTGTTGCTCGGCAATACCGAGAAACGATTGCAGTGGGGTACGGGCACTCCTCGCACTATTTTTATCAGCATCTGACAAATGTTCTAAGCGAGTTTTCGTTATCAATTCGACATTACTCGCACTAAATACTTTACACTCGTGGCCATTTATAACTTCACTCTTGTCTGAACGCCATCCCCAGAGTCCGGCTTTATTCCTAAATTATTGACTCAATTAAGTCAGCATTGTTCACTGCTATCGGGAAAATTCAAGAGTAATAATCACCTTTCAAAACTAATTTTGTCTGTGTCGACGTAGGTCGTAACTATTGGATTCGTCAGTCGCGCGAGAATTCCCTCCTCAGATGGTGCCATTAATTGTACATTTTCGTCGTCAATCAACTTCATGTGCTCCACGTATACTCTACGTGTCTCGTGATCGACCTCCATCATCGTTGCACCGTCATCTGTAATAAGCACTTGATGATTTTTTCTGTTTTTTTCCTACGCCAAGTGCACCCAGTAATTTATCCACAGACTAATAACTCTGCACTGAGGGAAAAACAAACACGTTGTCGAACAAGTCTTGTTTGGGCCAACAAAATCGCTAGTTGAAAATTCCCAAAAAAGAATTTGTTTGGTTCGAATTTGAAAGCCTCAAACATGAATAATTCCTCTGCTTTCGACAGCAACGAAATGTTTGGCTCAAGAGGCAGATAATTCACACATTATTATTCTATAATTCATATCATTATTATTGTTTCATTTAAGGGTTCATTTGTTGTCTGTGATTATTAGACAGCCGAAACGAAAAACTACAATCCCTTTTTTCGCATAAAACGAAGATTTTTCGGGAGCAAAATACGTGCGGGAGTATCGAATAACGGAGTAGTGCTAGAAATGACATTTCTTGCGTGTACAGAGAATGCAATTTTTTTTCAACTACTAAATCTACTTTTGCGACAAAATTTTTCACTCCGGCGCACTCTCTGCATGTTTGGCACAAAAAAATCCTTTTCTGATAATTTATCAACGAATATTTTATCCCCAAGTTACAAGATTGCCACCATATAATTATTATTGTTCCATTTAAGGGTTCATTTGTTGTCTGTGATTATTAGACAGCCGAAACGAAAAACTACTATCCCTTGTTTCGCATAAAACAATGATTTTTCGGGAGCAAAATACGTATGGGAGTATCGAATAACGAACGAGTAGTGCTAGAAATGACATTTCTTGCGTGTACAGAGAATGCAATTTTTTTTCAACTACTAAATCTACTTTTGCGACAAAATTTTTCACTCCGGCGCACTCTCTGCATGTTTGGCACAAAAAAATCCTTTTCTGATAATTTATCAACGAATATTTTATCCCCAAGTTACAAGATTGCCACCATATAATTATTATTGTTCCATTTAAGGGTTCATTTGTTGTCTGTGATTATTAGACAGCCGAAACGAAAAACTACTATCCCTTGTTTCGCATAAAACAATGATTTTTCGGGAGCAAAATACGTATGGGAGTATCGAATAACGAACGAGTAGTGCTAGAAATGACATTTCTTGCGTGTACAGAGAATGCAATTTTTTTTCAACTACTAAATCTACTTTTGCGACAAAATTTTTTCACTCCGGCGCACTCTCTGCATCTTTGGCACAAAAAATCCTTTTTTGATAATTTTCAAAAAACTATTTTCTTGGCACAAGTGAGACTTGTTTGAGAATTTTGTCGTTTTTCTCTCAGTGTAGTAACTGCATGCATCATTTTGCTACAGGTCATCACATCACCTGGTGTTTCTCCCACCATGCTGAACACATAACTTCTCTGACACCTTATAGCCACAGGTGTGCTTGGCACGTCTTCCCGTATTTATAAAAAAATCAATTTTGCAAGACAGGAAAGAAAACAAACAGAAGAGAGAGAGTGAATAGAACGGATTGTACATGCATGTAATGAGAATTGGACAATAATTGGATTTATTCACGCACTTTGGCCCTTGAAAACGTAACTCAAATTTCCTCGCTGCCAATTCGTGTGGTCAAAGCCTAGGAGAGTTGTGTCTATTCGTACGTTGCTGCCCTGTTTGTACACTTTGTACGTATCACTGGGGCACATTCTGGAAGCCAATGGAACTGCAAAAAATTTTCACCAATTGTAGAATTGTTTTTTTTTTTTGTATTAAGAGCATAATTATTACCCCAGCTGGTGAATTCCCATTTCATTTCGACGTAAAAATCAGGCGCCTGCTTGAGCTTCTGGAGAAGCTCAGGAATTCCGTCAACACGATTGCAGTACCTCTGGTAATCTCGTCTGGCTAATACAATTTGCAGAATTTCTGGATTTCCCGTGCCAGTTGCTTCCTGAACGACTTTAAGGGGAGACTACTATGAGTTTTAAAAGTCGCGGGCTATTGGAATGAGATGCAAATGGAAATCCTTAAAATGCTTGAAATGTCAAAAATAATCCAGGACCTTCAATTTTTGAACTACAGTTTTTTTTTAAGCTTTAGAAAAATATGGGCAATAATAATTACGAATTAGTTTTTTCAAATTCAGCTCCTACACAGCTAATTTCATTATTATTTTAAGGGAAAATTGCGCCATTCATGTGAAATAGTTTGAAAAATATTCCTGGAAGAATCGAGAATATATTTTTAATATTTTTCTGTTTATTTTACATGAATGACGTCAATTTTTACATTAAACAAAACAAAGTTAGTTGTGTAGGAGTCGAATTTCACAGAACTAATTCGTAATTATTATTAACCACATTTTTTCAAAATGCCCTGGGCTATTTTTAAAATTTTAAGCGTCTGAAGAGCAAACGAACAACAAACAATTAATTTTTTTGTACTAATTACTCGTGTTTAGACATATAATCGATCTTCAATGCACGAGAAATCTCACTCCACTATCCCACGACTTTTAAAATTCATAACAGCCTCCCCTTGACGAATTGACTATTTCAAAATTCTCATATAATTCAAATGAAATGATGAAATAATTCGGAATTTGAATATTTAAATTGACGATCACTCCATTAATTACCAGTAACTCTACTTTATGGATGTGGTCATCAAAAGATAATACAATTGCCATGAGCACGGACGTAGGAATCAAATAAGCCCAGAAACCTCAATAAAATCAATAAATCAATGAAAAATTGACGAATAAAATTCCCCCGAGATTGACAAACCCGGAATTAACGATAATATCGTTGTCTTTACCACTCCATCCGTCCTTATTCTCCGTGTAAACGTTGACTTCGTTATTCAGAAGCACTTGAATGGATTCCTTGTAGCCAAGAGTCACAGCCAACATCAGAGGGGTCCTCCCTCGGTTATCATGTTGCTCCTTGTTATGCTGTGAATTAAACGTGCACATAATTTGTATTTATCCCATACAAATTAACATTAGAAATTAGTGTCAACGAAACGTCAGGCACTAAGAGGTTCAGTGACAGTCCTGAGGCTTCCTAGAAACTCCTGGGGCTTCCACTTGCACTCGTCGAAGGGCCATGCTCCTTATTTTATTAAATTATCATAATTAATGCCCTTTTTTATTACAATTATTCAGAGAATGAATCGATGCTCGCGATTTAATGATTTAAAAAATATTAGGAATGGAAATGGCGCTGAATGGGAATATCTCTGGCTTTTGGAGGGAAGAGAAGAGAATAAATTTGGAATACGAGGCAAAATTACCTGATTTGTTGATAGCAGCCTGTCGAGCTCGACGTGATCATTGTTCCAGACGAGCCAGTGAAGAGGATAAGTCTCTTTAATTTTATCAATATTCACCATTGTCACCAGTCCTCACAATTTATTTGTCACTGTATCGTGTTCGTTCAATTGATGAATATTTATTTTTTCTAGTTTTTTTTATTTAAATCACTTCATATGTTATCGATAAATGTTGCAGATGAATTGATTGTTGCGCAGTGTTTTTGAATTGAGAAAATCTTTACCACATGAATACATGACACGAGTGCCTGGCAGTGGTCATTGGTGGGGCTGTGACTATAAGCAACGTCGAATTACTACTGCGGTTAGTGGTTTATCATATTACTGACTAATTTATTTTTCTCTCTCTTCTGTAATATGATGATAAGTCACGAGGCGTTGGAAGGACGGGGGAAATTGGATTTTGGATGGGGTCACGGGACGGCACAGCAGCTCGACAGGTGAAGGCTCGTTTTCATGGCGAATCCGTTGGGACTGAATATTTAAAAAATACAAAATTCGGCAGCCGGAAATTACTGAGTGAGAGGAGAAGGGGATGGAAGTAAACGGGATTATGATCATTTTCATGGCGTAATTGAGAGGAAATAATTTTACTGGAGGATGGAAGGGGGGAAATACCAGTCATGGAGATTCGACCAATGATTTTTCCGAGTCTCGATTAGGGATTGGCGATGTTTTAAAAAACATCGATTACTGGAGCATCGATGTTTTTGAAAACATCAATTTTGTGAATCGATTTTTCTGGAGAAAATATCGATCATTAAAAAAATCGATGTTTTTTTATTACACGGGAAAAACAATTTTTTTATAAAAATCGATTGAATTCATATTAAAATCGCTTGAATGACCGTAAATGGCTGAGGAGTTGGAGTTTCTAGGAAAAATTTTTAAATTTTTTTTTTTTTTTTGACAATAAGTATTTATAAAATACAACCCGAGAAAAAATATATTGAATATTTTGCGGGGCTGGACTTCACCTGCAGCAATTGTTAAAAATTGAAATTTAAAAAAATTTAAAAATTTAAATTAAAAAAAATAATAGACGATTGAACTTGTCCACTCACCATTTAGAACGTGCATACTCTAGAAAATAATTACTTCTGATTGCGGATAAAATATTATTTTTTCCTTATCAATCAATCAACATTACTTTATCCTATTTTTACTAAAGATGAAAGAAACGTGAAGTTGTTTTATATCGAAATATCTCGAAACTGCCTGGCCGCAAATCCTCAATTCTGATTGGTCAATGAGTCACGTGAAGTAGTCGCTGAAGCAAAATCCCCGGTATTTTCAAATTCTTCGAGTGCCAAAATTTTTTTTTGCGTCATATTTATCATTTTTTCATGTCTGAAGTTTAACTTCATACCAAAACATCTAAATTGCCTAACTGTTGATCATGAGAAAAAAAAATAGTATGTCTAAATTTTTTAACTCACAAATGACTCTTCACTTCCCAAATGTTAATCCTCCTCAAGTAATTATCACATTCATAAAACATCTATGAGTACATGAAGTCCAATAAATTCGATTTCTTCATTTTCCCACCAAATCGATAAGTCTCCGTCGATAAAAAAAATCGCAAGTCGATTAATCGGCCGGCGCAAACCTCGACCGAAAGCCCATCGATGTTTCCCTGAAAATCGCAGTTCTCGATTAATCGCCGACCACCGCACACCTCCACTCACGTCCCACGTCCTTCCCCAACCCACTGATTAACTGATTGCGCTTGACGTCACTGATTAGGCCGCCAAGATGGCTGTCAATGTTGATAAGTGGTTCGGTTGCTCGTGTTGAGGAAAAAAACCCCTTTGCGCCGACTAGTCAATAAAAGCACTGCCCGCCAGCCGAAGAAAAGGCCAAAAAACCAGTGAACCCGCCTCACCCAAGTGTTCGAATAAATTGTGTGACAGCCGTTTGGGGGGCGAGGTGTGTAGTTTCCCCGAGAAATGGAGTTGCAAAGAGCCCCTAAATACCCCAAATGACGAGAGAGTGCGACTAAAGGGCCCCAATCCCGCTTGGCGACCGGTTTCCCCCAAATTCCCCAAAAATTCAAGTGCATCGAAATGGCAGAGACAGAGGAGCCCGAGCAGGACTCCCGCCGTGCCCTTTACGTCGTGCAATCGATGATTGACATTTCAGCAGACCGCCTCGAGGGTCTGCGAACAAAATGTTCGACCAGTGCGGAACTAACTCAGCAAGAAATCCGGACCCTCGAGGGAAAACTGATAAAATTATACTCAGAACAGCTGGTGGAGAAGTCGAAGCTGCCAGTGGACTCCCTGCCCCCCGAGATGCGCCAGTACCCGTCCCTCCACCAGTGGCTGCGAGTGGTGGGTCTAACCCCCGAGTCAATCAGAAACGTCTGCACAAAGGCCCAGACCCTGGAGGCCCTCAAGGAGAAATCAGAGCACGAACTGGGCACAATGCTGGGTGAAAACACAACGAGACACGAGGAGGAGCTCCGAAGATTGTGCCGAGCGCTCCACAATTTACGTCGCTACATCGACGTGTTGCTGCAGCGAGGTGGAGACGAGAGTGGCGAGATGCTGAACCTCTACTGGGACTCCTGGGACAGGCACCACCTGCGAGGAGGCACCTCCCCCAGGCCAGTGCGATCACGCGCCACCAGACGCTCGATCCCCTCTGACGACAGTATTCCCTACAACAACAACAACAACAACAACGACAACAACAATTTCCCGGAAACCCTAGCTCAGGCGTCATCGATAATCAGCCTGACGACGAGCCCCCCATCGACCCCAGTGCTGCTGCGCCAGGCTGTTAAATTCCCAACAACTCCACCCCCGAGCAAACGCCACAACGCAGTCCTCTCGCCGCTGCCGGACGTCTTCCCCCTGACAAAATCCAAGTCCCACGAGTCCCAACTGGCCAGCAGAATCGAGAATGGCGATGGTAATGGGGGGAACAACACGCCAGGGACGAATGACTCAACCAGGCGACATAGACTGCCAACTGAGACGGGCTCCTGCAGCAATGCTGACATAACAGCTTGCCAGTTGGACGGCAATTCAATGGTGACGAGCAGCCCCGTCAAGTCCCCGCCGTACTCGAGTGCTGAGAGTGACGACAACAGCTCAAAGGGCCCAGCAGCCAATCTCCAGGTGCCCAAGTCCCCGAGGACTCCAACGGTGACCCGTGGCATGGGCCACATAATAGCCCATCGTTTCACCAAGACATTCAAGATGATGACGACCTGCGACTACTGTGATAAGCAAATGTTCATTGGCACGGGACTGAAGTGCAAGGAGTGCAAGTACAAATGCCACAGAGATTGCGAGTCTAAGGTGCCACCCTCGTGTGGCCTGCCACAAGAGCTCTTTAATGAGTTCAAGAGGACTCTCCAGGCCGATGGGATGGTCAACGCCTCGCCGGTGCTCGGGAAGCCCAGCATCACCTCGCCGAATCATCACAGCTCCAATCTCCGCAGCTCCTTGGACAGGAGGTACCGGAAACACTCGCATCCGCATTCGTCTATGAATATTCCGTTTCAGGGGGCTGATTCGAGCTCCAACACCTCGAGCTGCAACAGCTCGACACCCTCCAGCCCAGCTCTGCTGCCTGGGAGCAATCAGACGCAGGTTTTGGCGACCACGACGACGACGATGACGACGACGAAACAGCAGTTTCATTTTCCTGATGTGACGCTTAATGACAAGAGTGTTCTCTCGATGGATCACCACAGCCACAGGTTGGAGAGCACCAGCATCTCCACGGACAGCGACAGGACGGTGTCGGTGTCGGGGTCTGGGTCGGTGAGCACTGACTCGGAGAGGACGCCGGTCAGGGTTGACTCGCAGGACTCGCAGGTGTCCGATGGCGAGCCTGGTGACAGCCGCTGGCCCAGGCAGAACAGCCTCTCCATGAGGGAGTGGGAGATTCCTTATGATGAATTGCAAATTGGGGATCCCATTGGCACCGGACGATTTGGGACGGTTTACAGGGGCAATTGGCATGGGGATGTGGCCATCAAAGTACTCAATATGGATTATTATTCGGATGATGATAAGACACTGGAGGCTTTCAAGCTGGAAGTCGCCACTTTTAGGAAAACTCGACACGAAAATCTGGTGCTGTTCATGGGGGCCTGCATGAAACAGCCGCATCTGGCCATTGTCACGAGCTTGAGCAAAGGAATGACGCTTTATACGCATATTCATTTGCGGAAGGACAAGTTCAATATGAACAAGACGACTATCATTGCTCAGCAAATTTCACAGGTGGGGTTTCGTCTTGGGAATTTTTTTTCGAAGTATTTGGGGTTGTGAATGGAAGCATTGTAATCGTGCAAATTTAAGTTTTGGATTTTTTGTGTTATATTGACCCATTATGATCCCAAAAGTCCAATGCAAACTTTTTCTTCAATTTCTCGCTAATGAATAGATGGAATTGAATCTTTTTTTTTTAATTCATTGATTCATTCTTTTAATTTTCGAATTTTTTCAAAATTCAGTTGTAACACGATAAGTAAAAAAAATGTTCTAGATTCAGTGAATGACGGCTTAAAAAATTCGTTGGAATGTCCTTTTGACCGAGTTCGAAGATGAAAGCGATAGCAATAATCGTTATTTTGATTTCTGATTTTTTAGGATAATTTTTAGAAATTTCGAATTTTTCATCAATTCCCCGGAAAGTTAGATTTCTGATGGTTCCTTTAAATGTGATGTTTTGAATGCATTCAATTATGTATAAATGAAATATTCCTAATAACATTTCATAGAAATTTTCAGAAATTTTTAGAATTTCATCAAGTTGAAAATCTAAAACAATTAGTTGGAAAGAAATTGATTCAATTCAAGAAAATAAAATAGGCTATGAATAATATACAATGGAAAAAAATAAGCGAAATGACCATTCGGAAGCATATTGCTAATTTATTATCAAAAATAATTGTATTTATTCATGATTTTGTAACATTTCAGGGAATGGGATATCTTCACGCTCGTGGCATCATCCACAAGGATCTCAAAAGCAAAAATATATTCCTCGAGAATGGAAAAGTTGTCATCACTGACTTTGGACTGTTTAGTGTAACGAAACTCTGTTATGGAAATAGGTAAATTTATTCTCATAGAAGAACGCACTTCATTAATTTGACACTTATCATCCATTACTTTAAATAGAAAAAGCAATGGCTTGAGCATACCACCTGGTTGGCTGTGTTATTTGGCCCCAGAAATTGTCGCTCGATTGCGGCCGCAGCAGACGAGAGATCAGGAGGAGCTGCCATTCACTGAAGCATCCGATGTTTACGCATTTGGGTAAGAACAATAAAATAAATAAATGAGGGATTCTGCGTCCAGGGCTAATGACAGGGCATAGATTGGACTTGAGTGGCCCACTCTACAAAAAATCCTTCAAATCTATAATTAAGTTTCAGCGTTCTTACTAATGATTATTTATATTTTTAAAATTCATCAGAACCGTGTGGTACGAGTTGCTGTGTGGTGAATGGCCTTTCAAAGGACAACCCCCTGAGGCAATAATCTGGCAAGTTGGCAAGGGCATGAAGCAAACTTTGGCCAATCTTCAAGCCTCTCGCGAAGTCAAAGTAATCATCAACAGCATTCAATACTCGTCACTACTATTTTCCTTGAATGGCACGGTTAACATGTAATTTCCATCATTTCAGGACATTCTCATGCTGTGCTGGTCCTATCATTCCACCAGTCGACCCGATTTCTCAAAATTATTATCAACATTGGAGAAATTGCCTCGCAAAAGACTCGCTCGCAGTCCATCGCATCCAATTCACCTGTCACGATCAGCAGAATCTGTCTTCTAAATGCCATCGATCGGTCGAGTTGACAGCGTTTCCACTGACACTAAATCCTAATCATTAATGTGAAATTGTAGATATTGGTGATAAGTTGCATTCAAAATTTCATTACCTATAAGTATTTATATCTGTACTTTTGTTCTCTTCACATATATGTAGGTGAATCTGTCTGTTGCATTATACTGACGTCCTCAGAGGGAATGCAAAAAACTGAAAAATTCGTAATTCTCACCCATAATAAGATTAACTCAGCGGCGAAGCGGTAAACCGGGTCACGTCGATTTTGACTTGCCCAGTTTTTTACGAATATCTCGGAATCTAAGAGAGATACGTACATTTTTGTCAGGACCTTTTTTGTAGCTCTCAATTGGCTCTGCAAAAAAGGTCATGAGAAAAATTTTGCTATCTCTCTTAGATTCCGAGATATTCATCAAAAATTGACTCAAAGTCAAAATCGACTTGACCCGATTTACCGCTTCACTACTGCATTGGTGATTTTATTTGTACAAAGAAAGACACAACACAATCTAAGAAAAATTGAAAAAAGTATTCACCTCGAGTATTAAAGTTACATTTTTCTAAAAATAATATTAATAATTCAAGGTTTCGATTTTAAATTGAAAAATACTAGTCAATTTTGTTTTTTTTAATGTAAATCTATGTACGATGAATGAATTTTGATTGTTGAAACGTGGAATGGAGAGCATTGAAAATTTTTCTCAATTATTACTGTAAAAAAAAGATCTCATTGAACTTAACTAAATAAGCGATGTAAACGATACACTGTAAGTATAAAAATGGATTGTAAATTTTGGAAAAGAAAATACTTCACTTATCAAGTGGAAGCTGGTGGAGCTAAACAACAATAGACGTTGATTTTGCAAATATCAAAAAGACGTTTGGAGTTGAAGTGACGGAGCAAATTGAAAAAGCAGCAAAGAGATAAATCAAATAAAAGATAATGTACAATTGTTGTTTATCGATGTACCACTCTCAAAGCATTATTCGGATTTTCTTGTATTGGTGTTAATAAAGAGGCAGACGGAGGGAGCTTGGGCTCGATGGGAATGGTCGAATAAATAGTTGCGATAAAACGAGTACGAAAAGTTCAGTGAATTATTTATTTAACGAAAAGAACAGGAGGAATACGTTTATTGTTTAATGGATTTGGATTTTTTTCAGTGTCTCGAGCTCTTTTCGAAGCTGCGTGGCACGAATTTGGTTCATCCCGATTCTCGACTCCAGCGAGAGTATCAGGGGTCGAGTGATGATGTCCGTGATGTGAGCAAACTGACGGGTTTTCACAGCATCGTTGTAGATTGTTGCAAGAACATCAGTGTTATTCTCACACGAGTCCGCAGCATTCTCCTCCTCTTGATCGAGGATCCTTGGCAGTTGAATCATTGTCTGGAAGAAATTACACGTATGAGAAAATTGAATAGAAAATTTAGCGAATTCGCTAGAAATTTCTAGTGGAATTCTACTGAAAAATTCTATTTGTTCTCTGCGACATATTGACATTTGGAAAAGATATTTGGAAAGCCAATGGAATCACTGCATTTATAATATTTTTTTCCATGAACAAACGTTAGAGATGAAAATTTGACATCCAACCGATTCAATCATTAAATCATCTCGTTTATCGACAAAATTGCCCCCAAAATTTTCGAAATTTTTACTGAAAATACTTCAATGATCCTTCTATCGAATGGCTGAAGTTAAATTTCGATTTGTTGAATAATTTGTTTGTTATAAATAAATTTAGCATGTTCGAAGATCCCGGCAATCAATTGGCAAACATTGAAATTGGTGTCAAAAATGAGGAAATTCTCTAGGAGTTTATTTCAAAGTTCAATACAGCCAAGGCATTTTATTTCATTTTTTTTCGTTCGACTGTTTTCAAGTTATCGTTCATTGAATAACGAAATTGACGCGCGGTAAGTCTCCCGGCCGTTGGGACAATCCGCGTTATATGAGCGCAAAAAAACAAATAGAATTTGTCAAGAGAATTCCTACAGAATTCCAATAGAATTTTCTAGCGAATTCGCTAGGTTTTCTATTGAATTTTCTCATGCGTGTACTGATAATTCACTTTAGACAATAAAAGTAATGAAAGTATCTCACTCACCTTGAGGCATCGATCAGATATTTCATTGGTGTAAACAATCTGCAGAGGAATTTCAACAGCCTCATTATTACGAGACTGAAAACAAGCCAAGAAGACTTCTTGCTCCTACGAGAGAGAATCGTTGTCAATGGTCCAACCACTTCATCGTAAATAATAAATAATAAATAATAAAAATAAAAAAACAATCGCAATGGATGATTTTTACTTGCCTTCGTGTCTTTCACCTCTGAGAAGACTGAAAAAATGAGGCCAACGAAGCTCGAGTCCATCATTTGATAGGTGGCCTGTGTTCCCACGTCTTTGAACAAATCAATTATTACCCATTTCTTTTCTCATTGAACTTGTGAATGAATTACTCAACCTACCCACGTGTGAAGGGCAAACTGTAATGTGTGGGTGACTGTGGTACCAACCGATGACTCTGATAGGACGTCTCAACTCGTTGGCGAGTCTCTCAGCTTCAGCAGTAGCTTTCAGCAGTTGCTCCGGTGAAATTTCAACTCTGTCCTTCTTCTTGTCCAGTCGGCGGAGAATTATCAAAGCTGAAATCTGGGCAATGTCTTTGTTCATCTGGAAACAGGATTACAAGTTACATTTAATGCAAAACGATAAACTTTTCATTCGTTTGAGGGGTAACAGAAGGCCATCTTTTCTCGAAATTTTTAAACAAATTTCCTGCTGAAATTATTAGGGGAGGTTCGGGTAAAACCGACACTTTTGACTGTTTTTTAAATGTTAATGAGGGGTTGAAATGTTGATAAAATTTAATTATTTTTGTTTCATTACGCAGAACAATTCTTTCCCTTTGTGACGAGCCTAAATTGCGCTCAACTGATAAATTTGCTTCTGAGTTATGAATAATTTTAAAAAAGTCTAGTGTCCATTTTACCCCACCCTCCCCTAATATTTTTTTTTCTTCTCATCAAGAAAATCTAACGAAAAAACTTGGAAAATTTGGGTCGAGGACATTCTATGGAAAATATCTCAATCGAATAAGTTATATAGAAAAATTGAATTCTATTGACTTTTTATACTGAATATTTTCTATTGAACATTTGAATAGAACCGGCCAAAAACTAATAGAACAGTTCAACAGAAACTCAATAGAATTTTCTAACGAATTCGATAGTTTTTCTATTAAATTTTTTCGTTCGTGTGCGCTTTGATTTTTAAAAATATCGATAAAATAGCGATAACTTTCAGCAGTAAATTTGTGAAAAAATTGGGAAATTGAGAGCATTCTGTTACCCCTTAATGGGAGATGTATAGAATGTATTCACGGTGCCAATGAGCAATCCCATGACTTCGTAATTTTCGGTGGACAATGCGTGCTGCAGGCAAGTCATGTAAACGTCTGCTTGCAGCTCGACCTTCTTCAGAGGACTGTCCATCTTCATATATTGTGATGCTGAAAAAAGAATGAAGAGGAGTCAGATCTCAAGTTGTTCTTTGGGGTCAAAAAAAATTCTGCAAATGAAATATTGCAGACATTTCAAAAAGAGAGATTTTTGTTTCCCTCGTTTTTGAAAGATGTAAAGAGTGAATGTGTACCTTTCATCAGATCAACAACAACAACAAAATTGAAAACGATATTTTAGGTTTGGTTATAAATTTTTTGAATGCTGATTGGCCTGGACTTTAATGAAGATTGTAGTTGCAATTGGCAAACAGTGGAGGCTCTGTCCAGAGAATTTTCACATCGTAGTTAAATTTGTGAGGAAAACCTAAGGCTTGTAGACGTTTTGCTTTGAATATGGTGTGCTGGTGATGTTTGTTGGGGTTGGATGAGTCCAAGTTAGGGATGCGTTTCTCGATTAATCGAAGACATCGATTTTCGATTCTTTTTCCCAAACATCGATGTTTTTGAACACGAGCTAAAAAAATTTTTCATTTTTTTGTCGAGTAAAATAATGTTGGTTGGCAATCAGAAGTAATAAAATCAGAAGTAATTATTTTTTAGAGTGTTTTTTTAATTCAAATTTTAAATTTTTAACAATTATTGCAGCTAACGGAAAATATTCAATATATTTTCTTCAATTAATCAAAAACCCTGTTTTGAGATTCAAAATTTAACTCTCCAGCAGTAGTTATCATTGGAATGTAAGTTCCTCGTGTTTTTAAAATTTATATATTCAAATAAAAACGAAAAAAAAAAATTATTTTTAAAAATGTTAAAAAATTTTTTTTCCACGTCACGAAAAAAACATCGATACGATTTTTTGACTCATCGATGTTTTTAAACAAACCGATTCTTCAATACTCGATATTTTTTAAAACATCGCCCATCCCTAGTCCAAGTGTGGACCATCGAGTGTAGCGCCACAGTCGTCTCGATTTCCCATTCGATTCGATATTACGTGGGTTATGCACCTCCGTTCATTGACTCTGACGATCAGCTGTGTTGACGTTGAGTTGATAAACGAAAGAGGGAGAACAGTGTCATAGCACCGCAAGAATATCTCTCCTTTTACAACAATAAAAAATATCCACCCAAAGGAATCCTAATAAATTAATTTGAAGTTTACAAAATGTGAAACTAAAGTGAAATGACCATGGATAGTAGCAGGTCTCGTTGAGCGAGAGAGATAGGAATCGTCAATTGCCATGTGAGAATACTATTCACATCGTCTTTAATCTCCACCACTAAACCTTAAATACATTGAACTTGTTTTCATTCATTAATATGGAATTGCATTTTTATAAGGTAGGTTTTACATGATGATGAGGATTAACTTTAAGACGATCCTGATTGTATTGATTGCCGCTGTTGTAAGCTCAATATTGACATCATGGAATGGCTGTGGGACCGGATATTTTTTGAGAAATGGCCATTTTCAGCACAGGGTAGATATTATTTATTATATTATAATTCAATTATTATTATTTCAATCCAATTCAATATAATTTTTAATAATTTTATTATATTTTTTTCTCATTTACGAGTAAAAAATAATGATAAAAATAATGATAATAATAATAATAATAATAATAATAATAATAATAGCCTCCTCTAATAATCACAATTTTATTGAATGTCATTTTCGACAGGAACAATTTGTGCTGGCATTCAATTGAATGGCCAATTTTAATGAACTAATCTGCATTAATACTATAAAATGATGTGAAAAAATTGTATGTTAAGAAGGATCGTCTCGCCAATGTCGAACCAGACTATCAGGAAATCGATTGCAATATAAACGGTGGATACTTAATAAGTTGTCGACGGGAGGGAGATGAAGTCTACATTCCCTTCTCCTTCATTCAAAAGTACTTTGAGGTAAAGGTAAATCAGTAGTGAAGTGGTGAAACGGTTTGAGTGGATTTTGACTAGTCAGGTTTTAATGAATATCTCGGAATCTAATCCGAGATATTCACTAAGAACTGACGAATATTCTCCTTGAATGACTCCGTTATTCAATGAACGAAAATTGAAAACAGTCGAAGGAAAAAAATTGAAATAAAATGCATTGGCTGTATTGAACTTTGAAATAAACTCCTGGAGAATTTCCCAATTTTTGACACCAATTTGCCGAGATCTTCGAACATGCCAAATTTATTTATAACAAACAAATTATTCGACAAATCGAAATTTAACTTCTGCCATTGGATAGAAGGATCAGTGAAGTATTTTCAGTGAAAATTTCAAAATTTTTGGGGGAAATTTTGTCGGCAAACGAGATGATTTAATATGATTGAATCGGTTGGATGTCAAATTTTCATCTACAACTTTTGTTCATGAAAAAAAATATTGTGAATGCATTGAAAAAAAAAAAAAAAAATAGTTCACTGCAGAGACGATTCCATTGACTTTCCAAATCTCTTTTCCAAATGTCATTATGTCTCTTAGAATTCGAGAAAATGCCGATAGGACAAGTTTATGGGTCGATGCAGGGGTTAAATTTGGAGATATCCCTCGAAAACTCAGCCAAGTCGGCTCAAATCGTCGCACCCCTTCGCCACTGCAATCAACGTCACCAGCAGCAACTAAAAAGCTTTAATAACAACAACGATTCTTTCGTCTTCAGGTTTACGGTAAATTGGTAACTTTCGACGGTCTCGAGAGATTCGAGTGGCTCCACAGTTACTCGAAAATCGTCAGCCCCAAGGGAAAATACGACCCTCGCGGTGTCTTCATGACATTCGAGAATTACAACGTCGAAGTGCGCGACAGAGTGAAATGCGTTACTGGTCTGGACGGTGTGCCAATGTCAACGCAGTGGGAGAGCCAGGGCTACTACTACCCAACGCAAATAGCGCAGTTTGGTCTGTCCCACTACAGTAAAAATCTGACCGAGCCAGAGCCCCACCGTAAAATCATTGAAGACGCCGAGAAAACAAAACCAGATTGGACTGTTCCCCAGGGATCGGTATTGTCACGTCCCTACGATACTCAAACCAACAGTTACATATTGAAATACGCCACCCCTGACACGACAACCTCCAGCGGCATTTCCCTGCATTTAGATCACGTCCTTTCATTCGTATTGAAATTAGACCTGAGCATAAAGGACAACGCCAGCATTACGGTCGTCATGCAGCAACGCGACAAAAAGGATTCCTACTATCTCCACTACACAACAACCAGTGTCGTCCTCGAGTCCCTCAACAATCACATTTACTACGGAATTGGCAGCACAAATAACCAGTGGAGGAGACTCACCAGGGACTTGGCAGTCGATTTGCAGAAGGGTCTGAACTTCAGTGACAAAGGAAAATTCAAAAAGCTGTCGAGGTCAAAATTAAAGCTCACGAAGATCATTCTAAATGGCTCTGGGAAGATCGACAATGTGTCGTTGTCGACGAGTGAGCATATGGAGCAGTTTTACGATTCCGCAAAGTGGTTCGTCAATAATCAGAATGTCACGTCCGGGGGCTGGGCCAATCCAGTGAGGAGAAAAGTTGCCAGTGGTATGGCGATACTGGAGCCCGGCTGGTACTCGGCGATGGGCCAGGGCCACGGAATTTCGGTTCTGTCGAGAGCTTATTATCACTCGCAGGATGAGAAGTATCTCCAGGCCGCTGTCAGGGCCCTCAAACCCTTCAGGGTCCCTGCCAGCAAAGGGGGGGTGGCAGCTATGTTTTTCGATAAGTTTCTCTGGTACGAGGAATATCCCACTAGTCCCTCTTCGTTCATTCTCAATGGCTTTATTTATTCCCTCATTGGGCTGTACGATTTGAAGTCAATTGCCTCGGGGAGAGGGGCTGAGGAGGCTGCGGAATTATTCGATAAGGGAATGCTCTCTCTTAAGAATATGTTGACACTCTATGACACGGGCTATGGCACCACTTATGATCTACGACATTTCACTTTGAAAACAGCACCCAATCTGGCCAGGTGGGACTACCACTCGACTCACATCAATCAGCTACTTCTACTCAGTACTATTGATAATGATCAGTTGTTTGGAGTGACTGCGGAGAGGTGGATTGGGTATATGAATGGCAAAAGGGCTGCTCATAATTGATTTAGCGGGAACAGTCGTGTCGAAGTTCTCATGTTTTATTTCCCCGGTGATGAAAGAACATTTAGTTATGAGGTAGCTCCCCCTCAAGCCCTGCGGACGGTAACTTCAAGGGAAAATGAGATTTTCATTGATGAGAGGAGTGTTTTTGGATGGCGCAGACGTCATGTGCTACTAATTTTTCGTTAGTTCTCGGGGGAAATAGTTTCACGTGTGACAAAATTCAAGAGAAAACCTTGAGGAATTCTGTTGAAATTCTGTGGGGATTCTATTGAAATTTTAGGGAATTTTCGTGAAAATTTGATTTGTTTTTGCGCAGATTCTATCAGATATTTGATTGGAAAAAAATAGTTATTAATTTTCCCTTACTTCGAGGGGAAAACAGTTTCATTTGTAAAAAAAATTCAGTTGAAAACCTTAACGAATTCTCTAGAAATTCTATTGAAATTTTAGGGAATTTTCGTGAAGATTTTATTGTTTTTTTGCACAGATCCAACTAGATATTTGATGGGAAAAAGTCAATAGATTTTCTGTCTGAATTCTTCTCTTGAGATTCCCCAGAATTTTCCTTGGAATGCCAACAGAATTTCTAGAGAATAAGGTCTTCTACACAATTTTTTCGTATGTGTTATCCTATTTTATGCAGCAACACTGGCATTTGTAGATAATAGAATTAATTAATGGATTACTTCAAACTGAAGGAAAATTCATACTAATGTACAGGGTAGAAGCGTAGCTCGTACCAGTGTCTTCAAATCCATCTCCACCTGAAGAGTTTTTATTTAAAATATTTAATGGAGAGAATTGTTTTAATGCATTTGCAGTCGAGTTATGCACTCGAGTTGAATATTCAATTTGTTTTTGTACAAAAAACAAGCACATTCGTTATTTACTTAGAGAGAGAGAGAGAGAGAGAGAGAGAGAGAGAGAGAGAG
>NW_021680384.1:962083-1048970 GCF_001412515.2 Diachasma alloeum | reverse complement strand
AGAGAGAGAGAGAGAGAGAGAGAGAGAGAGAGAGAGAGAGAGAGAGAGAGAGACACAGGATTATCTCAGGACAGAGAAAAAATTGAATTAAATTGAAATTGACTTTTGTCTACAACAATATAGATAATACCTCCCTTTTAAGACCTACGACAATACTGTGGAAAAAATGCAAGAAAAAACGAAAAATACAATACGAAATTCATATCAGACTCTATAATGTGAAAACTTTGCTGTGCAAGGTTCATCTGCTTATTAGAATTGATAATGTGGGTGCTTTATTGTAAAAGAATATTTCGTTTTAATTTTCATCAATGAAGATTTTTCACGCATGAACAAATTCAATAGAAAACCTGGCGAATTTAGAAAATCCTATTGGAATTCTATAAGAAAAATTCGATAAGAAAACGTCAATAGATCTCGAATTTTTGTTAGAATTTTTCGCTTGAGATTTTTTCCATTACAAATTAATGGGCACAAATTCTCCAAGTTTTTTCCCCTGGATTTTGTTTTATTTTGCATTACAGAATCGGAGTGAAAAAAAATTAGAAAATTGATGCCTCAGGATTTCTCACCTCAATGGAACAGCTTTCTCTTGATAAGTTGTTTTCAGATACCTCATCATTCATGTAATTTCCTCTAATTTTACTCGAAAAATGCCACAAAAACGAGCTCTGTTGTCAAATTGAAGATTGAGACTTTTTTAGCGTGATCCACGATGAACCATTTAATAGACAATAGATTCCTTCATGTCGAATCAGCTAATGCCCGCAGAGGCCAAAAGAATTTTCTCGCGAATTCGCAAGGTTTTCTATTGAATTTTTTCATGTGATGTGAGACGAGAGAAAATGGCCGATGTGAGCTATTTGTAACGGCATCATCGCCGGCATTTTTCTTTTCATCAATTAGAACAATATCTACTTTTTTACTAAACATATACATAAAAGTCCTGTAGAAGACGAGCTGAATCTTCACTAGGCAGTTGAAAGCTCAAAATTAACGTAATTAGTACGACATTGAGAAATCAATTTTTTTTATAATTCAGTAGCGAAGTGGTAAAGCGGTACAAGTGAATGAATATCTCGGAATCTAAGGGAGATAGCAAAATTTTTGTCATAACCTTTTTTGTAGAGGCGATTGAGAGCTACAAAAAATATAATGACAAAAATTTCGCTATCTCCCTTAGATTCGGAAATATTTCTCAAAAACTCAACTGGGAGATGAGTCGACTTGAACCGTTTCACCACTTCGCTACTGAATTAATGGAAAATCATTTTCATTTACAGTTTTAAAGTGAAAATGCTTGGTACTGGCGCCTTGTATAAAATTCTACGCTTAGATAAAACCAAGCTTTGTGATTAAAATGCCAATTAGATTGTAAACTAAAAATTCATACTCAATAATCATGTACTCTGACATTTATTTTCACTCGCAAGTTAGAAAAAAAAAACTGAAAATATGTACGTTAACGTAGTTGGATAAGTGTGCGAGGGTTGAATCGTGTGTTGATATGAAAATTACAATCAAGTGTTATTAGTTTTCTAGGAAAATGAAAGACGAGAAAATATATCTAAAAAAATAAGAATGATTGAAACTGATCTACCGAGTGTGGAGAGAATTTATTTTCAATCAACAGTAGTTTATTTACTATCTCTCGAGTCTGACTGTCTTGATACATGGCCTACCATATCTTTTGTACGCCTCGTCGATGAATGCATTTTCCATCTGTCTAACAATCTCGTTGAAGAATAAATTTGACAATTGGGAGTGGAGAACTGATTTGAACTCGAATGACAGTGAAAAATCAATGACACTCGTGTTTCCATTGTTCTTCAGTCCCGGACTGAAGATCCACAGAGTATTCAAGTGATTGAATAATTTACCATCTGTACATACGGCCTTAACAAAATAGGGTTTGTGCATTGTGACTTTTGAGGTGTAACTCTCGTTGAGGGGTGGAAATCCAATGGATAGACTAGCATTCACAGCATCTTCTCCACGCCACAATATATCCGATTTTTTACAAAATGGCACGAATTTTTTGTAATTCTCAATATCGGCTACGACTGTATAAATTTGCTCCATTGAAAACCTAGAAACAATAACGTTATTTTTCTCTCGAGTCTTTCTTTTTTTGTTTTTTGAAAATCCTCTCATGGTGTCAGTGTCTTGATAAATATTACAATCTTACGATGGGTTAACTGAATTTTATTAAATTTAGAGAGGTCTTTTATGTGAACACAACACTGTTTTACCCGATCAATTTCCGACCCTCATATTCTCTCGTTCTGTTACGTCTCTCGTGTGGAGTTGTAAATAGTTGCCTCCACTGTCCGTCGAAACAGCCCCATTTTTGTAAAATATATTTTTCGCCCGAATAAATACTCCTGTAATACAACGTCATGAATGATTATTTAAAAACACTCCATAAGTCTAGTCTTGTCTTGTTCTCGCAATTGTCGAGAACTCGAGAGTAGTCGAGAGTTGGCTAAAGTATTTCTCATCGCAATCGTTCGCTCATGCGCAGATGGTTTTTTTGTTATGGGTCGAGTCGAGCCGGCACTGATACCACAATCTCCGAAGATCGGAATATGTGTAGATTATAAACAATCTAAAAATGACTGGCAAGTGAATTGTGGTAAAAGTTTCGATCTACTAAAAATTATCTATATATTATCGATATTATCTATATTATTTTTTCCTATTCCTATTTACTAAAGATGAAATAAACGTGAAATTGTTTTATATCGAAATATCCTATTTACTAAAGATGAAATAAAGTGAAGTTGTTTTATACCGAAATATCTCGAAACTGCCTGACCGCTAATCCTCAATTCTGATTGGTCAATTAGTCGCGTGAAGATTAAAAATTATTCACTGATGGTTCACTCTTCATTCTCTTAATTCTCTTCAAGTCATTATCAATATTTATAAAACATCTGAATATATGAAGCACAAGTCTATTATTATCTAATCCAATTAGAAATCTGCAGAAAATTATCTCTAAGATGAAAAATTCACTAAAAGTCTGTCAAAAAGATATTGCCCCACCCGCGTCTTAAGATAGCAAGCAGATAATTTTTCAAAAACGATATCTCTAGGACGGACATTAGTATATATTTTTCATCTTAGAGATAATTTTCTACAGATTTCGACTTGAACTTGGGAAATTTCAAGTTCGTCTTTTCCCTTCGAAAATGCGTCCTGGCGGGAAATTCTGCTCTTCATAGAAATGCCCCCGCTTGGCATTGTATATAACCATTACATAACCAAGTCATACGGCTGAGAGGCATTCAAAGGAATTGATAGTGATTGAGAGAAAAAAATTGAAAGTCGGATTTTTCCGTTGTTGCCCTCAAGATGGCAAATATCAGCCCGGCCTGGAGGTATTGTTTCAAACAAGTGAGTGCTGTTATAAATTCCAAAATTACCCCTCCATGCCCCCACTTGTCACTTAGCACTGTCACTGACAGTTGGCTCCGGTTAAATTGCACAAAAACTCGTAACAAAAATTCAGCAGCAAATTGGTAAAACGGTACAAGTCAATGTTGACTATCGCCCAGTTTTCACCGAATATCTCAGAACCTAAGAGAGATGGCAAAATTTTTCTCATAACCTTTTTCGTAGCCCTCAATTCGCTCTACAAAAAAGGTTATTACGAAAATTTCGCTATCTCCCTTAAATTCGGAAATATTTCTGGAAAACTCAACTGAGGACTGAACTGGCTATTATGAACTCTAGGTGCGATCTTTCCACTGCTCGTCTCCTCAAAATGCTGAAGCCAGACTGAAGACGTTCTCGATATACCGTTGGAATCCAGACAAGCCCGACGAGAAACCGTACATGCAGGACTACAGTGTCGATCTCAGCAGTTGTGGTCCCATGGTCCTCGATGCTCTGATTAAAATTAAGAATGAAATCGATCCCTCCCTCACATTCAGAAGGTCATGCAGAGAGGGAATTTGTGGTTCGTGCGCCATGAACATTGGTGGCACCAACACATTGGCGTGCATCAGCAAGATCGACAGCGATGTCAAGAGCACGAGTAAGATTTATCCCCTACCGCACATGTACATCGTGAAGGATCTCGTTCCTGATATGAACAACTTCTACAATCAGTACAAAAGTATTCAGCCCTGGCTGCAGCGTTCGGACGGCAAGAAAGTGGGGACACAACAGTATTTGCAGAGTGTTGACGATCGTAAAAAATTGGTTTGTCATTCATTGTTCTTTTTTTTTCAAATTTTTTATGGTCAGTTCAGTGCGAATGACTGTGTAATCCATTTTTGGCTCTAGGATGGTCTTTACGAGTGCATTCTTTGCGCCTGCTGCAGTACTTCGTGTCCGAGCTACTGGTGGAATGGAGATAAATACCTTGGACCAGCTGTTCTCATGCAGGTGAGTGGAAAATTATAATTTTCGTTTGTCCATTCATTCATTTTTCATTTTTCCATTTCAAATTTCAACAGTTTCGTGTTTTCACTGGGCTTTATTTTTTACTTCAGGCATACAGGTGGATCATCGACTCTCGAGACACTCAGACTAAAGAGCGATTGGATAAATTACGTGATCCATTCTCAGTGTATCGATGCCACACTATTATGAACTGCACTCGAACATGTCCCAAAGGCCTCAATCCTGGCAAAGCAATTGCAGAGATTAAGAAATTACTGGGTAATGTCATACAGAAAGACAAGCCGGGTCTCGATACAACAGCACTGCACAACTGAGTCTCAACTCGATCGAGTTATCTAGAAGATTTTCGACTTCTCAAACTTACCAGTGATATGAGCAATACAATAATTTGATATTGATGTAAAAAAGATTTAAAGAAGGCTAGTTGATTGGAAATTGACAGAGGATGAGGTGAATTTTTCGTAGTTTTTCATCTACTTTGTCTGCAAGTAAAACGACATAATTATCGAAATTATTTTTTTTATTTCACTCGCGGCACTCTTCAAGGTAGAATAATGTAATATTTATTGAGCAACTGATGAATAAACTCTGGAGTCTCGATTACACTGTATTCTCTCGAATAGTTGAGTTGATCCAATTGACGAAACTGTAAACCCTCGTAAATACGTCGGGACTCCCTCGTGCACAGGGAAGGCCGTAAGATACAAGGCCAATTTGGTAGCCTTTCGATACCAGAGGTCCACCAGAATCCCCCTAGAATTAATGTGAATACAAACAATGGATTAATCTCTCAATTCACTGAGAGAAAAAATCATTTTTGGCAAATATTCATCTAGTTGAGAGGAGCATTTATTTTGTTCAAAATCGTATTTCTCCAATCGAGTCATTCCCTAATTAGATTTCAATTATGAGAACCGTGTTACTCTAGAGGATGACTCTGTTGGGTTCCACGATTTTTCTTCCCCGACAGATTTTCCTAAAACAAACTCTCCTCTTTTTCCCATCGATACCTGAGCAAATAATCCCTACGAAGAGTAAAGTGAATGAAAAAAAATTAATACAAGTCATAATCATGTTTATAAAAATTAAATATTACAAGAACAGTCTACAGAATATTACATGCAATTCAATCAGTGAAAATGGACAAACAAACAATTTCAATTACGAATTTCATTAATTTCTTGCAATTCTTCATCGATGAAACAAGACATCAATAAACGACCGGGTGATCGTAATTCGGTCGAGGCTTACAAAAGAAGGATAATCCCCAGTTATCATCACAAAAAACAACTGTTTTGACCAAATGTACGTCAAAATATACAAATTGAATCAGAAAATTGGAAACGGAAAAAGTTGGGGAATATTTATCATAATTAAAACAATAAAACTTGAAAAAATCAATGGATGTTTGGAAAAAATAATTTTGTTTTTTAGTGTTCACTACATTTATTTACTTGTTAGATTACTTACATGACAGGCACCTTCGCCGCGTTTATTCAACGTGCAAATCTGAGAATTCGTTAGGAGCCAGTGTCTCAACTTACACTTCAACTGCGATATGACCTTAACTTCCAGTTGCTGGAGTTTATCGGGCACACGTCCATTGAGCTTGGAAGCAGGCGAGAGAATATTAAGAGTATTTCACTCGTATCAGGGTATCTTTTTTTTATTTACATACCACAGTAGTTCCCCAGCCAGTAAGAACGGCACGAGTGTTAATTCCATTGAAGTTTTCTGTCGGCAATTTAATTGCCTGAACATTTTCATTGAACTCTATATCTTTCGTGACACGAAGAACGCCTACGTCGTTATGAATGAGGATCATTGTGAATTTTGGATGCCATTTCAGAAATCCACATTGATAGTATTCGGTTCCCTTCGATAGCGAAGTGGTACCGACAAGAACTTTTATTGCCGAAGGCGATTGCCTGCGCAAAAACAACGATTCCGGATTTTTCAGGGCAATTAAAGTAGCTCTACCTTTCGGCCGGGCTACGCTGTACTTTTGGATATTTTCAGTTTTTAAATTTTTCAACTAAATTGCATGGAAAAAATTTGAAAAATTCATACCCAGTCAGTATTATCTAAATTTCGCAAAATATTGATATTTTTTCAAACATTTCCCTCTTATGAATAAATAATAAAACTTGTTTGCAAAACGGTGGATTATTTTTTATGAGGTGACAAAAAAATTCTTCACTTTTTCATATCTAATGAAAAAAAATTCTGATTTTAATCTTTGATTACAATGGAAATGTTGATTTTCACATAAGACACTGGGTCAAATCCTGATTTTCAAACATTTCTTCTTTGAAAAACCAAAACGATAATTAAATTGAGAAACAAATTAGAATCCCGAATCTAATCGAGTTTTCTGCAATTTCTTTGCAGTTTTCAATAATATTTGAATTTACCGTAAGGGTAGAGCTACTTTAATAAATTAATAAATGATGCTACGTTTACCCCTGGAGACAGTGAGCTGCGGTGAGAATCCATCGCTCGTTAATTATACTCCCACCGCAGAAGTGACGATTATTTTTCTGGAGAGACACTTGGTAAGGGTACTTGCCCGCAGGGGCGTCACTACCACCCACTATTCGCTCTATTGTCGCGCCTATAGAATAATCAAATTAGTTTGAAAATTATTTTGGGTTTTACGCACGGACGAAAAAGTTTAATAGAAAATCCCAGAAAATATTCAATGGAATTCGATTTTTCTATTTTATTTGTTCTCTTCAGATATTTTCTATAGGATTTCCTCCGCACAAATTTTAAGATTTTTTGTCATTCATTTTTTCATATTTTTATAAATTTATGAAAGAAAATTATTTAATTATTATGAAAAATAAAAATTAAATTAAAATTAAAATTATTTATTATTTATAAATTTATTTATAAATAAATATTTTATCTTATTTTCTTAATTTTTTTAAACAATAATTTATTTGTAAATAAATTTATTTATAAATTCATAAATTAAATAAATAATTAAATAAATTTATAAATTCATAAATTAAATAAATAATTAAATAAATTTATTTACAAATAAATAAATTAATTGAAAAAAATAATTTTTTCAATATTCTTTTCCCGTGAAGAAAATTAGCCAAAAACTAATGGAAAATTCAATAGAACTCCAACAGAATTCTCTAAAAATCTACCGAACTCACTAGGTTTTTCTATTAAATTTTTTCACCCGTCCGACGAAAATATATAAAAAAAAATTTCTACCACAGCTGAGCGCAACAGGAACAGCGATGACCAGTAAAATTCTCGCGATATGCATTTTAAACCCAAACAAGACACTATCCATTCATCTCGAATATCTCACCCATTTATACAAAACTTGGCTCTTCCTTGATTGCCATTAGATTACTTATCAATTCGACTTATCAATAACAATGCGTCGTGATTATTTTTATCGGATGCTCGATTGGATGAGAGTGCGCATTACCATTATAAATACTTTACCAATTAAATGTACATCGTCAATGATTACAAGAGTAAAATCAATTTTTTTCAACAACTTTATTATATTATTATTATTATTATAGAAAAAAAATACATGGTTTCTCTGTAACAGTAAGGAGAAGAGAAATGATATAGGTGTAATCAACAACAGAGAGCAAAAGGCACAAGTTGTAACGCAATGATTGATTGACATTTCAAAATCTTGGTTTCATCAATCGGCGATATGAGTGTGAGCAAAAAAAATAATGTGAATAATTTTGGAAGATACAAATTTCCCATTGATTTATACACAAAAACCCTATTCTTTCCTCCCACTATTAATATTTCCTTTGATTTTGTTTTTGACATTAGCCCCTTGGACTTGATATTTTACGTTAAAAATCCATTCACACTGAATAAAAGAGAAATAAACTTAAAATTAATCCACACGTACACACATGTTCACTAATTGTTAATAGAGGCACCATGATTCTGTTAGCGTCTACCTAATGTTTATTATTTTCGATCTTCCTTTTCCGCGATCCATTGATTATTATAATCCATCTACACCCCAAACAATTTAACAAATAATACATATACAACTGATGTATCTCCCTATATTTAATATTATTTACAAAAAAAATAAGATAATTGTTAGTTAACATTGAAGTCTCATTATCGACTAAATAAAAAAATATAGTAGACACTTAATAATTAATATTTGAGACTTTTTCAATAAATATTGTTGAGCTGCTCTTTGTTGGTTGTCAGTCAAGAGTTACTCTAATATAAAAAGGATTATATGATTTGTTTGATGCATTAGTGTAAAACAAATCACATGAAAGAATGGATATATCTCTATCCCAGTTATTTAAATTTATGTTACAAGGGAAAATTGTTCTAAGATTATTATCAAGTGATTATGAGATAGTTTTTTCAATACTTTTTATCAGGGAAATGAGTGTTCCAGTGGCAGGGGCGGAGTTATGGGTGGCAAATGATCTCCACACGTTGGGAAATTTGGTGGTATTGGTGGTAAATCGGCGTGTGTACCGACGTGTAGAATTAAATTCATACCAATCACTATGTGGAAGAGGAAGTGACAATGGAAAAGCCAATATCCTGTGAAATAACGGAGTAATAAATTTTTGTTAGCAATAATTTATGGAGAAAGTATTGTTTCATCGTGCACTGAGAGAAAAATGACAGTTATCAAACAAGTCTTACTTGTGCCGAGAAAATATTTTTTTGAAAATTATCAAAAAAGGATTTTTTTGTGCCAAACATGCAGAGAGTGCGCCGGAATGAAAAATTTTTGTCGCAAAAATAGATTTAGTAGTTGAAAAAAAATTGCATTCTCTGCAGACGCAAGAAATGTCATTTCTAGCACTACTCCTTCGTTATTCGATACTCCCCTACGTATTTTGCTCCCGAAAAATCTTTGTTATCCGCCTCTAGAGCCAAATATTTCGTTGCCATCGAAAGCAGAACAATTATTCATGTTTGAGACTTTCAAATTCGAACCAAATACATTTTTTTGGCAATTTTTAACTGGCGATTTTGTTGGCCCAAACAAGATTTGTTTGACAACGCGTTTGTTTTTCTCTCAGTGTGGATATAAAGTAGCGCAGTCAACTCACCGGGATTGTCCGCTCTAAATCTAAAAACTACGTAGCCGTTGTTAGGCACTGCTATTGTGTCCTTAGACGGTGGCAAATTGAATTCTCGGTGCAGTAAGCCGCGTCTGTCCAGATCCAGTGCGTGCTTCAAATTAATTTTCTTGACGTTTTTGTCGGGCGATCGACCCATTCCAATAACATTGAAGGCATATCCGTGCAGGTGGAATGGATGCGACAGATTTGGCTGTTGAACTGTTGTTTAAATGCCATTAGAGGTGGAAAATAGTGATTTAAGACGGAGATTGGCAGCAATCATTGATTTAGTGATATTATGACAAGTTGATTTACTTATCTTCATTGAAATTTGAAAAATAATATGCTAATTGGTAATTTGAATTTTTCAATTGACTATTTACTGAATAATTGACAATACGAAATTGTCAATTAACTATTGAGTAAATATTTCTCGATGTCATAGAAGTATTTTTCGATTAGCCAAATAATCGTCAATAAATAATTCGGAATTTGAATACTCGAATTGATGATTAATTTAACAATTGAAAAATTGTTTGAACAATTGAAAAATAATGATTCAAGGCGGAGACTGGCATCAATCATCAATTTAGTAATATTATGACAAGTCGATTTCCTTATCTTAATTGACTATTTACTGAATAATTGACAATACGAAATTGTCAATTAACTATTGAGTAAATATTTCTCAATGTCATAAAAGTATTTTTCGATTAGCCAAATTATCGGCAATAAATCATTCGGAATTTGCATCAATCACTAATTTAGTAATATTATGACAAGTTAATTTAGTTATCTTCATTGAAATGTGAAAAATAATATGCTAATTGGTAATTTGAATTTTTCAATTGACCATTTACTGAATAATTGACAATACGAAATTGTCAATTAACTATTGAGTAAATATTTCTCGATGTCATAGAAGTATTTTTCGATTAGCCAAATAATCGTCAATAAATAATTCGGAATTTGAATACTCGAATTGATGATTAATTTAACAATTGAAAAATAATGTTTCAAAGCGGAGATTGGCATCAATCATCAATTTAGTAATATTATGACAAGTCGATTTCCTTATCTTCATTGAAATTTGAAAAATAAAATTCTAATTAGTAATTTAAATTTTTCAATTGACTATTTACTGAAGAATTGACAATACGAAATAGCCAATTAACTATTGAGTAAATATTTCTCAATGTCATAAAAGTATTTTTCAATTAGCCAAATAATCGAAAATTGAATACTTGAATTGATAATTAATTTAACAATCAAAAAATTGGCGAGTAATATTGACAATTGACTAATTCAAAATTCAACTCGAATGAAAATTTATGATTATGCCTATATCTTCCTCACGGAATGACTAAAAAAATTGAAATACCTTCGTCAACGAGAACCACCTCGACAATTGCATTATGCGGAATATCAACTTTGTGGGTGCACATACAATTAGCTCCACAATCTGCTGGTCTATTATCCCCATTACAAAACTGCTCCGGCGGTATATCATCAATTTGCGATAGAGGTGGAGCCGGTGGGAATGTGAATGAAATCTCATCAACGAGGGATATTACATGATCACCCGTCGGTGCAACTGTATTATTCATTCACATTTAATTTTTTTGTGAAAAACGAGAGAAAATTATTAGCAACGATAAACATACGACAAAGCAGTAAACAATAACTCTTAAAACGTGTCTTTCCAATACCTAAGAACCGGTTGTACGTGTTAGGTTGAAAGACTTCTTCAGGTCGGTAGAAGAGGAACCTGAAGGGCAGGAAAATTTTAACATCCGGTCGTGCCTGAAGAATTCCCTCGTCTATGTGCCTGGCATTCTTCAATTGATTTATACAAACGGCATCTTCCCTCGGCATATTACAAATGGCGTCAAGTGGATTGAGTACCTGAGTGGACAGACCAGTGATGGAGAAAACGTAAGAGGAGCCATACTATTTCAATCGTTTTTTTTTCGATTTAAATAAGAATTGAATGTGATATAGAAGTGTTCCAAACAGGCCTTGTAATGTTATTTAAAAAAAAATTTTTGAAAGTTATGCGAAATCAAAATTTTTAGGTTGGACCAGGTAGTTAATTTAAGAAAAAAATATAACTCGATAAATATCGATTTTATCAAAGAAGTGCAAAAGAGCTTTTTTATTCAAAACATGTGTAAGTTCCTCTTGAGAAAGAATAAATCTAAAAAATGCAATTTCTCAGCCATTCGTGGCCATTTTTCAACGATTTCAATAGTAATATAGTAGTATAATCACTATTATTATATTAATATAATAATAATAATAATAATAATAATAATAATAACAGTAATAATATAATAATATATTATTTCTATATTATTATATTAATATAATGCTAGCGATATAATAATTATCAGCGATTTTAATAGTTATTAAAATTTATAAAAAATGAAAAATAATTTTTTTAATTTTGTATTTGTTATTAATTTAACAAACTATTAAAATCGGTGGAAACTGACAGCAAAAGGCAGAGAAGTTGAAGTTTTTTGGAAGAACTCCGAACGATTGAATAAATTAATAAAAAATAATAAATGTAAAATACTCACAACACCTTGCGGTAAACCAAGATCATACGTAGGCGGCTGTGAGGCGGGTTGATAGGGGCCTCGCGCATACCTGAGAATGGCCAGTTGCTGTGCCCTTTTGATACCACACTCTCCGAGACCCCGGAGCTGAATCCAATAGGCGCCCACCGGCTGATCGGCATTTATAACGAAATCGTAGCGTTCCCCGGAGAAGGAGATGACCGTATCAACGGCCACCGGTTGCACGGACTCACCGTCGGTGGCTATGAGATTCAGAGGGTGCCCTTGGAATGTTATTTGCGCTGGACACACTGATCCGAACGAATTGATCAGGCGGAAACGGTACCGACGACCTGGAGTTATTGTGAATACTTCCAGGGGGGTGTTGGTCATAAAGCCAGTATTGGGATCCTGCGATTAATTAATTAACACGGGTTAATTGACGAGGGCTAACCCCTCACGTACGGCGTCGATACCGTGCATTGACCCGTAAACTTGTCCCATCGGCCGGGGTCAACGCATGGTGTCGACCCTTTCTGTCAACAGTAAAAAATCATTTTCTCGAATTCTAAGAGACACATTGACATTTGGAAAAGATATCTGGAAAGTCAATGGAATTGTCTCTGCAGTGAACTATTTTATTTTATTTTTTTTCAATGACTTTATTTTTTTTTCTATGAACAAAAGTTGTGGATGAAAATTTGACATCCAACCGATTCAATCATTAAATCATCTCGTTTATCGACAAAATTTCCCCCGAAAATTTTGAAATTTTTACTGAAAATACTTCAATGATCCTTCTGTCGAATGGCGGAAGTTAAATTTCGATTTGTTGAATAATTTGTTTGTTATAAATAAATTTAGCATGTTCGAAGATCTCGGCAATCAATTGTCGGCAAACATTGAAATTCGTGTCGAAAATTAGGAAATTCTCTAGGAGTTTATTTCAAAGTTCAGTGCAGCCAATGCATTTTATTTCAATTTTTTTCGTTCGACTGTTTTCAAGTTATCGTTCATTGAATATAACGGAGTTGACGCGCCGTAAGTCTCCCGGCCGTTGGGTCAAGCCGCGTTATATGGGCGCGGTACGTGAGGGGTCAATTATCAGGGTCAATGGGGTTTACTCGTGCACTTACTCGGAATTGACCCTTTCCATTAATGAGAACAGTTTCCGGATCTTGTCCGGTGTTGACAGCAAGTCGTCCGGGATATCGTTCGGCTGCGTCCTCGTGCATCCAGTCGCTGATCATAACGACGTGGGTCGTGAGATCGTAGTCGTAGAGATTGCTGTTTGGGTCTTTATTCGGCGGCTGTCGTATTACAATACTTCCGTAGAGTCCGTCCATTTTTTGTAGTCCAGTGTGAGCGTGCCAGAAGTGAGTGCCAGCATTTGATGCTGTCCACTGATATCTAAGACATATTTGAGGGATGGAAATAACACGACACGCGTCAATGTTAATAAACAAATTCAACAGAATTATCCACACAGGAAAAAAGTTAATAGAGAACCTGGCGAATTCGCGAGAAAATTTTATTGGAATTCTACACGTTTTCTATAGGATTTTCTCTATTGAAAAATTTCGTTTGTTTTTTTGTGCTGATTTGATTGGACATTCAATAATAATAATAATAATAATAACAACAATAATAATAATAATAATAATAATAATAATAATATAACTTTAATTAAATTATAATTAGTTATTATTATTATTTTTTATTAAATTTTAATTTTAATAGAAAAAATTTTAATTTAAATTTAAAAAATAGAAAATTTAATTAATTTTATAAAAATAAAAAAAATTAAATCGGTAGTGTTGAGTCAGTAGTTTTACCTGAATGTATTTCCCTCTTGAATAGGGCACTGGGTAACATAAGGCACTCCATCATAATACTGCGATCCTCTCTGCCAAATACCGTGCCAATGGAGAGTGGCCTCCATCCCCTCCATGTGATTTTCAACATCAATAACGACTTTATCACCCTCGCACACTTGAATACTCGGTCCAGGAATCATTCGATTGGCAGTTAAAATTCCGCGCTCCACACCGTCCGCTAGTACGCATTGACAATGGCTCCAGACAGTGTTTGTTGTATTTGGGGTGCAGACTTGACAGGCCCTGAAAGCGTTCCATTCGAATAAAAATATACAAATAATTGAGCATGCATTATTTTTCTATTTTAATTTACATAATGATAATCCGATAGAATTTTTATTCTCCGATCCTCAATTTCTGTCAATTATTCCATTCATTCGTCAAATCATCTAATCATCAAAAATCATCTAATTGTGAATGACAGTCCCCTAATTGTGGAACCGCAAATGAAAATAAAATAAAATAAAATAGCCTAGGATAAATGAATTCAGCGACTTACGCTCCAAGAACAGTATAATATTCAAGAGTGAAATGGTAGTAACATATTCGCGGCGGTTCACCCTCTCTGCAGGCCCTGGCGCACTCATCAGGCGCTGATAATGCCGGATTTCTTCGGAGCTCAGCAGTCGCCCGCTCACTGTAATCGAGCGGTCGTGTTCTCGGTGGTCTAACGGTGATACCCAAACTGCCCAGATTGTCTATACCACCGAAACCACTTTGAAATGTACCACTCGTTGACGGATGCGTCTGCACAAGACTGTGGGCCGAGGAGAAAAAGCTCGATGTGTCGTCTTGACTGAAGACATTTCCGGTTTTAATCGCTGGACTCCAGAACGACGAGGCCGCTGTCTGGTCGGTGGCTGGCGATGCCTCTGTAAATTTCACATTAACCAGTCAATAACGGCAGCAACGGAATTCTACTTTACTATGTTTAGGCGCATGATAAAGGAGTTTGTGCAACCGAGCGGAAAAGAAAATGCCAACAAAGTACAAGTGGGTGCTGCATGAAAGTGTCTGTACGGTTTCTGTGACACGTAGGTCCGGGTGTTATAAAATAAACGTGAATATGTGGCGTAATAATGTATGATTGTGATCCTGCACACGAGATATGTCATTTGTAAAATCATATCGGTGAAAAATCTAACGGACTTGCTGCACGATTTTTTGTAAATAATAATTAACGTGATAGATATACACTGAGAGAAAAACGACAAAGTTCTCAAACAAGTCTCACTTGCGCCGAGAAAATAGTTCTTTGAAAATTATCAGAAAAGGATTTTTGGTGCCAAACCGGTAGAGAGTGCGCCGGAATGAAAAATTTTTGTCGAAAAAATAGATTTAGTAGTTGAAAAAAAATATCGCCTCTTGAGCCAAATATTTCGTTGCTGTTGAAAGCAGAGCAATTATTCATGTTTGAGACTTTCAAATTCAAACCAAACAAATTATTTTTTGGCAATTTTCAACTAGCGATTTTTTTGATCCAAACAAGACTTGTTTGACAGCATGTTTGTTTTTCTCTCAGTGTAGCGTAAGATATTGCGAAAATATTCTGTACTGCAGACTCTGAAAATGTCTATAAATCATAAAAAATAATAAAAGTCGATTTTAACTATTGATCAGTTTTCAATGAATACTTCGGAAACTAAAGGAGATAGCGAAATTTTCGTTATAACCTTTTTTGTAGAGCCGATTGAGAGCTACAACAAATGTCATTACGAAAATTTCGCTAGCTCCCTTAGAATCCGAGATATTCTTCAAAAACTCAACTGGGAGATGAGTCGACTTGAACCACTTCGCTGCTGATTCGAAAAATCGTACGTTAAAATGGAAAGGAATTGAGAAGAAAATAGCTCAAATCTAGTTCGTGAATCAGAATGACCTTTTTTGCAATTCATGATCTTTAACATCGAGTGATGAGACTCCCTGTTTCTTCCCAGAAGTCAGGAGAAGGCCTTTGGGTAGACAAAAGGTCAGGGGAGAGTTTAAATGATCATGGGAGAAGTTGAAAGTGTCCCTGTACATTTTTCATTTAAATAGAGACAATCGCGCTAAAACATTGAGGAAAGTCTATTCAACATCCAGAGGCTCATAAATATCGGCGCCAAAGGACTAAAAACAGAACGATGAAATGGCTGATTTAGATGAGTACGAGTTGTTGTGTTTGCATTGCATAATCACCATTTCAGTTATGCATTGCCAACACATGAAGATGATTAATCCAGTGCGAACTTGGCCTCAGCCTCTCGCGTTTCCCCATCTCGCCGTCCTCGCAAGAAAAATATGAATAAAATCGGCTCGTTCGGCCGATTGATCTGTCGATTACTCGAAGTGCTCGCAAATTGCGTCAGTGTAAATTGAAATCAGACACCTTGAACTTGACGCAAGGATTAGTATTATTATTCATGCATGAATACATCTTTTGCGGGACTCGTAGCGATGGGATAAGGCGATGGAACTGAAAGGTCAATGCGCTGTCTCATATTTCTCGACTAGTGAACGAAGTTTCCGTTTTTTTCTCTCATTTTCCTATTTACGTATTGGGGCAGTAGCTCATCGAGCGGAAAACAATCCTATTTCCTATTTACTGATGATGAAAGAAACGTGAAGTTGTTTTATATCGAAATGTGTCGAAACTTTCAAATTCTTCAAATGGCAAAATTTTTTTCTGCCTCATATTTGTCATTTTTTCATGTGTAAAGTTTATCTTTATATCAAAACATATCGAAATTGCCCAATTGTTGATCATGAGAAACAAAACAGTATTTCTAAATTTTTTTAACGCTCAAATTATTCTTCGCTTCCCAAATTTTAATTTTTTCATATTTATCATACGCAAAAATAATCAATTCTTGTCTCTCAGATTTTCATACATAAACTCTAAACACTACAAAATTCATGAAAATTCTTTGAAGATCTACGGTTATCTGGAAATTTTTTCAGTTTTCCAGGAAATCAATTCACAATCCTCCCCTCATTTTTCAACAATAACAGATTTTAATGAGATTATTTTAAAAAGTAAAAAAAAGAATTAATCGAAGATTAAGAATTATTCACTGATGTTTCACTCTTCATTCTCTTAGTTCTCTCCCAGTCATTATCAATATTTATAAAACATCTGCGTACATGAAGTTTAATAAATTCGATTTCTTCATTTTCGCAAGGAATAGATAAGCGCGCGCACAGGTCTAGTACATATTAGGTGAAATTTGATCAATTCGCAAATGTGAACGCAGTCACGACTGCTTTGCTTTTGTAATTTATCGTCACTCGGGCAGTCATCATCGTATTACGGCGCATTGCGAGTCCACGGGTAATATCAATTATTTCAGCTACTGACGACTTCAACCGTTTACGTGTGTCTTGAACGTATACTAGACGAAACCCAATATATGCATTTTATTGTGATGACCTATTCCTTTGGGGGGCCTTACGGTCAGACTGCCCAAAGGCCGACAGGTGAGAAAGTAAAAACCGAGTGAAATATTGCGAATACCCCTATTGTAAGGTAAAAGGTAATATTATATTCTGAAATTTTTTTTCTTTTACTCCACATGAAACGACTTTGCAATCGTACAAATTTCAATTTCGTCGTTTCAAATTTAATTATTATTTTTATTGTAAAAAACTAGTGAAATTATGTCTTTTAATAAAAGAATGTTACGTTTTTTGTCAGCAATTTATATTGCTGGGCTTGATTTGGAATTATTTCCATCCTAGACTTGAATATGATATAATATAATATGATATAATATGATATGATATAATATGATATAATATAATATAATATAATATAATATAATATAATATAATATAATATAATATAATATAATATAATATAAGCAAAAATTGTAAGTTTCAAAAAAATATGAAAATATGAAATATATTATGAATGAATAATATTTCCCCCGTATGACGAAAAAATACATTATAATAACAGCAATTTTCAATTCATAATTTTTTGACTTGACCTAACGCTGATGCGCATTCCCGACTACTTGATTAGAATTTTATCAACCAGTTTCCTCATGTTTCCGAGGGTTGTAGATGCATCTATAGCCGTGGGCGCCAAACGATGCAGAAAGCGTGACACGGATTCACGAGTATCTGCAAAGCATTCACTGAGTAGTTGAACTGTTGTTCACACTGTTAAGTCGGAAGTGGCTAGTGTGCCGTCCTTCATTCTTAAACTGCTCAAGTTTACCCAGTAATTAATTTTATATTCCCTTGTGTCGGGGTTATCGGAGCATCTAGTCCATCGGGGTTTGGTTTTTATTATTTTTTCATCAACGCAAAATGACAAAAAGAGCATGAACGGCTTTTAGGGATAAAAATGGATGATAGGCCGGGGAATAAGTGGGTCAGTGAGGTATTTTGGAATGCACGAAGAAATACAAGTCGGCCTCGGTTCGATGTACCTAGTTTGAAACTCGTTTTGCCCGCTGATTTTATAGTATCAAGGGTACACACGTTGGTCATTCCCCTGGAGACTTTTGGCGGCGTCAGGTGGGCACGGGGCCAAGTTCGAGGCCCATTTCATCCGATGCATACATTACCGTATTACGTCAACGATAGCGGGCCCCAGTGGAACGATCGATTGCCGAATTTCCGAAATGCCAATTTTCCTTCAATAAAAACTCCAGCACAACGTTTTTTGAAGCCAATCTATTCGGCGTATTGTGTCATTAGATTTTTTATAAATGATAGTATTTTAACCCCTGACGTATGGCGTCGATACCATGCATCGACCCATAAAATTGACCCATCGGCCGGGGCGCATGGTCTCGACCCTTTCCGTCAACAGTAAAAAATTATTTTCTCGAATTCTAAGAGACACATTGACATTTGGAAAAGATATTTGGAAAGTCAATGGAATTGTCTCTGCAGTGAACTATTTTATTAGATTTTTTTTCAATGCATTTATATATTTTTTTCTGTGAACAAAAGTTGTAGATGAAAATTTGACATCCAACCGATTCAATCGTATTAAATCATCTCGTTTATCGACAAAATTTCCCCCGAAAATTTTGAAATTTTTACTGAAAATACTTCAATGATCCTTCTGTCGAATGGCAGAAGTTAAATTTCGATTTGTTGAATAATTTGTTTGTTATAAATAAATTTAGCATGTTCGAAGATCTCGGCAATCAATTGTCGGCAAACATTGAAATTCGTGTCGAAAATTAGGAAATCGGTTATTCAATCGTATTAAATCATCTCGTTTGTCGACAAAATTTCCCCCAAAAATTTTCGCAAGGGTCACACGGGTCAAAGTGTCAGATCTTGGATTTTTTGCCAAAATCGAATTTTTTTCCGGGTGAACGTTGATTCCAACTATTTAAGCGCCGGGCTAGTCAGAACTGTCAAAAGTATGTGGAAAAAGTGAAAACTGAGAAACCGTTTTTTTTGGCCCCAGCCAAAGGGTCAGATTTTCGGGTTTTCCGGGGCAAGTGGATTTTCGCCAAAATCGAATTTTTTAGCCGGGTGAACGTTGATTCCAACTATTTAAGCGACGGGCTATTCAGAACTATCAAAAGTATGTGGAAAAAGTGAAAAATGAAAAAAAAAATTTTTCACTTTTCAAAATTTTTTCATTTTTCAATGAAAAAAAAAATCAGCATCGAAATTAGCATTTAAATGATGTTCACCGTCGACGAGTTGCGTGCCGCGCGCCAGGGGAAATAGTACGAGTGTGGCACGCCAAGCGGTGCAGTCGAATGTTAATATTATTAATAGTATATAATACCTCATTTGTTTCGTTTTTCAATTTTAAATTCAATTAATTTTCCAACTTTAATTATTTTTTCATTCAGATCTATCGATCTACCAGACTTGATCATGTGATTAAATGCAAATGACGATGTATACATGATTGCGTGTTTTTTTTAGTGCTGCAAAGAAACCGTGCAAAGTTTTAATGTTTTCATGAGCATCGGAAGAAGAAAGCTGACCTGGTGGTTTAGTTCGTACGTGTGTTGCGATAAAAAAAAAGAGAGAGAAGAGGGAAATAGAATAGACGACTCAAGGAGCACTTGCGTATCTATGACGATAATGTAATTTCCCTCGTCCTGTATATTTTGTTTCTATTTGAATTGTCACGTTTTTCGAAATATCTTTCTGCGCACAGAGTTGTAAACTCATTGACCTTTTTCCGAGTACACTTATCCTGCTAAAAGTGAATAATGTACTTTTTTTTCTAGACGTGGAAATAAATGGGAACGTGCAAGCAGGTGAAAATATGCGTTTTCTCTCCTGACTTTTCTTGAAAGAAAACTACTTGCAATTTGGCACAGGCAATGTATCAGCGGGTGTGCATGCATTTGTAATATTGAGAGGAAAAAGGGAAAATTATTTTTCGTTAGTGTAAAATAAATTACGAAAACGTGACTGAAATTGAAAAATTTCTCGCGAATTAAGGGGAGACTACTGGGAGTTTGAAATCACATTATATTAATCCGATCAAATTTTTCATCTCCGATTTTTATTCTTTGCTATTTTTTTCATGTATTCTATCAAAATGTGAGGATTGAAATTGAATTGATGGGTATTGTTTGATTATTTGAAAAAATATGTCAATTTTAAAACTTTTCGGAGACATAGAAAATCGAAATTTTCATTTTCTTGCGAATCGATCATCATCCCAACAAAAAGTATCAATACTCTCCTTATTATTTATCATAAATATCTCTTCATTTGAAAATGAGAAAAACTGTTCCCACAATTTGTATACTTCAATGGGAATAGAATCTAATAAATTTAATTTAATCTAATCGCAAAGAAAAATTGGAAGAAAAGGGGCGCGAAGCGCCCCTTCGCTAGTAATTAAATAATTGAATGAATAATCAGGGCAAAAAAAATGATTGTTTATTGTTCTTTTGTCCCTCAGACGCTTAAAATATTAAAAATCGTCCAGGACCTCCAATTTTTGAGCTACAGAGGATTTTTTTTTCTCAAAATTTTTGAAAAAATGTGTACAACACCATTTTTAAAGTGTGCGGGGTCAACGAGCAACAAACAATTAATTTTTTGCACTAATTCATTAGCGAAGTGGTAAAACGGTTCAAGTCGACTTAGACTATCGGTCAGTTTTCAATAAATATCTCGGAATCTAAGGCAAATGGCGAAATTTACGTAATAACCTTTTTTGTAGCTCGTAATTCGCTCTACAAAAAACGTTCCCATGAAAATTTCGATATCTCCCTTAGATTCTGAGATATTCTTCGAAAACTCAGCTAAGCTCCCGAATTATTCGTTTTAACACACATATACTTCAATCTCCCTAACGATTATTCATCCCGTCGTGCAATACAGTCAGTAATAGATCGGCAAATGAATCCCGACACGTGAAACTGAACATCCCCGCCCCTCTTGCCATCACCTTACGTCACTCTTGCCGGTGGGAAAGTCTCGGCTGTCTTGTGTCATCTTTATTATAAATAATTAATGAAATTTTCACCCCGAAAAAGGTGACTGATGTTTTTCATTCCGCAAATCTCCCACGAAAATCATTGAACAACAAGTAAAAATCAAACGGGGACAAAAAAGGGTGTGGACCAGCGAGAATGTTGTGAATAGATGCCAATATGGAATAACGGGTCTACACTTTCCCGACCTCGACTCTGTCACGATTACAATTTTTTTCCGTTTTATATTTCATCATTATAGTGTTTAATATGCGAGAGGCCTGAGATGGGAGTCCATTATTTTTTCTCGATGTCATTTAATCGAACTGTCCCGAGCCTAAAACGCAAATTAATGATGATGGAATATGCTGCAATTGTAGCATAATGATGGCAACGAAAGGACAACAGGAAAGAGGGACAACTGTGGCCCATTAAATGCCGGAAGTGTGGCAAGATACACTTGGCGAAATGTCTACTACTCCACGGGGCTGAATTCCCACACAGCCTCATAGAGCCACTCGGAATATAATTAATACTGCACTATAAAAAAAAAGTTGGAATTTTTTTCTCCTCTCCCTTGCACATCGCAAATTGACATACATATTTTCGTTGTGATTTTTTCTTCGCCGGCTTCAATGCATTATCCTCAATAGACTTTCGCTTTCTTAGGTGACTTTAATGAGTGTCTGTGGAAGCTCAAGTGGTTTTTTTCAAAGAGAACTCAAGGTGAGCGCTCTTTTGTGTGACCCGCGGTGGGTGTGTTACGTATTAACTACCTAATACGGCTGTATCTAAATAAGGGGGAAAAAATGTCCATTTTTTGGCATTTATTCACGCTCAAACTATTCCGAGAAGATAATTTTTACTTCACGGTTTTGTGCAATTGTTTTGATATACTTTCACAGTTTAATATTTCTAATCGCTCACCGATGAGGGAAAAATCATTTGAAAGTCATTTCTTCTCTGCGAGTTGGGGATAAAAAATTTACCAATGAAAAATCCATGGTAGTGCCTATCGTAATGTGAAAGCAATATACCCGGGATATGGCGCTTACCATTTTACTGCAACAAATCAAATAATTTTCTGACAATTATCGCTGATTCTAAATCTCTTTTATTGCCACAACTCGCAAGCTGCTGTAAGCGAGCATATGTCCGAGAGAAAGATCACTATTTTCACTATCGATGGGGAAAACGTCAATTCAATGAGGAGCAGGAAAAAAATTGCGGTCATCAATTCAGTAGCGAAGTGGTAAAACGGTTTGAGCCGTCTCATTTCCCGGTTGGAGTTTTTGAGGAATATCTCCGAATCTGAGGGAGATAGCGAAATTTTTGTAATGACCTTTGTTGTAGCTCTCAATCGGCTCTACAAAAAAGGTTATTATAAAAATTTTGCCATCTCCCTTAGATTCCGAGATATTCATTGAGAACTGGGCAATAGTCAGAAATGTCTTTTACCAAAATCGAGATTTCCTTTTTGTTTTCTTTCAACTTCTGGAGAGTTTTAAAAAAACCGTTAAAACCAAGGAAACTGGTTTTTTTTTATTACTCGATGGAATACTGCTTGTCATTCAGGACCCATTCAATTCAGGTCACTCAACTCATAATCTGTCTGTTTTCTGCACAAAATAGTCATTTCGAGAATAGTTTCGGGGGAGATTCCTCGTTCTAGGGATCTCTGTCTCCCTCATATCCCTCGTTTCACTGCTAGGTTAGTAAAATTGAGTTGAGCAACACAATAAATGGCAATAAAATTGGAAGGAGAGCACACACTTCACGGTGCCTGATTCTTGCTCGTTGGAGGAGAAAAAAAATACACCGAGGGAATAAAGAAGTGTATTGGAGAAAGAGAAATTGTTCTCATGAAATGACACATTTGTTTCCAACTCCATATATTTTCTCGCAGATAATTAATTTTGCACTTTGGGGAAATTGAAAATTACGAGATCAGAAACTCCGCGAGAATTTCGTCATTTCTTCAATTTCCTCATTGAAATTGCCGCAGGTTTCCTCCAGGGATACCCAAATTTGTAGTATTTTATTACGGTTAGTATTGTAGCCCTTAATTAGATAACATCGCTCTTGAAATTTTTTAGTAGGGGAGGGTGGGGTAAAACGGATACTTTCGACTTTTTTAAAATTATTCATAACTCAGAAACAAATTGATCAATTGAGCTCAGTTTGGGCTCGTCGCAAAGGGAAAGAATTGCTCTTTGTATTGAGAGAAAAATATATTGAATTTTATCAACATTTCAACCCCTCATTAGCATTTTTAAAAAAGTCAAAAGTGTCCGTTTTCAAATATTCAAATTTTCAACTATTTATCAATATTTATAGTTGTGATATTTTATTACGGTTGATATTGTAGCCCTTAATGAGATAACATCACTCTTGAAATTTTTTAGTAGGGGAGGGTGGGGTAAAACGGACACTTTAGACTTTTTTTTAATTATTCATAACTCGGAAACAAATTGATCAATTGAGCTCAGTTTGGGCTCGTCGCAAAGGGAAAGAGTTGCTCTTTGTATTGAGAAAAAAATATATTTAATTTTATCAATATTTCAACCTCTCATCAGCATTTTTAAAAAAGTCAAAAGTGTCCGTTTTCAAATATTCAAATTTTCAACTATTTCATCAATTAATAATTTGAGGTAGGAAGATTGACGATGACTTGTGTAATAAAAAATCCCCTTCCAAGAAATTTAAATTATTCACTTAGTCGTAAATTTACAGTTTCACATTAGCAAATTTTAAATATATCATTATCCGTAAAAAATCAGATTATCAATTTTACACTATTTGAAAAATTGAATCACCGTATTTTAACCCTGCAATACACGATTAGAAATTTCTTGAAATTTCAGTCACAATGTCATCTGAATTTTCAATGTTGTGAGTTTGAATTCAATTTCAAATGAAAACGTTCGCTAAATTTCTCATTCACCCTGAAAACTCAAGAAAATTGGATTTTTCATGTTAAAGAATCATTGATTTTTCACTCAAAGTAAAAATTGAACACCACACACAATTCAATTTTCAATAGATTAAAAATTCTTTCAATAGATCAAAAAAAAAGAAGTTATTCCCTGAATTTTGAAAATTTTCCTGGTTTTTCAGTGCCGCATGGACCTGAAAATCGGGAATTCCTCGAATATCCAAGAAATTAACTGATTCGTCAATGAAGAATTCACAGAAATTTCACGTAACTTTGTCATAAAAAATTCCAAGCTGTTTCCCTCGAAATTTCAAGAGTAATTTCCCGACAGTGTAATGTGAGGGTCAAATCCTCCTAATATCCCCGAAATTTAATATCGGTCCCTGGTTTCCTCCCCGTCAATTCGCCATTAGGCTGGCCTGCAGCGGAATACATCAGCGATAGAACCGGATGTAGGCAGCGGCGACGGGAGAGGAGATGGAGAATAGAAAAAAAGCGAGAGAGAAAAAAATAATCAACTCACCCTTCTTCCTTTTCGTACTGGACTGCACTCGTGTCCCACTGCACAGGTTCACCACCCCGAGGACGAGGCACAATGTTACGAGGAAAAATCTCATGTTACGAGAATAATAATTTAGGTAATTATACCGCTACCAACTCTGTATTCATTTATTAATTCCCTGATCAATTGAATGAGACTTGGTACTGTGCTTCTCAGTCACCGTCTCAGCAGCGACTGACTTAGGCTTCCTCAAGCCACACCATCAGGTATACTGTCACTTTTCTCCTACGTCCGTTGTGTATAAAACTTGCTTCTTATTAGAGGCTTACGCGTGCCTTTATAATCCTCTGTATTTAACACTTCATCACTTTACAAAAATCTGATGAATTCGAGTCGACAAAATTGACGTTCAGTCAATTTAAATGTGGCAATTAGAGCCTTTTAAATTATAATAATAATTATTTATATTTTTATCAATTGCGCTGGCACTCCTCAAAAGTAGCAGGAGGCTGCACGTAGAGTTTTGAGAGGACTACGGATTTGTGGCTGTGTAGCACACCTATTTAATACTTATCGCTCCACCTCGATCTACCAATACCATTGATTTCTGCCCCAATTTCAGGTGGGTACCAATCGCACTGGAGTTTCCGTTCACCAACGCTCAGTTATTCGATTAGATTAATATGATATTTGGAAATTGACGAGGGTAGGATGTGGCGGGGCTCGACAAGGTGACTGCGAGCAGGGCACTGCATGAATCTCAATTCTTTCTAATTCCTAATTCCACGAATAGCTGCCTCCATAAACCATAATTACCGTAAAATTATTAAGCATTTGATTACTGACGTAATCATCATCTTAAGTATTCAAACTCCGAATTATTTATTAATCAGTAATTTAGTTAAGAAGTTTGACTATTATTCGGATCATCGGAAATCACTTGTAAGAAATTTAATATTATTTTTCTTGAGAGAAAAATTTATTGATCCATATTACTAAATATTTAATTTATCAGTGATTGGAAATTAAGATTATCAATTATTTTAGTAGGTCCTATTCTTCAATTTCAATCAGTATATTTATTATTATTATTATTATTAATTTATTTTCATTTTGTACAAAAACATTTTTCTTCTTTCTGTTAAAATTTTTTGTAAAATTTGCATTATCAATTACAAAAAATCACAGTATTATTTCAAAGCGTTTGAAATATTCTACTTTTAACGATTAATTATTAATTAATGAGCAATATTTCGAACCTTTGTGAATGAAATATGAATTATTCAAGTCTCAAACTGGAGATGAAAAAATACACTGTTAGAATTTTTTTGAAATTTAAATAACAGATGCATTTGAATTTTAAATATTCGGAACTTGAGTTCAATTTCAGGCTAAATTCCTCATGGAATTCCTGATTCAGCTTGGAAATTCAATAAAATTGACTTTTTCATGATGAATCATTGAATTTTCAATGGATTTTTACGCCTGCCGCGAAAATTCCGAATTACATTCAATTTAATTTTCAAGAGATTAAAAATTCAGAAGAAAGGGAGTCTGAATTTTCACGATTTTCAGTAATTTTCATTGTTGTATGAACCTGAGAAATCAAATTTCATTGAATGTTCAATAAAATTGACTGATTTAAAAAAACAATTCAATAACAAGATCAATGGAAATTTCTGGTAAATTATTTCTTATTAAAAATTGAAGATTTTTCCCGAAATTTTAAGAGTAATTTTCTGACGGTGTATTACGTGAATCGAATGATAATTATTAACAGCAAAAATTTTTAAGAAATGATAAAGTGCATGACTGTTGGAATTTCATCGGGAAAAATTTCCCACGAAAGATGCTACTGCAGAGTTATTATCGTCCGCTCCAATTTGATGGCAAGAAATAAGTGAGGAAGTTGTTCCACGATAGACATGCCGATATCGCACAGTTTGAAGGTGTGAAAATATTCTGCGGGTAAAAAACATCGACAATAGTCATTGAATTCGTGGTATTCTCACCGAAAAAGTGGTGAAGGGACTATCAATCGGAGGAACAGACGTAAAAGCGTGTTTCTTAAACCGTCAGTTTACGTTTCTTCCGCTCTCCACATTTTTTTCGTTACCTTGGCAGTGAGATGTCTCTCACTTACGCGGCATCGTATATTGTATGCATTATTGCAAACTGCGCGCTTGTGGTTTCTGAAATGATTATTTTCACGAATCATTTAGTTCACTCCTTTCTCCAGCCTGCATCAATATGCAATTATTATTTACACTGCTGTGAGGAGGCAGATTTCAGAATTATCACTCCTCGTCTGCATCTATTTTATTTAAATTTCCAACCAGCTATTGGAGTCTCCGTTGACTCTGCCTTTACCTGTACTTTTACTCTCGCTTTTTCCGTCTGCATTCAGCTATGTCAGTTAACTATGCAGGTTAACTATTGTTATTCTATTTTTGGTTATTGTTGTGCTCTGCAATAACCAAAAGAGCACATTATTTCACTCTTCGATGCATTAACTCGATGAATTTATCCACAAGAATACTTGAATACATGGATCACAGAATGAGCTGAGCATTACCCAGCAAGAAAATAACCCGGTCATTAGTCTCGCCATGGACATAAAACTCACTGCATTCTCTGCGATAGATTTAAATGGCATTTTATCTCACATGTGTTTTTACAAACAGTTAAATTTCTGCCGAGGTTTATGCAATGTCTTATTAGAAGATTAATTATTGTGGAATTCATGCTACTCCTCTCGACGCTAATTGATCATCTGTGGCTGAATTTCCCTGAATTGTCTCTGTAATTGTCGTTTTGTCGACAAATTTCGTGGCATTGTTGCAGTCGAATGGAACAAAGAGTGTAAATACGAGAGAATATTAACATTGCTGGCCATTGCCGGTGCCGTTTCCGAGTTGAGTGAAATGGACGTGGCACGCGACGCATTCTAATGCCCCAGTTTTATCTCATGTACCCAGGCTTCGGCCTGTCTTTTCACCTAGATTGGACCTCAACTCGCTCCCACGCGTCCCACGATTATCTACATTTTGAAGTGTACGGGGGATTTTACCTGTAATGATATTGAAATACTTGTTGGTATACATGTATTCCTCATTGAGCGATTGTTTTCAACTTTGCTTTTTTCCCTCTCGCTCCCTCCCTCTCTCTCGCTCTCGCTCTCGCTCCCTGTCTCTCTCGATAAAAGACATCGGGATAGAAAAAGAGAACGTGGCACTTTGAAATCGAGAGGGGAATCCATTAGAGCAGTAAGCGAAAGCAATGCAAATTGAGGTACAGTTGAGCCGCGATTGGAGCCGATACCGTTTCAACTCTCAGGTAATCATTTGAAAATCAAAATTTTTGATTTTTGATTATCTCGAGAAGAGATATCTGGTATTCACTATGAAATCGTGTTTATTTGGAAATTAACGTAACATTCTCTTGATGAAACTAATTTTTTCTGTCAGTGTGGCCAACGTTTGGGCTGTAAATAAAATTCATGTCGAAACTGCCAACTTCCGAGTCAGTTATCTCTTCGTATTATGCATTATGTTACAGTGAATTATCCTATTAATCGTTTCAGATACGTTCATCATTGGAAATCCGACAGTTCGGTGAATGATGGGGCATTCAATCTAATGGATTAATTGACTTCATCGGACTTTCTACTCCACAATAAAACTGCTGAATGCGTTAAAACAATATTTACTAGGATTCGTGATATGTTAATTGACCGGAGCTCTGAATATAAATTGTGGCGTAATTTTTAAAATTGCGTGTGAACAATCTCTGGCGATTTCTTATCCCAGTTGTCTGCTAATTTATTTACTCATGCCTCATCACACATAGAAATAATAATTTCTTTATTTTCCAGTTAACGGAATTCCAAAGAAAGTCATCTTTGAAAAAACTCTTTCTCTCATCATCGGAATTGGGTATAATAAATCTTTAATGAGTGAAATCGTATAATCACTATTAATAGTTGATAATGACATTCAATATTTTCAACTTTCGTTCGTTGACGGACATCTTTTTTTTCTCTTTTTTAGACAGTTTTTCACTTTTTTGTCGGTCAAGTTCGCGCGGAGAGAATATTCACTGAAAATTACGGAACTGAAATTATTCACTGAAAATTGCCGGTTTTCCGGAAATTTTTATGGGAATGGAGGAGAAAAAATCTGAAACGTTCAGTGAATTTTCAGGTTCATCACCGAATAAAGTATGAAATTGTCACGTAATTTTTCCCGAAGAAGTAAAATCTTACAGAAAATTGGCGACTTATTGTGCCTCAAAAATCAAAAATTCTTGAACGTTCAACAATTTTTATGAAGCTGGTGAGTTATTTCTCCGTTCCGTTCCGTAAAATTTCTCAATCGTTGGGGAAAAATTACGGAACGACTTATTGTCCCCACAGCGGTGAGTCACCAGACGGCTGGTTAATTTTTACGGAACAAATCGTTGAATTAACGTGGCGATTCGTACAATTTCAGTTCCGACTCACACTTTTTATTGAATTTTACTTAGCTCGCGGCTTACACCCAGAAAAATGATTTATTTGAATCAAATGAATAAGTTTATTTAAACAATACCAAATAAAGTTTTTTTTCCAATCAAATAAAAAAATTTATTCAAAGTTTTGTTCATAAAAAATAAATGTTTTTCTCCTAATAATAAATCTTTATTTGATGCAAATAAATTCTTTATTTACGCCAAATCAACAGTTTCCTTATCTTAAGAAAATTTCTTTATTTGAATCAAATAATTTTTTTCTTTGCACTAAATAAATATTCATTTGAAATGATGAATTGTTTTATTGAATTTTCCTTCGCTCGCGGATGACGTTCCGAAACGTAATTTTTCCGTTTTTTTTCTGGTAATTTTTACTGAATTTTTCTCTCCGTGCGGGGGAAAAAAATTATGTAATAAAAAAATATTGCAATTTTACGATTTTGTCATCGTTACAACACGACTCTACAGGTGGCTGGACAAAAACAATTAATGTTGTCCATCTTTCCATCGATTTTTCACGGTGGAATTGGCTTTTGCATGGTGAATTTACATTGGTCAACCGATGCCAATGGCACTGTTATGTGCCTTTACTGCAGATACGGTCTGACTCCAAGTAGCAGTATTGATAGCTGTACACGTCCTAACTCAAGCGAAACCATATGCACACGCTAACGAAAGAAAAAAAGACTCCAAGTGAGAGTGCGTTGAAAAAGCCACAGATTGGACTCTTAGTTTAGTTCCGTTCACTCAAGTTTCTAGTCTTATTTTTCTTATACATAAATCCTACGTGGTTACATTGTGGCCTTCATCTTTATTGTGTGTACATGTGTATAGTCCACATCGAGCACTTGTAATTAATGGAGAAAAAAATAGATGAACCAACATTATTGTCTCTTGTGCGCAGATGATTATCGGCAAATGCCCAGATCATTCGGGATCACTCTTCCAACGTTTCTCTCTCGTTTCCCGGCTGACAAACACTCTGATTATCGCAAGCTTTTTCTCCGTTTCATTCCTTCAAAATCCCTTCACTCTGCTCGGATCTTACATAAAACGACATTGAATGGAAAATCAGATGAGTAAATAGTCAAGTAATGCGAGCTACACTGAGAGAAAAACAAACGCGTTGTCGCACAAGTCTCGAAAATTGCCAAAAAAGAATTTGTTTGGTTCGAATTTGAATGTCTCAAACATGAATAATTGTTCTGCTTTCGACAGGAACGAAATATTTGGCTCAGGATGAAAATATCTCATGCAGAGGAAAATTTATCAACAAATATTTTATCCCCAAGTTACAAAATTGCTGTCATATCATTATTATTGTTTCGTTTGAGGGTTCATTTGTTGTCTGTGATTATTAGACAGCCGAAAGGGAAAACTACTGTCCCTTGTTTCGCATAAAACAAAGATTTTTCGGGAGCAAAATACGTGTGGGAGTATCGGATAACGAAGGAGTAGTGCTAGAAATGATATTTCTTGCACTGATAGAACGGATTAGTTATTGTTAACGAATGGATTTTGGTTGGAGGTAAGGGTCTATTCGGTCCCACCAAATATTCATTCGGTAATAGTTAACGAATGTATACTTGAGGAGCCTTATTTGAGTTGACTTTCGCCATTCAAGTGAACCATTCGTTAACTATCAACGATTAGAGAGACTGAATAAAACAACGTGTACTAGGCCCTTCAACACAAGAAAATTTGTAAATGCGACAGATTTTAAATACATAGAAGAAATATGCAAATACCTAAAAGACTGTAAAATCCAGGTTTAATCTAAGTAATGTGTAATAAGAAGACGTAATTGAATTAATATTGATTAATATATGAAAGTGTAAATAACCTAATGAATGGGTTTCAGCACTCTAAAACAATAAAAAAAAAATATTAACGAATATTCATTTGGTCATATTCAACTCTACCATTCGTTAATAGTTGACGAATCTCGTTTAGAATAAATGAATCATTCTATCAGTGTGCGTGAACAGAGAATACAATTTTTTTTGAACCACTAAATCTATTTTTGCGACAAAAATTTTTCACTCCGGCGCACTCTCTGCACGTTTGGCACAAAAAATCCTTTTTGGATAATTTAAAAAAAACTATTTTCTTGGTGCAAGCAAAATTTGTTTGAGAACTTTGTCGGTTTTCTCTCAATGCACTCCCAAGTTTTGATGCGTTACTACAATGTATTTTTTTACTCGTTGAAAAAACACGCACATACAAGAAGATAATGTTCTGATAGCAATCGCGAAAAGGAAAAGAGAAAAAAACACCCGAGTGAAGTCTGAAGAGTAAAAGTTCTAGATGTTTATCGGGACATTTTTACCTGTGACGAAGATGAATTTACATTTTTTTCTTTTGATAACTACATTGTGCATGACAAAATCTCGTGTTCTCTCCGTCGCAGGGCTTCGGTGAGTGGAAATTGCAGGATTTTTCGAAAATTAATCCAGCGATTTCTCTCGGGCAAACGGAATGCGATTAAATATTATTCTCGATAGCCGTCAATGTTCAAGATTTTAAACACTTCCCCGTCATTATCCGCTTTGAGAAGTGTAAATGTCATCGTCAGTTTGGAAGATGTGGAGAGAGACGAGCTTGAAAAATATTCAAGGTGAAAAGTGAAAGCATAGATTCTCCTATGAATGATATGAGTCTCAATAGACGGACAATATGAAATACAATGTTTTTTTTGCTTCCGAATGGAAGCATTGTAATTGTTCAAATTTAAGTTTTCGATTTTTTGTGTAATTTTTTTGTGTTAGACCTTGTCCGTCCCTTTTTCTTCAATTTCCCGCTGTTGAATCGATGGAGTTGAATGATTTTTTCTCAAATGAAGGTATTGCTAAGCCCTATCCATCGCCATTAATTAAAATTTAATTCATTGATTCATTTTTTTAATTTTCGAATTTTTTCAAAATTCAGTTGTAACACGATAACTAAAACAAATGTTCTAAATTCATTGAATGACGGCTTAACAAATTCGTTGGGATGTCCTTTTGACCGAGTTCGAAGATGAAAGCGATAGCAATAATCGTTATTTTGATTTCTGTGAAATTTTTCCAAAATTTCGTATTTTTCGAAAATCAGAATTCCGCAGATATCTCTGGATATTGCGCTTCAAATGAATTCAATCATAGCTTAATATGTTTGTTTCAATGCGACTATATCGAAGTTGAAAGATGGTTACAATAACTGTCTCGGTTAATTTGATTTTTAGGATAATTGTTAGAAATTTCGAATTTTTCATTAATTCCCCGGAAAGTTAGCTTTCTGACGGTTCCATTAAATGTGATGTTTCGAATGCATTCAATTACGTATAAATGAAATATTCCTAATAATATTTCATAGAAATTCTCAGAAATTTTTAGAATTTCATCAAGTGGAAAATCTACAACAATTAGTTGAAAGGAAATTAATTCAATTCAAGAAAATAAAATAGGCCGTGAATGACATACAATGGAAAAAAAGCAAAATGACTATACTATACGCAATACAGGAGCAATCCCCAAATTCTCCTTCTAGAGTGCCAAAAAAATTAACGAGTGTAAATAATAAATTCTCCCATTAATCTTGTCCGACGAATTGCGTTACGCATTGACAATTTTCCTCAAAATTCCCTTGTGAATGGAAGCCAACAAAACGAATTACTAAAAATTGATGTGATTTCACTGGGCCATTGCCTCCAGATATATATTTTTCTTCTGATTTATACCTGTGATTCAGCTCTTGATTGACTTTCTATCGGTAAATGTAAATGAGCAAAGGTTTTGTTGTCATGACAAAAACGACCAGTCTTTGCGCACGATTGAACCCAATATGAGCCACGAGTGCTTAATTCCCCAGCGCATGCAATATCCTCGTTCTTTTTATTCGCAAATCATACGGTAGAATTGCCTCCCACATTCGATTAGGCCAGCGGGATACGCTGAATTTCGCACAATTGAACTAAAAAAAACCACAAATTCCTCATTTCTTTTCATCACGCCAGTGAATAATTAACTCAACAGGATAAATTCTATTTTATGCAATTCACCAAGTTTGGACTGAGCAAACAGTGAGAACCTATAATGCAGCGAATTTAATGGGTTTTTGGTGAATGCAAACCGACAATATGAAGGCATTACATAATTGGACTGAACAATTAGGCGATTGGAATATTTAGCCATTTTTCTCCCCTGGAATCAATGAACTACTGAAATCTGTAATTATATAATGAAATAATATTCCGGTGATTGTACATTGACATAAATAAAACAATTTGTCCGTTCACCGTGTGCATTTTTAATCCCTTTCTAAGTATTACAATTGTGTAAGGTAATTATCAAACCACACAGAGAGGTCGGGAAAGGAGTTGGGAAAGTTTGTGCGAAACGACTGCAGAAATATTTGAGATGAAAATTTTGTAATTGTTGGAGAGAGAAATGCCATTTTCACGGAGTTTTTGCCAACTGCGATGGGTTATGATTAATCCGTGTACTACACGGACGAAAAAATTTAATGGAAAAACCTGTCGAATTCGTTGGAAAATTTTATTGAATTTCTATTGAACTGTTCTATTAGTTTTTGGCCGGTTCTATTGAAATGTTCAATAGAAAATATTCAGTAGAAAAAGTCTATTTAATTCATTTTATTCTATTGAGATATTTTCTATAGAATTTCCTCGGCTTAAATTTTCTAGGTTTTTTGTTTGATTTTCTGGATGAGAAGAAAAAAATGGAATGAAAAAAAATTGGAAAATTTGAGTCGAGCAAATTCTATAGAAAAAATATGAAAAGAATGAGTTATATAGAAAAATCGAATTCTGTTAACTTTTTCTATTGATTTTTTTCTATTGAACATTTCAATAGAATCAGCCAAAAACTAATAGAAAGTTTAATAGAAATTCAATAGAATTTTCTAACGAATTCGATAGGTTTTTCTATTAAATTTTTTCGTGCGTGTAGGTGTAACATGGACGAAAAAATTTAATGGAAAAACCTATCGAATTCGTTGGAAAATTATATTGAATTTCTATTGAACTGTTCTATTAGTTTTTGGCCGATTCTATTGAGATATTTTCTGTAGAATTTCCTCGGCTTAAATTTTCTAGGTTTTTTGTTTGATTTTCTAGATGAGAAGAAAAAAATGGAATGAAAAAAAAATAGGAAAATTTGAGTCGAGAAAATTCTATAGAAAAAATATGAAAAGAATGAGTTATATAGAAAAATCGAATTCTATTGATTTTTTTCTATTGAACATTTCAATAGAATCAGCCAAAAATTAATAGAAAGTTTAATAGAAATTCAATAGAATTTTCTAACGAATTCGATAGGTTTTTCTATTAAATTTTTTCGTGCGAGGTGTAATCAATGTTGTTGGAAGTGTGTAAATTTATTGGGGTTATTATATTTTGAATTTTAATGATTTTCTATCGAAGGACATATAAAAGTGAATGTACTGTAAATTGTTGGTTTTTCAAGGCAGAGGCTGAATAGAAAAGGCAGTGATTCGCATGCTAGCAACCGGAGCGCATTCTTGATGCGTGACGATTGGAAGAAATTTCACAAAGGAAATAATGCTCAATACGCTGGAGAGGAATTGAGGGAGGGAAAAGGGGGGAGAGGAGTATGGAGATTCGACGCTCTAAAATTGCACAAATGAGTGTTTAGGATGAGATGCACTTTATTAGTACACGCACGAATAAATTTGATAGAAAAACTTAGCGAATTCGATTTAAAAAAAAATTATTCTCTTCAGATATTTCCGATAGAATGTACTCGGCTTGAATTATTTAGTTTTTTTCATTTTATTTTTCTGTTTTTCGCATCAAGAAAATAAAAAAATAAAAAAAATCGAATTCTTTGGATTTTTTCTATAGAATATTTTGTGCTGAACATTTCAAAAAAAATTTGAATCCAGCGAATTCGCTGGGTTTTCCTCATCCTCCGAGGAAGTTCTGTAGAAAATGTCTCAACAGAATAAATTGTACAGAAAAATCGAATTCTTTGGACTTTTTCTATAGAATATTTTCTATTGAACATTTCAAAAAAATTTTGCACCTAGCGAATTCGTTTTTCTATCAAATTTTGTCATCTGTGTCCTCGCGCTCCTTCAGGAATACACGACCGTGAAAAAAGTTTCTCACATCTCTGACCGATTGGTCATTCTTCATGGAAACTCGACCTTGATTGGGGCTGATTGAGTGCCATTGACGGACAATTCCTTTTGCCATCAGATCATCAAGCCTCACTCATGTCTCTCCAGTGACAGTGCGAATACACGAGACGGTGAAAGTTGTAATTTCAAATGAAGACAATACAGTGGTTTCGCATGTAGTAATGTTCTCCTTATCAAGTAATTCCTTCTCTCCGAATTTTTCATCACGCATGAAAAAATTCAATAGAAAACAGCGAATTCGCTAGAAAATTCTATTGGAATTTCATAGGAATTCTATAGGATTTCTATTGGAATTCTATTGAAAATTTCTATTCGTTTTTTGCGCCGATTCCATCTGATAATCGACAAGAAAAAGCCAATAGATTTCGAATTTCTGTTTGAATTTTTCTCTTGAGATTTTTTATATAAGAATGTTTGGGCATCAATTTCAGCGGAGAAAACTTGGAAAATTTTGTGCCCAATAATTCTAATAGAACAAATTTAAGAGGAAAATTCAAACAGAAATTCGAAATCTATTCGGTTTTTCTTATTGAATATCCAATAGAATCAGCGCAAAAAACAAATAGAATTTTCCAATAGAATTTTCCAGCGAATTCGCAAGGTTTTCTATTGATTTTTTTATGCGCGATTCCTCATAGCTGTGCATAATTCTCGAGATAAACGGAAGTTTTAGAAGTGCAGTACAGCGATATTCATATTCCGATAAATCTACATCTTATCCGTTATTATAAATTATTTTTATACACTGACGTAAATTGCGTAAAGAAACTAGTCCACGTCAGTTATTGGTCAATTTAGAATGTTACCAATTTGAATTGCATAAAGTGGGAATAACATTTTTGCATGACATTCTGAAACACATATCTATAAAGCTACCGGCAGTTTGCGTGATATTTGTGGGTTGCCTGCATGAAAATAATATTGTGGAACTGAGTGCTAGCAGGAGAGTGAAAATACACCGGAGCAACGAGCCCAACTTTTTTACGGGGGGACTATGAGTTTTAAAAGTCGTGGACGACTGGAGTGAGATTTTTCATGCATTGAAGATCGATTATATGTGTCTACAAACGAAAAAAATTAATTGTTTATTTTTCGTTTGCCCCGCACACGCTTAAAGTGTTAGAATGGTCATTTTGCTTTTTTTCCATTGTATGTTATTCATGGCCTATTTTATTTTCTTGAATTGAATTAATTTCCTTGCAACTAATTGTTTTAGATTTTCCACTTAATGAAAGTCTAAAAATTTCGGAAAATTTCTATGAAATATTATTAGGAATATTTCATTTATACATAAGTGAATGCATTCGAAACATCACATTTAAAGGAATCATCAGAAAGCTAACTTTCCGGGGAATTAATGAAAAATTCGAAATTTCTAAAAATTATCCTAAAAATCAAATTAACCGAGACAGTTATTGCAACCATCTTTTAACTTCGATATAGTCGCATAGAAAAAAACATATTAAGCTATGATTGAATTCATTTGAAGCGCAATATCCAGAGAAATCTGCGGAATTCTGATTTTCGAAAAATACGAAATTTTGGAAAAATTTCACAGAAATCAAAATAACGATTATTGCTATCGCTTTCATCTTCGAACTCGGTCAAAAGGACATTCCAACGATTTTTTAAGCCGTCATTCCCTGAATTTAGAACATTTTTTTAGTTATCGTGTTACAACTGAACGTTGAAAAAATTCGAAAATTAAAAAAATGAGTCAATAAATTAAATTTTAATTAATGGCGATGGATAGGGCTTAGCAATACCTACTATTTGTCAAACTAAGAATGAACAATTAATTTTTTTGCCCTAATTATTTATTTTTAGACGTACATAATCGATCTTCAATGTATGAGAAATCGCATTCCAATAGCTCGCGACATTTAAAACCCACAGTAGTCTCACCTAATGACCAAATTTTACTTTTTCAATCTTCGAGAGTTGTAAAACTCGATATGATAGAAAGTGAGCAGTCGACACATTGGTATTTTTATCGATAGTTGATTAGTTCCTGTCGCGCCTTGCATAATGAGTCAATTAATTTATTTTCATATGATTTTCACGGTTGTGTGTACATGTACATGCATTCCACGTTCAGTAGGTCTCTATGTACGGGATTTATTTAGTCCTTTTAATCGAATTTGAGATGTGAATATTATGCATATTCTACCATAACACGTTTTAATACATGTGCCATGGCAATTGCACGCGATTATGCATTGAGGTATTTGCTGCGGCATTGGAAGGGCAGCGGCAGGCGTCGTGAATGAAAAAGTCTTATGTACAGCACAATACTTTTGCAATGTGTCCCTGATTATTTTCCCAATTCCTTTCATTTAAATAGCAACTATACGTGCATTATAATTACGATAAAGGAAAAATTTATGTACGCGATTCTTCAAGTAAGATGCAGTTCTGACCCTAATGTAGAATACCACACTGAGAGGAAAATCTGAAGTTCGATTTACAATGAGAAAATAGTTGAGCCATTTTGGTGAACGATACGATTTTTTTTTGTATGCGGCACATAACATTGTAGTAATTTCGCAAGCGTAATTTTTGCAAATCAAAATGCAGTTAAACTAACCAAATTCATAAATAATCACGAGAAATCTATCGTGAGAACTATAAAATAGTTGCAATGACTACATTCCATTGCAGTAATTACTTCTCCGGCCATAGTTACCGTAACCCATGAAAAATTGTTGAGGACTTTTTGACTACAATTCGATGGTGATGGAATGTAGTCAGAAGAATTATATTTTTCTCTCACTACACCCACGAAGAAATTTAATAGAAAAACCTATCGAATTCGTTAGAAAATTCTATTGAATTCCTATTAAACTTTCTATTAGTTTTTGGCTGGTTCTATTGACATGTTCAATAGAAAAAATTCAATAAAAAATTCAACAGAATTCGATTTTTCTATATCACTTATTCTTTTCATATATTTTCCACAGAATTTGCTCAACTCAAATTTTAATTTTTTTTCACTCTATTTTTTTTTCTTCTCATCAAGAAAATGAAACGAAAAAATTTAGAAAATTAAAAATAATAATAATTCTTTTTAGTAAAATATAGGGGACGGTGGGGCAAAACGGCCTCCTTCAATTGTCAATAACTTGTGAATGACATTGTGAAAATTCCCAGTTTCAACTTCATTTTGAAGATAATTTTTCATTCTTCAAAACGAGCTCTAACTCATCCCAATCGGATTATTGAATCGGAAAATATTGACGATTGAAGGGGGGCCGTTTTGCCCCATCCTCCCCTAATGATGGGTTTTTTTGGGAAAAATTCACGTTTTTCCCAGTAAAATTTCGTGCTATCACTAGAATATTTCTAAAAAATTTCACTCCGTGCAGTATTTTGTAATTCATCAATATAACATTAAACAGCTGACATTGTAACAGCTCCGGTCAGCGGAAAATTTCGCAATTACAGAGTAAAACTTGAGTCACGAAAATGGAGTAAGGGAGATGACGAGCCTCCGGTCTCCAGTGCTTGAGCCGTACCTCGTACAAAAAAAATTATGATTCATAACTCACGAATTACAATTGCAGCTCCGAATGAAGTGGCTAGTCGAACTAGCCATTACGTTATATGCACTCCCCTTTCATTGACTTTGAAGTGGAAAATTAAGAATTCCGAATGCTCAAGTAGCTGAATAAATAATTCCAACGGGGGAAATCCGCTGGAATAGACGACAGCACTTGGGGCCCTTATTTTTACCATAAGTAATGAATTGTTTATTTTATTTTCCCGAACGCCACTTTATGAATTTAGAACAGAAACGACAAGTGGCATGACTCAATCAGGGCAATAATAATGTTTGCCAATTGTTCTTTACGATCTGTTTTCAGTAGAGGTTGCTCAATTGACTTCTTCTAAATTGAAAATAAATACCAAGTCATTTTTTTCTAGCAGACATTTCAGCCTTTTTTCACCTCTCATTCATACCCAAACAGCGATTAATGTATCAGAGTGAAAAAAATATTGGGTGTACTAATAGATATTTATTATATCACGCTCACTTTTCGATGACCAAAAGACCTTGTTTGCTGCTCGACTGAGAGTATACACTTGTAGGCAACGCCCTTGCATGCTACAAATGATTTAGAAATCCCAGGCCTATTGTCGATCAATCAAATGTATCCGGAAACTCAGGGCCAGCGGAAGTGAAATATCTGGGGAATATTAAGTTTTTTGTGAAAAACTCTGAAGAAATTTCTCCATCGTTTGTGTTATTGAAATAATAATGAAAAATGTTTTCGTGCAAATAATGCTCCCATAATGCGGTAAAGTAATCCAAGGTCTATGTGAAAAAAACTCGCTAATAAAAATGATAATGCCCGATGCGCCACAATAATTAAATCAAAAGTTCTAATTGCAACTGGTATTGTATCACACGCATGGATCTAGCCGTGCCATTACGGCCGCGCCACTGAGTTTTGCCCATAACAATCCCTGAAATCATACTTGTTGATTTAGAACAACAATGTGTGGCTCTTTTTGCGTTGAAAAACTTTCATCTGTTCGACGCAATAATGGCGAGTGAAAAGGTAAAATTTACGTGACTACCCAGGTGCAAATAATGGAGTTGTCATTGTATTTCGGATTGATTTTAGTTTATTTTAAGGGTGCCCAAGCATCTCTTGCAGTTTGGTACAGACCAGACTAGATTCAACCATTTGCAATAATTAAATTTGTTGGTTGAATTGCGTGAGAAAAATTTATATTTTGAAAAAAATATTTTTAAAAATTGATATTAAATTTATATTAAAAAATGGATGAAATATCTGTTTTATATATATATTCTTTACATTTTTTATAAAAGAAAAAAATATTTTATTTTTTAATATAAAGAATATATAAAAAATAAAATAAGTACTGATAATAAATTTTTTATATTCTTTTTTATATTTTTTATACATTCTTTTTATATTTGAAAAATATATGGAATTGGCCCATATATTATATTTTTTTAATAATTTTTTTGAGGGGGGTAAATCGATTTCTGGTAAAATTCTGAATATGAAAAAATTTGTTACGATTGTAAACAAATGTTTGTTATGGTAGAAAGTTGATTGTTTATAAATTACTCTTATTATGTTAAATTATTAATATAATTATTCTGTTAAATTATCAATTAATTGTTCTTATTATTCTTATCATGTTTATTACTGTTTATAAATTATTAATAAATTATTCATAAAAAATGCTCGTAGTTTTAAAAAATTACAGTTTTTAAATGATAAAATCATTGTAAAATGCCACAAGTAGGGATAGTAAGATTTTTCCCTGCAGAAAAAATAGCCAAAGCACTAGGATATCTTCAATAGGTCACCGTATTTGAGTAGAAAAGATGTTGAAAACTTTGACACGAGCAATTGCATGCACTAATTAATGCACTGATCCATTTAAATCTCGCAGGCTCATGAAACTGATACGAGATGAAAAAAAAAAGTCTAATGCAAATATGTATATTCGGATAGACCGGTTTGCAGGTATTACGATATCACTGTGCGATATATACCTGCGTGTTTGCACCTATATAACAAGACACGTATAAACTGCATGATATAACATACATATTTGAACTGTTACCACCATTACTGACCATTAATTTTCCAAATAACGACAGCATTCGGATTAATATTACGAAAGCCTGTTTCTCTCATTTCTAATTTTGTTTATTTTTCCGCCGATTAATTTTACCCTTTGAGAACGCGAATCGTCATCAGCATCATGATTATTCATGGAAATACAATGATTGAAAATAATTGGGACATTAGAACTGCACATTCTCACTTTTACTTTTGAAAATGTATACGTCGCTTGTTGTAGCACACCCCCCAGTAACAGTTGGCTTATAAAGTGGGTGTGGCACATGCCTAGTGCATAATAGATACAATGCTTTTTACACTTGCAATAATGCATAATATTTCTTATCAAGTGTATGCAATCGGTAACAATCGGAACGTTCTCGCACAGAAACCCTGAAGGTCAAGATTTTGCATTTATGCCGATTGGAAATTTGTTTAAATGACGAGGAAAAAGTGGCAGTCCCGGGACACGAGGAATTATGCGAGAGAGAAAAAAATTTTATTGAGAAACTTGTAGACGCAACGAGATGAGACACGCCGACCTTCCGAGATCATTTTTTTTTTCAAGTTCATGGATGGTCTCGGCTTCGTATAACCAACGGCTTGCATCATCCGCGGCCATGGCAATCGTATAACTCCTACCCATTCTCAGCCAGACTCATTCATGATGTAACAGCCTCTACTCTCTGTGAGGATCATTGCACCGGCATCTCCAAGTTGGTTTCATCTCGTCTTGTCATTAATTTGTCTTTTGTGAGTGAGGCGCAGCCGGGGATAGCCAAATTTGTAATATTTTATCACGATTACTTTTGTAGACCTTAAATAGGCAACGTCACCCTTGAAATTTTTTGAGTACTTAAAGCAGTTCTTTGCAGTTCTATTTGCAGTTTTTTAATTTTTCAACTAAATTGCATGGAAAATTTGAAAAAAATCATACCCAGTCAGTATTATCTAAATTAAATTTCGCTAATTATTGATATTTTTTCAAACATTTCCCTCGTATGAATAAATAATAAAACTTGTTTGCAAGACGGTGGATTATTTTTTATCAGGTGTCAAGAAAATTCTTGATTTTTTCACACCTCATGAAAAAAATTCAGATTTTAATCTTTGATTACAATGGAAATGTTGATTTTCACATAAGACACTGGGTTAAATCCTGATTTTTAAACATTTCTTCTTTGAGAAACCAAAACGATTATTTATATTTGCAGTTTTTTAATTTTTCAACTAAATTGCATGGAAAATCTGAAAAAATTCATACCCAGTCAGTATTATCTAAATTAAATTTCGCTAATTATTGATATTTTTTCAAACATTTCCCTCTTATGAATAAATAATAAAACTTGTTTGCAAGACGGTGGATTATTTTTTATGAGGTGTCAAAAAAATTCTTGATTTTTTCACACCTCATGAAAAAAATTCAGATTTTAATCTTTGATTACAATGGAAATGTTGATTTTCACATAAGACACTGGGTTAAATCCTGATTTTTAAACATTTCTTCTTTGAGAAACCAAAACGATTATTTATATTTGCAGTTTTTTAATTTTTCAACTAAATTGCATGGAAAATCTGAAAAAATTCATACCCAGTCAGTATTATCTAAATTAAATTTCGCTAATTATTGATATTTTTTCAAACATTTCCCTCTTATGAATAAATAATAAAACTTGTTTGCGAAACGGTGGATTATTTTTTATGAGGTGTCAAAAAAATTCTTGATTTTTTCACACCTCATGAAAAAAATTCAGATTTTAATCTTTGATTACAATGGAAATGTTGATTTTCACATAAGACACTGGGTTAAATCCTGATTTTTAAACATTTCTTCTTTGAAAAACCAAAACGATTATTAAATTGAGAAAAAATTTACAATTCCGAATCTAATCGAGTTTTCTGCAATTTTTTTTTGCAGTTTTCAATAATCTTTGAATTTACAAATTTTCAAATTTTTAACTATTCTATCAATCAATAATTTGAGGTAGGAAGACTGACGATTACTTGTGTAATCGAAAATCCCCTTTTCAAGAAATTTGAATTATTCACTTAGTAGTAAATTTACAGTTTCACATCAACAAATTTTAAATATTTCATTATTCGTAAAAAATCAGATTATTAATATTATATTATTCGAAAAATTGAATCAACATATTTGAAACCTTCAATAATGCAAAGGTCAAGTCCTTGTAATATTACAGAAATTTAATATTGGTGGGGATCCCTGGGCGCAGCTTCACGCACGAAAAAATTTAATAGAAAAACCCATCGAATTCGTCAAGAAAATCAAACGAAAAAACTTGGAAAATTTGAGCCGAGGAAATTCTATAGAAAATACCTCAATAGAATAAGTTATATAGAAAATTTTAATTCTACTGACTTTTTCTACTGAATATTTTCTATCGAACATTTCAATGGAAATTAAATAGAATTTTCCAACGAATTCGATAGGTTTTTCTACTAAATTTTGTCGTCCGTGTCTCGCTGCCAGTCCGTACTTTACCACCTAAAATTAATTTTAAAATTTCACGTTGAGCAGATTATGAAAGAAATGCATTGTATTCGAAAGTACAGCGCGAGAAAAATCTATTTTACCAGCGGTACGCAGTCTACGTCGGCGCTAATGTAATGTTCACAATTGAAAGGACCATCGAGATATAAGCGTATGCCAATTTAACGACCGAATACTATTACAATATGTTACGGTTTACTCAGCTCCAGCATTACCGGTGTCTGTGTATAAGTATATATATATTATTAGAGCATGAGTTATACCAGTGTATTTTTAAGCATAGAGAAAGTTTATTCGATGTCTGACGTATCGTTACGATACACAGATACACGTTCAGTCACGCTCAGAATATTTTTACATTTATGGTTCTCATTGATGAGGGATTATCGGTTTTGTTTTTAATTTTATTTCAAATTTGTACAGTCGCATGCAAGTATAAATGGGCAAAAACAATTAGAGAACTAATGATGTCCGTAAATCAGTGACTCCTTTTTCCCCCCTCGCATTTCCATTTAATCAATTGAAAGATTTTGTGGAATGTTGTCCCAAATGTTTTATAGTAAGAAATAATGTGCGGGAAACTGTCAGCTGAATCTCGTGTTCCGCTGACTCATACGCTCTTTCGTCTATTCCACACAATTAGTTTTTACCTTCGGTTGTTTACATGCAGGGAAGATTTATATATCGACGACAGTCATTAGGGACCCCGCGGATTTTTCATAATTAGCATTTTTTTTCTTCGCATATTTCCGGTAATACGTTAAACCTCACGATGTGCACCTCTCTCTGTAACCTGCTAGCTACTGGGACAGGCCACACATGGGTTTCACCTACTTTCCCTAATGACGAGATATGGATATGATTGCTAATTAACAAATCCCCGCATCTCGCTCTCATTTCCGGAATAGGGAGAGGGAGATCAATTGAAAAAATCCAAAATAATTTTGCAAATTGTCTAATTTTTAAGGACAAACGAAATATTTCCACTCTTGCCGAATTCGTTATTTCCCTTTCATTTAATTTTTTTTATTAATTAATTAATTTATTTATTTACACTCTGGGTTTTTCACTATACTATCATCAAATAATCTCTGAACCACACAATTTTATATTCTCTAGATTCGCATCGTCAACTCATTTCCAATTTTCTCGACAGAAGAAGAATGAAATATTATAACGTTTCTAAGTAAATTTACAATAATGCATAATATTATTCATAATAATGCATTATTTTTCACTAAATTTTTAATTTACTAAATAAAAAAAAGTTGAGAGCAAAAAATTAATCCCCCTCTCTACACTACAAAAAAATTTGCAGAGGCAACTGACTTTAAATATGTGGAGCAGATTTGTAATTTTCTAAAAGAATGTAATGTTAAAGTTTAAAATTAAAAATCAAAACTAAAACTCAAAACATAATATTTGGGTTTAAACCTATTATTACTAAAAATAATAATAATAATGATAAATAATACTATTATTTATATTATTTAGATAAATAATATAAATAATAATAAATAAAATAATAATATAGTAATAAACAATATTAATAATATTAATAGTAATAATAATATTCATTACTATTTATTATTTATTAATAAATACTAATAAATTTTCATTGTTGTTGGCATTAATAAATAATATAAATAATAATACCAATAACAAACAAAAATAGTTTTGAATATATTAATGAGTTGCGCCATTAATTAATCCTCTAGTATTCCTCTAATGACGTCACTGACAGTCTCCTAATTGTAAAATTAGATGCAGATCAGGCGTCCAATCGACTGTGACAGAAAAACCATGAGGATGTGATGTTACAAATTCCGTAAGACTCGTCATCACGGTATTACGCGCTCTCCTTTCACCCGCTGCGTATTGATGACGTTTTTTCAATAAAACCACATGCCACTATATTGAATTTCAAATTCCTAAGCCATCACCGCCATAAAAGTGAAATAGTATTTCAACCGAATGAATGCTGCGCGCATAATAGCACACTTTAATTTTCCATCTCCCGTATCCCGTTGGAATAATTTTAATTGGGGGCTAAATTTTGTTGATTTTTATTTTCAATAATTTCAAATATTTTAAGCGGTCTTTTTATTTTTCTGCAATCTCAGATGAGGTCTTTATGGCAGTCGCAGGTCCCACTTGAATATCAATCAATTGGACGTTTCCCTTTCTAAGCTATCTGAAACTAGAGTAAGATGAATTACGTCACGGCTACACAATAATGGAGTTGATTTTACGTTGTTACTTTTTTCCGTTTCTCTATGTTTATTTGTCATCCAATTGGATCAGCAATCATCAATATTTATATTAATTTTCGCAATATTATTTTTCTTCTTACTTCAACTGATATTATACGGATTAATAATATAAAAATAATATAATATAATATAATATAATATAATATAATATAATATAATATAATATAATATAATATAATATAATATAATATAATATAATATAATATAATATAATATAATATAATATAATATAATATAATATAATATAATATAATATAATATAATATAATATAATATAATATAATATAATATAATATAATATAATATAATATAATATAATATAATATAATATAATATAATATAATATAATATAATATAATATAATATAATATAATATAATATAATATAATATAATATAATATAATATAATATAATATAATATAATATAATATAATATAATATAATAATATATTATTGAAAACATGTATGTGAAATAGTTATATTAACGCAGTTTCGTGGGGATAAAAAAATTATACATAATTTCTCAATATTTTCAGGCTAAATGAGGAAGGGGGGGGGAGAATAAGTTGAAAAAAAATGTGTATAACTCAAGTAGCACGCCAGAGTGGCAATCGATTGAAATTCCAAGCGTTACACGTTCCCACAGATGTTTTATGGTGCGTAATCGTTTGCGCGGTATGTACTATTTCTCTCTTCTCCCTTTATCCATATAATATTCCCTTGTTAACAAACACATCACGCTCTAATATTCTGTAATAGCAAAGTTAACTTCCCTCCCTTGGTAAAAATGGTAACGTGGAAAAACGACATTAGGATTATTATATTCTGCCGCAATTAATAGTTATAAATGGACATTTTCAGCAGTGTCTGTTGATTTATATGCAGCCACTGTCCAAGTTGCAGAAATAATCGAGAAATTTATACTTGTTTTCAGGATATTGTATACCACGACAGAAAATATTGAGAGATTTTCATAAATACGTATGAATATTTACTTTACAACGAATCAGAGACTCAGTGAAGGGCTCTCTCAATCGACTTAAATTACAGAGCGGTCGAGGTGGGTATTAGCTGGGAGCTTAGATAGTAAATAAAATGTGCGAATGAGTTAAAACATTTAAATTCAATATTTTTATAATTTAAACTGGCAAAAAATTGAAATAAAAAAAAACAAAATAATATAATAACAATAATAATAATAAATAATATATTTATAATAATTATATTATTATATTTATATCATAATTAAAAACAACAAATGAATAAATAAATATAATTATTATAAATATATTATTATTGATTATTATTATAAATAATATATTAATTATATTATTATATTTGTATAATATATTTTATTAATTATTATTAATTAAATTTTTTAATAATTTCACGTATATGACTGCCTAGTGAAATTTCAGAATTAATTTGCAATTGATTAATTGCGTCCATTTAAAAAATTATTAATGATAGATTTAAATTCTATTAAATTTTTCTGGATTGACAAAGGTGTACAATACATGAAAGGTTACAAGAAATATAATACCTTTATATGGAGAGCTGCTGATTTGTCGAGGTTGGTTTCTCAAGTAGACTGTTATAAGCGCCGAAATACAATAAACTTGTGCGCGTGTTGAAATTATTCAATCAACCGTTGAAATTCATTTGTCCCTCTCTGCGTTCTTTTCTCTTTGTGGTTTGTAACATAGCTTTTTACCTTTATGGAGTTTATCCGATTTTAATTAAACATGAAAGAAATCCGTCGAGTTTTTTTTTCGCGCTAAAATTTCTGTGTGAAAACCAAACACGGCTGGTGCACAGAAGAATTATGGGTTTATGAGTGATGATGGTGACCCATAATTCCCCGAGATTTCCATGGTGTATAGGAAAATTCATCGATTTTTCTATCGGTAGAGAAGTGACGACGTTAGGAATTGCTAATGCATTGTGAAACGGTTTTATCTGGAAATGTCTTTTCATTTTTTAGTCTTTCTTAATTGCCCAGAAATTTCCGCATAATGGTTCTCCCCATTGATTGACAAATCAGATTAGCTAATGTAACACTAGGTAATAATTCTTTCCTTTTTCATCACCATTTTAAAGAGTGAATTATTTTTCCATATACACGTATAAATAATAGTGAGTCAATTAATAATTCCGGTAAATCGATGAATCTCGTTACAATTTATTCCGCCTCAATGAAATTACATAGTAGTAGGTCGTTTAACGAAGCTCAGGTGGTTAATTGATGGAGAAAGTATCCACCAATGTAAGATATATATAATTAAACCAGTCGAGAAATTGGGGCTCGCCTGTTGGTTGTATCTAGGAGTAATGTGTGGATTCTCTAATCTCTACGGGGAGCATTGTAATGGGCTTGAGGGAAGTTATATTATGCGCCGATTATTGCTTCAAAATTTAACCATTATTTACTTGTCATAGAGCGAATATTACATAAATAAATAAATAACAACTTACTTCCGATTTCACTGTTGAGATTGCAGCGAAAATTCTTTAGGCATTACAATTATGTAATATTTACATTTTAGTAGAAACACACGGAATCGTGGAAGTCGTTCGAGAGATTTATGAAATGAACTAACTCTTTCCAGGGAATATATCACTCGCTTGTAAATCATCATTATTCAATTACCGATTATAATTTATTTTTGGAAAACCAGTTGAATTCTAGAGCATTCAATGGAATTTTATTATCCCTTTAATAAAAAATCCAATGTTACGTTTTTTTAAGCCAATCTATTTTGCCTAACGTGTTCTTTCTTTAGCATTATACTATCATATAATATATAATATATAATATAATATATTACATATAATATATAATATAATAATAATTAGTTGCTTGTTAATTATTTGTTATTATTATAAATATATTATTTATTAAATAATATATTTATAATAATAACTAGCAATTTAACAATTTTATTGACCAACAATTTTTTTATTTTTAGTTCATTTTTATTATTTTCCAATTATTATTAATAATTAATAATAATTAATAATTAATTTTGTCATATAATTTATAATATATTACGTATAATATATATAATATAATATAATATTTTTCTGTGTTATAAAGATATTATTTTCAACACTTCTTTTAAAAACAAATAATTCACAATCGTATTAACTTTTAATATTAGTGAAAATCCATCGAAAACATCTATATCTCGGTTCTACCAATTCCCGAGGCACGTAAGGTAGAGAATAGGCGCGCGGATCGCGCTGCCTAATCTAGTAATTATTAAATTAAATCAGATAAATCTACTAAATGAATTGATTAAATTATTTAATAGATCTCACTCACGTTGAGTGTCGATTTTCAATCGAAATGGTAGTGAAAAATGATACTTAAAATTTTTCTCGATAATTACAACAATTTATCCCTTCAATTGGACCGTTCATAATCATAATTAACGCTCTCCGATTTATTTTTGATAGATTGATGGGCTTCACGAGCGCACCATCGCAATCACCGTTAATTACCTACTTTGGCCTTATTACTTTTTAAATGGCAATTCAAAGCCATAAATATTTATGAGACAAGCATAATAACTCAATACATAAGTGAATATTATATTGATTGAAGTTTATTCAACGTTCCTCGGAGGCTGCCACTTCCCGAATGAATCAAAGGAGGAGTCGGCCTTTTCTTGAGCCGCTAATTTGATGGAAGACGTGTGACATGTTGACGTTGAGACGTCTCTGCTGAAGACAGGAATTACGATCATAATGCATACGCTGTGCGAATAATCACACTGGACGGAGATACTTGCATGCACGTGGGGAAGGAAAAATGCATGATCTTGACAATTGGAAGGAAAAAAATAAAAGCACCCGCCAATTTCAGTATTTAACGAGGAAGGAAGGAGGAAGGCAGGCACATGAATAGCTGCACTAATGAGAATTTTCGTACAAATTCAATCGTGTCGCTAATTTGACTGGGGAAAAAAACGGAAAAAGAGACAAATGAAAAAAAAAAGAAGAAAAAAGAGGTGACACTTGACTTTCACTTCCTCGTGCATACGTCCGCGAATACTCACGCACGTTGTAGCCGTCAAACGTGACAAGTGTTTCCTCGTAATTAGAAATAAAATTTCGAGAATAAAACGGAAAGATGTTTGCTTTTTTTTCTTGAATGGTGAGGGAGCTGCGGGTTGGGTACAGAGAACAATAGGCAACTTGGGAAGTACGAAGTGGTTCACATCGTGTCGTGAGCGCAAGTCTTTATGACATTAATGATGAATGAAATCGGGGAACAGATCAGAAGAAATATCAGGACCAGGGATGGGCAATAGTATCAGATTTTGGCAATATTTGTTATTTTATTCGGTAAAGACCCAACAGCCGAGGCCAATTATAGGGTCAAAGCATTGTACAGCATTATTTATAAACAAATATATACATATATACAACATGAGTATGAGATAAGATGGCAGATTGCATAATCAACAAAGCTGCAGACGTACAAAATTCATACACGGAGGGAAATTTTTTAGAAAAATTCTAGTGCTAGCACGGGAAAAGAGGCCCGAAGTGACGGCCAGGAAAAAATTCCAGTGCCAGCACTAGAAATTTTATTGGGGAAAACGTGAATTTTCCCCGTATTCCTGTGGAAATTTCACGGAAATCCCCAGAAATTTTACCAGAAATACCAAGAAATTTTACCTTAACAGCACTAGAATTTTTCACAGCCGGTGGATTGTGATTTTTTCCAGTACTCGTACTAGAATTTTTCTAGAAAATTTCTCTCCGTTTACCAGAAGAAAAAAAAATAAAGATTATTAGGTCATTCTACGGGACTCGACGAACTTGTGAGCCCTGTCCACAACTGTGGAGAAGGGTGACGTTATAATGTCAATATGAATAGAGACATCATCATGACAAAACTGTACAAAATCATTCACTGCCTTGCACGCAGAATGTAGCGGTAATATTAAAAATGATTGTCTCGTTATATTGTTCAAAGTTAAACTATATCTACCAAATTTAAAATATTATAGAATTTATTAGCTGAATTTTTTCGACTGATGGCGAATAAAATATTTGATGAAGACGCTAAAATTAAAAAAAATTTAAGAACCGAAAAAAAAAAAAAAAAATATCATTATATTTTCCTGAAAAGAATTCTTATTATTTCAAATAATTGATTTTTCAGTTTTATAACTATAACATTTTACTATTATTATTATCATTATTATTCTTATTATTACAGGTGTATATATACACTACTGTATATCGCCACCGTCCTTCTAACGGCAAATATAATTGATTGATATGCCTATGACTGATCAGGACCGGGGGATAAGAAAAGACTGCAAGATCCGATTTGAAAATTATTCTTTTATTTTGTTTGGTGTGTCTGTGTGTCTGTGTGTGCGGATTATTGATGAAATTATGATAATTTAGGATACAATCTGGAATAGCCACTGTCCAATGCAATGGAACACGTCATATAAACTTTCCAAGTTTCCGTTGTGTTCGCGTAAATTTTTATGCTTCCTGGTTGTGAACTAGAATAATTGTAATATTCAGTCATCGCCGCCTGTCATAACTTCCATGAATTCTGAAATGACATAATTCATTAGAAAGTTTTGGGAAAATGTAGGCAATGCGCTCCATAATAAAATGTTGATTAATTTTTCGTAGAGTAATGATGGTGTACGGGGTGGTAAAACGACCCATCATTTTCCTTCGAGGGTATTGAAGAGGGTGCTTTTTGAAGTGGAGAGTTCCCCTTACCCTTTTGGATTTGATCGCTCTTTTTTGTCTGACCTTTTCTTCTTTTGGGCTGTTGCTACTGATTTCTGAGGCGGACATTTAGTTTTGCGTCCGAATGGAAGCATTGTAATCGTTCAAATTTAAATTTTCGATTTTGTGTGTTATGCATTTCAGTAGCGAAGCGGTAAACCGGGTTGAATCGATTTTGACTATTGGCCAGTTTTTGACGAATATCTGGGAATCTAAAAGAGATAGAAAAATTGTTGTCATGACCTTTTTCGTAGAGCCAACTGAGGGTTATAAAAAAGGTGATGAGCAAAATTTTGCTATCTCTCTTAGATTCCGAGATATTTGTCAAAAAATGCCCAAAAGTCAAAATCGACTTAACCCGGTTTACCGCTTCGCTACTGATTTTTAGACGGTGTTATGCATTTTTAGACGAAAATGCATTTTTAGACGGTGTGTGTATGTCACAACCTTTTTCTTCAATTTCTCCCTAACGAATAGATGGAATTGCTAAGCCCTATCCATCGCCACTAATTAAAATTTAGTTCACTGATTCACTTTTTTAATTTTCGAATTTTTTCAAAATTCAGTTGTAACACGATAACTAAAAATGTTCTAAATTCATTGAATGACGGCTTAAAAAATTCGTTGGAATGTCCTTTTGACCGAGTTCGAAGATGAAAGCGATAGCAATAATCGTTATTTCGATTTCTGTGAAATTTTTCCAAAATTTCGTATTTTTCGAAAATCAGAATTCCGCAGATTTCTCTGGATATTGCGCTTCAAATGAACTCAATCATAGCTTAATATGTTTGCTTCCATGCGACTATATCGAAGATAGAAGATGGTTACAATAACTGTCTCGGTTAATTTGATTTTTAGGATAATTTTTACAAATTTCGAATTTTTCATTAATTCCCCGGAAAGTTAGCTTTCTGATGATTCCTTTAAATGTGATGTTTCGAATGCATTCAATTATGTATAAATGAAATATTCCTAATAATATTTCCTAGAACTTTTCAGAAATTTTTAGAATTTCATCAAGTGGAGAATCTAAAACAATTAGTTGGAAAGAAATTGATTCAATTCAAGAAAATGAAAATGTCTATGAATAGTATACAATGGAAAAACATAAGCAAAATGACCGTTTGGAAGCGTATTACAATTGTCTAAATTGTTTCCCCTTTTTTTCTTCTCAAAAAGCAGGAAAAAAGTTCTCAGATCGAAAAAGCGAAGGGGAACTTCCCCTTTATATTCCTTCCACTGATATTACCATCAAAATCAAGTGTCCCAGAGCCATCGGCGTCAATTTCTTCAATCATGAGATCCAGCTCTTCGTTCGTTAACTTATCGTCAAGCTCATGTAAAATATCACGAAAGACATCAGTCGTTATGTAACCATTGCCTTCTTTGTCGTAAAGTCGGAATGCCTCTCGCAATTCTTGCTGCATCGCCTCTGTGTCCTCTTCCACCAAAAATCTGGCGGCCAGAGTGCAGAACTCTTCAAATTCAAGTTCTCCAGATCCTGCAAAAAATTTCATTTCAATTTCATTTCAGTTTCATACGCTGAGAAAAAAAATTGCTTTGGCCAAGTACATGTACTTGCTACAAATAAATATACTCAAAATAAATAAAATTAATATCTGCACAAGAAATCTGTAAATTATTTCGTAGTTAGTAAATATACTTGGCAAAAGTAATTTTTTTTCTCAGCGCAGTACAAAACAATAATGGAAACGAAAATTCAATTTGTGTACCATCTTCGTCGACCTCAGCAATAATTTCAGCCAAGGTTTCTTCACTCAACTCATATCCGAGCATAGCTAAAATAGTTCCTACCATATCAGTGCCGATGCAGCCTTTTTTAGCTTGATCAAACGCATCGAAAGCCTTCTTGAGTACTGAAAATCGTAAATTAATGTTATCTCGATGGAAAGATGAAAGAAATGTCTTTTAACATATCTCAACTTACACGCTATCTGATCCTTGGTCAATTCATCCTGAAAAGTTGACAAATATAATACAATACAATAGAAAAAGTCCACTATTTTTATCGCTCATTTGGATTATTTCAATTGTAATTTTACCATTTTTCACCAAAATTTTAATTCAATCAAACGGGAAAAACTCGGATGAGAATAATTATCAACTGAGAAGACAGTTGCCGATGGCAGTTGGCAATATGCAGAGCTAACTGGCTAGAAGCATCGTTTTTAAACGTTTTCTGTGCTTGAAAATGTTATTCTGGCAAATGCCTACAAATCGAATGCAAGAATTCCGTTTAGATTCAATTTCGTTCTAGTAGTTTACAGATTCATGCGAGGGCACGGATTATACTTTCATCCTCGGTTAGGTCGCGTATGAAAAAATTTGATAGAAGAATCCGGCGCTTTCTTTAGAAAATTCTAATGTGAAGCTATAAGAATACTATTGGATTTCTATAGAATTCTATTGAAAGATTCTATTTGTTTTTGTGACAATTCGATTAAAAGTTATGCAACGGCGCTTCCCATTATTAAACAGATGTTTGGCTATAGAAAAATGTCTATAGATGTTCATTTTTCTGTAGAACTTATTCTGTTGGGATTTTTTCTATAGGAATGCCAAGTTGTTTTTCTTGGATTTTATTACAAGAAGAAAACCTAGCGCTTTCTCTGAAAAATTCTAATGAAAATCTATAAGAATACTATTGGATTTCTATAGAATTCTATTGAAAGATTCTATTTGTTTCGAGCGCCAATTCTATTAAAAGTCATGCAACGACGCTCTCCGTTATTAAATAGATATTTGGCTATAGAAAAATGTCTTTAGATATTAATTTTTCTATAGAACTATTGCGCATGAACTTTCCAATTTTTTTTTCTTGGGTTTCGTTACGAGAAGAGAAAACCTAGCGCTTTCTCTGAAAAATTCTAATGAAAATCTATAAGAATACTATTGGATTTCTATAGAATTCTATTGAAAGATTCTATTTGTTCGAGCGCCAATTCTATTAAAAGTCATGCAACGACGCTCTCCGTTGTTAAATAGATATTTGGCTATAGAAAAATGTCTATAGATATTGATTTTTCTATAGAACTATTGCGCATGAACTTTCCAATTTTTTTTTCTTGGATTTCGTTACGAGAAGAGAAAACCTAGCGCTTTCTCTGAAAAATTCTAATGAAAATCTATAAGAATACTATTGGATTTCTATAGAATTCTATTGAAAGATTCTATTTGTTCGAGCGCCAATTCTATTAAAAGTCATGCAACGACGCTCTCCGTTGTTAAATAGATATTTGGCTATAGAAAAATGTCTATAGATATTGATTTTTCTATAGAACTTATTCTGTTAGGATTTTCTCTATAAGAATTATTGCGCGTGAATTTTCCAAGTTTTTTTCTTGGATTTCATTACGAGAAACAAATAAAAATATAGCGGAAAAAACTTGGAAAATTTACGGCCAAAATTTTACGGCCGGAATTTCTTAAGAGAATTCTAATAAAACTTCAAGGGAATTACTTCCAATAGATTTCCAATAGAAATTCTGAAGAATTTTTTAGAGAAAACACTAGATTTTTCTATAAAATTTCACAAATATATCCAAGTTATCATGTATATACTGAACACTTCCATTATTGTTCTTTCCTATTCTCTTGATTCTACCTTTTTCTTTTTTAATCCCAAAAATCTCTCAAATACCAGAAGTTTCTTTCATCTTCAATTCCAAAATTTCCGCGAGTTGCAACCAATCCCAGCAAACAGATAGGCACACGCTACGCATCCACAAGCGCAATGAACTTTGTTGCATTTTTTTTTCTTCCAAAGGCACAAAAAATTGCACTGGGTGGGTCCCTCGCTAACGTTATGACGTAACGTGGTGCGAGAGTGGACGAATTGATTGCACAACATTTTTTTTATTCATATGAAAATGCCTTAGGGAAGGCTTTATCTTTTGATATCCCCTTTCGATAAAGCTGCTGTCTTATGTCATTGTGTTATACTCAATTGGACTAATGGAATCTTAATCAGCGATATCCCACTGACCTTAATATTTGTTTCTCCTTGATGGACCTTTGCATTACACAACTCTACCCTTTTTACTATTTTCTAATGAACAATGAGTCGCATGTGTTCATTCATACGAACAGATTCAGTTCCAACTGTCTCACGTAATTTAATGAGATTAGGATTAGGTGAATAAGCACAATTTCACTATCGCCCAAATTTATCGTAAATATTCTTTGTTTTGGTTCTTTATTAGTCTCATTTAAATCCATTGATTTCATTATTTTTATTAACGATATTAAAAATGGACATTGTTCCAACAAATGTGAGAAATTGATAGTTAATTAATTTATTAAAGGTAAATAATTTTTTTCGCTCTTCTCTGCATTCGCGACAACCACTTTTCCATTCTTGGCTTGTCTTCTCGATTTAGTCTCGATAGTAAACAGAAAAATTAATGCGTCATAGCTTCCACAAATTCTGAAAAAAGAAATTAAATCATGAGATTGAAGGATAAAAAGTCGACTTGACTCTTCGCTGAGTTTTCGAGGAATATCTCCGAATCTAAGAGAAATAGAGAAATTTTCATTATAACCTTTTTTGTAGAGCGAATTAAGAGCTACAAAAAAGGTCATTACAAAAAATTCGCTATCTTCCATAGGTTCCGAGATATTTATCAAAAACTGGCCAATAGTCTAAATCGACTTGAACCGGTTTACCGCGTCGCTACTGAATTTTTGGAGCTGTAATTGACAAAAAAGAAAACCTTCAAAATCCAAAGTCCCAGAGCCATCAGCGTCGATTTCCTCGATAATCATGTCCAACTGCTCGTCAGTTAAATTCTCGTCAATTTCGCAAAGAATTTCGCGAAAAGTATCTGTTGTTATGTATCCGTTTCCTTCTCTGTCGTACAGCCTGAAAGCCTCTTTTAATTCCGATTTGAGTGCTTCAACATCGACATCTTCTTCCATAAATTTAGCTGCTACTGTGCAAAAGTCTTCGTACTTCAACTCTCCACTCCCTTTCGAACCAGAGAAAAAGCTCACATTAGTAATCAATGTTGTGGAGAGGATTTCGACCGAATTTTTAACTTGTCTTACTTGTGCCAAGAAAATAGTTTATTGAAAATTATCAAAAAGGATTCTGTGCCAAACATGCAGAGAGTGCGCCGGAATGAAAAATTTTTGTCGCAAAAATCGATTTAGTAGTTCAAAAAAAATGCATTCTCTGTACACGCAAGAAATGTCATTTGCCCACACGTATTTTGCTCTCGAAAAATCTTTGTTTTATGCGAAACAAGGGACAGTAGTTTTTCGTTTCGGCTGTCTAATAATCACAGACAACAAATGAACCCTTAAATGAATATTATTATTATTATTATATGTCTTCTGGAGAAAAGAAAATTGTCTTCCAAAGATCTAAAAAAATCGGCTCCCAAATATATTCAAAATTTATCATCTAGAGATCTTTCGAAGTTTTCCCTGAAAGATTTGTCTTCTGAAGAATCTTTCTGGGTCACCAAGATCTTCCACAAACTTCCGAAGATTCTTCCAAGAATCTCTGGGAGATATTCGAAAGACAGAAATTTTCACCAGGCAATCAATAAAAATGAATAATTTTATAAACAACTTTAGACGATGGAATTCACCAAAAGTGTCAACTTCATTAATTGCCTCATCCAATTCGGTCATTGCGTCCGCTTCGACTCCCATCATGTCCAAAATAGTCTGCACTTCGCTCGTTTTAATCACTCCCTTTTTCTCCTTATCAAACGTATCAAAGGCCATTTTCAGCTCTAACAACGAAAAGCAATGAATTAGAGTCAATATTCGGTTTTCATAGTATTAAATGCAATTCTGTCACACTGAAAAATGCTCACGCACGTTTTCGTTGGTCTTTACTCAATTGTCCGGGCTCCTGTAAATATTGCAAATAATTAGAAAATTCCCCAGCGCTTCGCGCCACCCCACAAGCACTCAATCTCACTGTCCCTTACCATTTTCTATAACCACAGATTTATCAACAATTAAAAAACATAAACCGAACAAATTTCCAAAATCGGAAGATCGCTTGCTCTGCGATAGACGACGCACGGTGCGTTAACACTCAATGGTTTTTCGATCGAATGTGAATGTTAAATTAATTACTAATCATTACACCCATCACTGATGCGACACTTGGCAACAGATTGCATTGTTACTATTTAAATAAATAGCGATACAGTGTGCGTCGGTCCAAGATTGATTTGAGATCAATTGAAAAAAGGTCTAGGTTGAGTGATGCAATATCTCTCACTCTCCGATAAATAATATAATGGAAAGAATTACTACGATTATAATTTTTTATTAATAATAGACTAAAAAATTTTCAACTAATAATGTCATTGCTGTAATTTTCGTTTTAATTATTTACTTAGTTTATCAGAAGAAGAAATAAACCCCTGATGAGGGCTTCCCTGGAAGCCGAAGCGTTGGGTCATCGACAAGAATTCTTCTTCTCTTTCTAATTATTTAATTATCCTCGAAGTACTGACGACCGCTTAGGCCAATCAATGTTCACCATAATTCAGCATAAAAAAAAATTTCAAGACACAAAAGTCTTGTAATTTTCTCGTCAAATGCCTCACTCAGTGCCTTTTGTAAATAACTATATATTTTATTTAGCCGATGTAAAAACTCTAAATAATTCTATAATTCCGTAATTTAATGACAAATTATTATTATTTTATTGTATCTTTATGTATTAATAAAATAATAATAATAATAATAATAATAATAATAATAATAATAATAATAAATAATAATAAATACAAAATTAATATTTATAATAATTAATTAACAACAATTAATATTATAATTATAATTATTACTAATTTATTATTGTTAATATATTAATAATAATAAATGTATTTATGTATTTATTATTATTTATTATATTAATTATTATTTATTATAATTAATATTAGACGTATTATTTATTAATAATTGTTAATAATTAATGATCATGGGCTGTGGTTCCTCAGCTTGTTATTACACACGATGCGTTTTTACCATAAATCCTTTACTATATTTGTGTACTCATTTTAGCTTACAGTATTTTAGGATTAGTGGATATACCATTCAACTCATCTAGCTCATTGCCAAAATGACACATGCCCCCTTCCTTCCATTTAAAATCTTTTGCCAATGTTGTAATTGGCCCGTAGTAGTCACCCTGCCGAGACCTAAAAACATACTTTTAAACGTTTGCCCAATGAGATGAAATATCGATACACACGTCTAACATGATAAACATCTGCCTCGACTCAACTTCCACCAAGTAGAGACTTGTTAGCAGCTGCTGTTGGATCTCTCTCCTCTAGCCAACTAAAAATAATCATCACTAAATGAAGACGATTTTCTGCCTTCTAGGTGTGCACTAGGTGATCAGTATCTGGCGATATTTATCTCTAATTATCTTGCTCACGTGGCAATCGCCAAATGAATATTTGTACCAGGTAGCTAGTCTATTTTTACCTGAAAACGTCTTGTATGTTCAACAGTAAAATTCGGGATTGATTTACAACCCGATATTAAATTTAAATATAAAGCCGGAAACGAAGGGTGGAAATTTATTGAAAATCGACATTTGTACTTTTTTTTACGTGGATACGTCTGTTTTCATTATGGGGAGGCATTTAGGGAAAAAGTCCTTAGGGTTCCTTATCGATAGTGGCGCCATCTATCGGAATTCTAGAATATTCTAGAATTCCCTAGAAAAATCTAGAATTAATTAAATAATAATTAAATAATCATTCATTGTCAATCAACTTTATGAAAAAGGATATAAGAATAGATATAATAATATAACAATATATATAATAATATAGTAATATATATCTTTCTATCTCTCTATCCCCTTTAAAAAATGAGAAAAAAAAATTAATATTTTTGAAAAATATAATATATCATATATATAATACATTATATATATATATATATTATAAATATAAATTATATGATGTTGTATTTTTTAAAAAGTTTTTTTAGTTTCTTTTCAATTTTTGAATTAATTTGTTTTTTTTTGTAAATCAAATATGAAAAGTAAAAAAGGTCAGAACAAATAGATAAAATTGAACCGGACATGAATTTGCTCGGAACCATACCTTTGTGCTAAAAGAAACATAGACAATCATACTCTGGGTAAAGGCGCGCGTAGCGCGCCCCATACGCTAGTATAAATAAAAAAATAAGGCGAAAAATTCAGGGGACGCTTAAATTCAGGGGATGCTGGGTGCCTATACGGGGGTTCCTATATGGGAAGGTGCCTGTATTTATAAGGGATGTTCTATATGAGGGGGTGGTCATAAAGAGGATATCTATATTTATGGAGGATTACTATGCTAGGGGGTGCNGGGGGGGGGGGGGGGGGGGGGGGGGGGGGGGGGGGGGGGGGGGGGGGGGGGGGGGGGGGGGGGGGGGGGGGGGGGGGGGGGGGGGGGGGGGGGGGGGGGGGGGGGGGGGGGGGGGGGGGGGGGGGGGGGGGGGGGGGGGGGGGGGGGGGGGGGGGGGGGGGGGGGGGGGGGGGGGGGGGGGGGGGGGGGGGGGGGGGGGGGGGGGGGGGGGGGGGGGGGGGGGGGGGGGGGGGGGGGGGGGGGGGGGGGGGGGGGGGGGGGGGGGGGGGGGGGGGGGGGGGGGGGGGGGGGGGGGGGGGGGGGGGGGGGGGGGGGGGGGGGGGGGGGGGGGGGGGGGGGGGGGGGGGGGGGCGGGGGGGGGGGAGGGGGGTGAAGCCCCCCCTGGGTCGGCGAGCGGAGTGAGCAGGGGGCGAAGCCCCCTAGTAATAATATAATCATATATATAATAATATATATTCACGAACAATTTTTTATGATTCAAGGATACTTGAACGCTCAAGACGCTCCACAGCCTGTGATAAGGTGTTTAAAATTTCCTGTTTAGGATACGGTGGCAAAGGTGGAGGAACGTCGTAACTACTAACACAATTTTTGTTTCTCCATAAACTTCTGCCACTCGGCCCACGTCTGTGGGAAAGCGATTTTCTTATCGAGTCATAGTAATGTCCCTCGAACACTAGATTTCTTGTTCTGCTTATGGGCGTTAAATATTCGGGTCGTCGATGATCTTTAAAATCGCTGCCGCCTCTCTCTTCTTCTTCGTCTTCTACTTTATGCCATAACACACCTTTTGGTAAAATCATGGCGTTCACCTGTCCGCGCTTCACCATAATCACTCTCGGGTTTCCCCTGATCAGATGTGGATTCTTGAGAATTATGAGAAATGAAACAACACCCCCAATAATGAAGGATAAACTTGTTATGAATAAGATGAGGACGATTGTAACTGGCTTGTCATCAGTCTCCAACCAAATTCTGTTTCGGGCGAGTGCGGGGGCCATAGCCAGACAATTCAGGGGTGACGGCCCCCTCATAATGTCCAAGAGGCACACAGTGTAGACAGAATTCTTCTGGACATTATCCAAAATAATCGAGTTGTTCACAGCCGTCAAGCACTCGGTGTGAGAGATTTTTTTATGTGAATTTCTGAACCAAATCAGTCCTTGCGGATTGCTGGAGGCTTCTATGTGAACAAAAACACTGCCGTTACTGTAATACTCCTCAATATAAAACCCTGCTATTTTCGTTGGCAATTGAAAATGCAAAAGTGTATTTTCATTACGAAGAATGCTCAGACAATTATTTTCTTCCGTCAAAGGCTCTGAAGTACTTGCGACACTTGTTGACTCTGGGTCATCACAAAAATCAGCGTCTAAAAAATTTAATCCAGAATTTCTCTCAGGTGTCACACACTTCGGAATATTTTCCAGCAAATTAGGTCTCGATCTAGTCATTCTCTGAATCCACACGAAGGGACAACTGCAATTCCACGGATTTCCACTCATCATTATCCGCAAATTTGAATTATTCAGCAGAATATTATTGAATGTGTTCACGTGAAGCGTCGAAAGCAAATTGTTTCTCAAGTAAATTTGCTCAGCTGATTTTAACGACTGAAAGGCATCCGCGTCAATACTTTTAATCTGCGATGAATCTAGATAAATCGATCGAGCGTTGGGAAAGCCACTGAGGATTTCTGGCGACAATTGGGATATGTTATTCCCCTCCATGGACATCAATTCAACTTTTAATAATTTACTTCCACTTGTCATGTTTCTCAGAACTTGGTCATTTTTTATCGATCCATTCAACTCGATGTCTTCCAATATATCAGCGACATTCTCCAGTAAATTGAATTCCGCCTCTTCCACCAAGTTATTTCGAATCGTCAAGCTTACCAAATTACGAAAGCTTTCAAATACGTATTTTTTCAATTTCTTCACACCTGTATTGATCAATCCTAGACGTTTGGTGTTTTCAAATGCCGATGACGAAAAGGCATTTTTCTCTATATCACTGAGCCCGCAATCTTCGAAAATTAAATCAATAACAGAATATTCTGTTGTCAGCCAAGAGGACTGTAATTTTCCCTCGGGAAAACTGCAATTTTTTAATTTCAACGATGAAATTTGTTTTTCATGTGGACACTGCGTCTGCAAAATAAATTTTTTTTTTAACATAAAAACAATTTTAATATAACATTATTATATTTGATTATAATATCATTTTAATAAATTTTTTTATATTAAAAAAAATATTTAAAACCTATTAAAATAATCTTAATAATAAAATAATAATAATATTAATAATAATAACGTTAATAATATTATTATTAAAAATTACTATTATTATTATTATTATTTATATTAATAATATTATTAATAGTAATAATATTTTTTAGATAAAAAAAAAAATTTAATGTAAGTTTTTTTTTAAATATATCTTTTTTATTATTATTTACATGAAAAATTGAGGATATAAAGTGGGATATGATTATTCCGACATCTTTTTCTTCGGAAATATCCCTGCAGTTGACGGCTCTGCATTCTTCAATACCACAATAATTCGTCGAATTCCATTCTTGATATATGGAATTGAGAACTCTGGAATAATCATCCCTTTGAAAATGAATTTCACTGAAATTTGTGGAAACGAGACTAACAAAACCAACAATAATTCCCGTAAATGCCGCTGTTGCTGTTGCTGTTGGCAATTTCATTTTCTTACCTAATAGAATGTAAATGGAAAATAATTATCGTTATTACGATTCCGAAAGAATGTTAAGGCCAACCGAACTATTGTAATCAATACCAGAACTCACTCATTCTACATATGCATTTGGCAAGAGTTTTATTATTAAAGCTTGTGCATTTTACATTCACAACATTTCACATCAGCACGAAATGCCACAACTAGTGCATTTGGAATTTTCGCACTCGAAGCATGCCACATGTTTCAATGAGTGTTATCTGTCCTTTTCAATTACGCATGGGATTAATTATTTTTTCCGAATTGGCGATAAGAATTGGAGAATAATCCCCAAAGAACAATACTAAAATTTCACTCATTAAAATATTACTATTCCATTATTATTATTATTATTATTACATAATGAGGATAGAAATTGAATTTATGTGTATTCTTCCATTATTAAAAAAAAAATTGATTTTAAAAATTTCCGGAGACAATTTAATTGAAAAATTAATTTTGTAGTTCTTGCCGCCCGCTGTTTTTTGCATTTTCTAAATTTCTTCCCGCTGAAATATTGATATCGCTCCAATACTTGAAGAAAAAAAGTGATTCAAAGCTCCTGCTGACGTAAAAGAGTAAAAAAATCGAGGTTCTGATTTTTTTTCATTTTTTCTTCACAATAATAATTGTTAACTTTTGTTTTGTTGACAAAAAACCTTTTTATATTTATTTTCAATATAATTCTCCTTCATTCGGTGTTGTAACGCGTGGCTCCGCCCCCTGCTCGCTTCGCTCGCCAATCGCGAGTCTTCGCTCGTCCGCTCGCTTCGCTCGCTTCCCCCCATCTCCCTGCGTTCGCGTAAAGATCGGAAATCCCTCGTCTTTATCACATCGATAAATAATGAGTGATAATAACTACATATACAGGCTCGCATTGCCGCATTTACTCGCTTTATTTTTGTGTTATCTTAATTTACAAAATAATTATCTACAGAAATACGAATAAACATGAATAAAATAAAATTAATCTGATTGCGAAGCCGCAAATGGAAAGAAAATAACCCAAAAAAACACCAATACTATAGTTTCTAATATTTATTAATCACGTCTTTCGGAAGTAAGTATTCACCATAACAATAATAATAGTTACAACTATTATAGTCCCACAAATTTGGAAAATTTATAAATAATCATTAATACATATAGATTCTCTTTGAGGAACTAGTGTTTCCAACTAATTATAAATATTTTCGATCTGTAAAATTGGAATAATGGATATTCTTTGTCTAACGTGCCTACTATATGACATTGTCAAATTACGAGAAAAAAGTTGTTATAACTTTATATAATATATTGTTTATAGACATATAATAGGTATGTACGTACGAACCACGAATATTGTTTTGTCTCAGTGGATATATAATATTGTTTACATAATATTCTTATACATTCAAATTTATCGACTCACAATAAATCAGTAAAAATAATGGGAATTTAGTTTCACGTCCAATTGTCGTAATAACGCTGAGTCGTGCGATTGCGATATCTGCGTGATGTCTGCTGAACTAGTTTTTCATTTACCATCTAAAAAACCTGGGTATATATATTTTTTCTCTCTTCTCCCCTGATCATTGGGATAATGGAAGAATGGAAAACTCGAGTCCCCATTCACTTCAGTTTTCGTTTTATTCGTGGGAGAGGGAGGGGTAGGGATTATCATCATTAAAAATACCGACGACTTTTCAAAATCGTCTCAGGATATCTAAATATTTGTCAGTGTAGGTTGATGGTTCTTCATTCGTATCAATTTTTTTTTTCGTTGATAGCTGTAAGCCACCTGTACAAAAATACACGTTCACTAATTTAATTAGTCTTTTATTGATTAGATAACAGGCGCACGTCCAGCTATGACGTCACCGGCAAGTCGATATGTCTCAAAGTGATTACCTTGCAAAAAATGGGAAGGGATATCCTCCCGTACTGTTACTCTATTCTCATAAATTCTCATGAATTCAATGGTGCAGACCGTACAATGATTTTCCAAATTTAATTTCACACTTAATTCATTGCCGACGAATAATTTCACAAAATGTCATTCAGTATTCGTCAAATACTCAATGATAAAATCATTAATAATCACGTGAATGGAGGCGATTTTTTTTTCCCGAATTGCAACGAATTATTTATTTGATAAAACAATGATATGCCTCTTACGTATTCTATATAAATTTATAGGGCCATTATAGAATTGTATTCGGTATATCATCGCTGAAAAAATAAAGGAAAAAGTTTATTGTTTGTTTTGCATTCAGGGAAATAGAAAATATAATCTCACTCCATTGGGGCGAGCATTCAACTTTTCTATTGATCAATGACAAGTCAATAAAACTTGTTCCCTTATCCATAAATAATAATAATAATAATAATAATAATAATAATATAATATAGTAATAATAAGAGATGCACATGCGTGATATAATCTATTCTATTACAATGTCACCTATCTCATCCTCAACAATAATCTTTCTCTAATATAAACATGACGTCAATATGTCTTTTCTTCAACGAATAGGGTATTTTCAAAAATTCTTAAACTCGTATCATTTTAATGTATAATATTTCTGATGATCACTATTGATTTCCCAAAAAAAAAGCTTGGGAATTCACGAGATATGTATATGATTTTTATGGCCACGAGATCCTAAATTCACCTTAAAATTTTACATCAATAATAAGAATAATAATACAATAAAGTACGATATATATTGAATATATCATAAATATATTTTTACTTTCATGGATTAATTTCATGTTTTTGTTTTTTGGTGGAAACACTTTGTTGTTAAATTGCATTAGAAATTAAATTTTACACTGATCATAATCTAAATAAACACATAGCTCTGGTAAAATTGATTATTTAAGACTAATATGATATGTTGTAATTGAGTCGAGTGCATTGATATATAATGTCTTGGTTCAAAACACTTTCCATTAATTTTCATCACATTTACAACTTCCTCTGGATTGTTCGTTAACCGCGATTTATAATGAGTGAAATACTTTCCATAATACCATTATCTAAATTATTATCTCCCATGAATTGTGATATTGTCATGCAATGGAGAAAAGCAGAAAGGACTTCAAACATTGAAACAATGTTTGTTGTAAATGTCGTAAAAACTCGGTGAGTTGCACGGCAATACAAAAGAATAAAATTGGAGTCTTTGAATTGTGTTGCTTTGCACAAAGTGTTCGCTTCCGGTTAAGTATATTACGTTTCATCAAGCAGAGTGTCATTATGTAATTTCCATTCGGCATTGTAAATAAAGGAAATGTGATCCAAGTTGAAGGCAACTCGGGTCCGTAGAAATTTCAATATTTACCACGTGAATTTTCATTTTTGTTTCGTTTTTATCATTATCTATAAGGCATTATTATGGAAAATAATTCAATTTTAGTGATGCCGCGAGACGATGTGAGACGTGACGAGACGAAAAATTGCATCTTATCGTCTCGTCTTGTTGTTAGAATCTCTTGTCTCGTCTCGTCTTGTTGTTAGAATCTCTTGTCTCGTCTCGTCGAGAATTGAGAGATTTTCTCGTCTCGTCTTGTCTCGTTTCGTCTTGCCTCGTCTCGTCTCGTCTCGTCTGGTCTCGTCTCGTCTTGTCTCGCCTCGTCTCGTCTCGTCTCGTCTTGCCTCGTCTCGCCTCGTCTTGTCTCGTTTCGTCTCATGTCGTCTTGTCTTATCTTGTCTCGTCTCATGTCGTCTTGTCTCGACTTATCTCGTCTCATGTCGTCTTGTCTCGTCTTGTCTCGTTTCGTCTTGCCTCTTCTCGTCTGGTCTCGTCTTGCCTCGTCTCGTCTCGTCTCCTGTCGTCTTGTCTCGTCTCGTCTCATGTCGTTTTGTCTTGTCTCGTCTCATCTCGTCTCATGTCGTCTTGTCTCGTCTTGTCTCGTTTCGTCTTGCCTCTTCTCGTCTGGTCTCGTCTTGCCTCGTCTCGTCTCGTCTCCTGTCGTCTTGTCTCGTCTCGTCTCATGTCGTTTTGTCTTGTCTCGTCTCATCTCGTCTCATGTCGTCTTGTCTCGTCTTGTCTCGTTTCGTCTTGCCTCTTCTCGTCTCGTCTCATGTCGTCTTGTCTCGTCTCGACTCATCTCGTCTCATGTCGTCTTGTCTCGTCTTGTCTCGTTTCGTCTTGCCTCTTCTCGTCTCGTCTCATGTCGTCTTGTCTCGTCTCGACTCATCTCGTCTCATGTCGTCTTGTCTCGTCTTGTCTCGTCTAGTCTCGCGTCATCACTATTCAATTCAATCGGAGAAAACTCGACAATTTCTCCGATCCATATTCTACCATAAGTCTTACTTTTGTTGATTTCTTCAGTTCCAATAAAATAATAATCGAGGAAGTTGGAACGCGCTTTTGTGATATGTCTCTGAAATTCGTACTTATCCCCGGTGACCGATAAAACCGGTGTAAATATGCCTACATATAATGACAGTAGAAGATCAAAAGGGAACAAAATATATAATCATAGCCATAAATATGTATTAGCAAAGATCATGATATGTATCGTTAGGGTTAATCGGAAAAGCCTTGTTCTTGTGTCTCTCATGCATTCAATCTCAATGATTGCTCATACCCCGTCGCTCTCGGGATGAGTCAACCATTGACACATCTCTCTTTCATTTTTATCACATAGCCACTATTGTTTATTACTAAAAATCCATCAACAAAATAGAAGGTCGATAACTTATGTGGCTTTCGATTGTCAAAGTTTTCAATAAAAAACGGACAAGTTATTCGAAATCGATAGAGAAATAATATTAAAAAAAAAACAAAAAAACAAAAACAATGTGTCAAATGATTCGTAAATTGTTGAATCGTTGATTATAAAAAACGAAGGGGGAGAAATTACAAGAGGATTAGAATTCCAACAGTTATAAACACTTGAATAACGTCCAAAAAGGGGTGGAAGGAAATAAATCCGGAGGACGCTACTCGGCCGGCGTTTTTACCAACGCAGCCCATTTTTTCCAGCGGAATATTTTGCACTGCGTATTCACGGTTGTCCTGTATCATCGTACAGACAGTCCGTTTTTTGGACATTATGTCGTCATCATTGTCCTGGAGATTCTTCAACCAGCCTGAGAACCACTGGAGGTCGCAGGTACAGATCAACGGATTGTCTGCAATTCAATGAAAATTCAGGGATGTAACGAATGATAATTTTATAATATTCAAAATCATCAGCATTTTCATCAACCCACCAGTTATATCGACCATTGTCAACGTATCAATGACCGTCTCCGTGATTTCCTCGGGTATCTGGGTCAACTTATTATTCTGCAGATTGAGTATTTGCAGGGAATTTAAATTTTCAAAAATCATCGGGGGTAAATGTTTAATTCTGCAATGAAAAATTACGGCTCATTTGCAAGTGTCGAGGCTTTGAATTTGTTGGAATTGATGATTTTGCTTACAAATTTCGTTGGAGATTTAGGAAAGTTATCGAGTCACCGTAACCGGTGAATGCGTCCTCAGGTAAAATAGTGATGTTGTTCGATCTCAAATCCAAATGTCGAAGGCGGTGGAGTCTGCGGAGGGCGTCACTGGGTACGGCGTGCAAATTGTTGTCCCCGAGTCGAAGGTATTGAAGATTTTCTATGCAGAAATTATTTTTTCTTCAACGTTAGAACGTTTCAGTGGCGAAGTGGTAAAATGGTTCAAGTCGACTCATCTCCCAGTTGAGTTTTTGCGGAATATTTCCGAATCTGAGTGAGATAGCGAAATTTTCGTAATTACATTTATTGTAGCTCTCAATCGGCTCTACAAAAAAGGTTTTAACGAAAATTTTGCTATCTCCTTTAGATTCCGAGATATTCATTGAAAACTGGTCAACAGTCAAAATTGACTTGTACCGTTTTACCACTTCGCTACTGATGTCTATCTTCGTTGCTCCTGTACTCAGGATCTGAGGTAGTCTCTGTTTAGATTTCCGCATTTTACTAATAGATCACTTAGTGATGTTCACTTTAATGCGAATTTTATGGGAAATAAAAACTAATGGAAGATAAACCTAACAGAATTATTTTGTAATATTTTGTATTATCTTTCCCCTTTATGCAATAAACATTGTTATTATATTTTTTAACTATTCATTAACAATAATAAAAAGCATTCAAATCTGCAGATGAATAAAGGGCAAATAAATGGATCGCTTATGTAATAAATATTATTACTGTATTATTATATTTCTTCAATATAATATTCATTAGCGATGAAAAAAGGTGTAAATAAAAAATCAAATGGGACGATCCAAACTGTCTCTCACCCTCTAACCCGATAAATGCATCAGGATCAACATGAGTGATGAGATTTCCATCTAGTTCCAGAGAATTTAATTGCGTTAGATGGGAAAATACACGTGCTGGCACCTCACGTATATGGTTGTGCGCTAACACTAACGAATCGAGTCCCTTCAGACCTGAAAAATGCACATGTATTCATTATTTACTAATTTTCCATCATAATTTTAATCCGCGAAAATATCATCTTGATAACTTGAAGCATAATTAATTTTTTTCCACGTCAACTCAATTCGCGATGTTTTCGCCGCGGTTTTTTTCATTTTCACGAGATCTCTAGAAAGGTGATGAATTACGCTCTGCCTATTTACGAGTTCCTCAAATGATATATCCTGGTGAGATTAGTCACGGCAGGATTGCCCTGCACTGACAATTTTTTTCTCAATTAATTTTTTCGTCGAGCGCGGTTAGCGAGAATGAACCCAGCGCTCGCCGGGCGATCACTCGCAGTGGAAATTTGACGGGCGGTGGTGCCGACCCTCGTGGTAGTCCCAAGTGGCGGGTGCGGAGTGGGGGGTCGCTGGCCGGTGATATGTTTATAGTGTCGGATGACTCTGGCAACGCTGCGCTCGAGAGTGCGGACGGCGCAGCGCTGACCGCGCGGCCAACGCGTTCGGCGAAGACGTGCGACTACGGGAGGGTTAACCCCTCACGTACGGCGCCCATACAACGCGGATTATCCCAATGGCAGGGAAACTTACGGCGCGTCAACTCCGTTATGCAATGAACGATAACTTGAAAACAGTCGAAAGAAAAAAATTGAAATAAAATGCATTGGCTGTTACTGCGAGACTTAGGGCGACTGAAAATTCTCAACTGAAAAATTTTGTCGGCCATCTTCCAAGCTTCAGCGCCGCCACTCGCCAATTTAACATCGCGAATTGGCGGATTATTGAAAAAAACCGTTAAAAAACGAGGATTTAACGATGATATTGAGTGATACCTGCAAAATCCCCTTCTGTAATCGACGAAATTTTATTCTCTTGCATTTCCAATTTCTTCAGAACATCAAGAGATGCCAGTGCCACTGTTGGAACATCTGTCAATAGATTCCCTCCCAAGTTCAAGCGTTTGAGTTTGCGGCTGAAAATAAAGAGTGATAAGAATTTATTTTATTGGCCATCGAGTAGGTGTGGAAGGTCATGAATTCCTTTACTCATCAAGGCCAGTGAATGCATCCTGCTCGATAGTAGTGATTTTATTTTCGTAGAGATTCAAAATCTCCAGTGTGTCTAATCCGGCGAATGAGCGACTTCGAAGATCTTTAATTTTGTTTCGATTTAAATTAAGAATCATCAGTGAATGGAGATTGGCTAGAGCTGCTGATGGTACAGCCACCAGGGAATTTTGCGAGAGGTCCAATTGTGTTAATCCTTTACCTGCGAATCAGTTTTAATCGTCAGAAATATTCAACATTTTCTCATTCGTTCCGGACGAGAAAAAATGAAAAATAAATTCAACCCTCCTGAACTGGCGCTCGATGCCCACCCGAGTCCACTGACTCGGGTGGGCAACGCGCCGCCCGTGCTACGGTTAGCGCGGTGTTGCCACATTGGAGCGCTATACGTGAATAAAAATCTACACTGCACACATTTTTCTCGAATTAAACACCATTGATGCTCTAAAAAAAATTAATTCACGTTTTTTATGAGACGCCAAACACGGCACGTGATAGAGTTGTTGACGTTCCTAATATGTCTGAACTGAAACGATCGTCGTGGCAACAGCGCCGCTAAAAACCGACTACACGAGTCCGCTGGCTCCGGGCGGCGAGGTGCCGCTTTTCCGTACCAGTCTCACTAAATTATTATTTTTCATGGTATTCATGGAGTTTTCAAGGGATAGGAATCTTACTAGTCCATTCTAGAGGGTATGAACTAGGCATTGTAATTTTTACAAATTTTTTTGTGGCGCGAGCCACAACGGAATTATTATAATATCTCGAATTTCGATTAACGCGTCTCGAATATTCTCTATTGTCGTATTCGTGACAAATATCATCCTATCCTTATTCCTCACGAAATTTCTGGACAATTCTCGAACCTTCCGTAATAAAAGGTATATAAACCCTCGTATTCCCGACCAAAATGTTCAGTCCGATACCGAAAAACGATGTAAACACATCTCTTTAAATCTAAATACAAACGTCTTTATTCCAGAACCACGAGTTATTATTGTGTCTCTATACACCTAACCGCCACATTTTTCATACATAATTTTGCATGCAACAAGAAAAAATCGAGGAAAGGCGGCGCTTTGCTCATTGCGCCAGTTCAGGAGGGTTAAAAGAAATGAGATGCTCCTACAGCGGAGAATTGAAAGACAGCTGCGGAATTTACCGATAGAACTGAGAGAAGTCTCTTCAACTGCGGCCAGTGTGCTGTTGTGTATTGTCAGATGTTGAACAATGAGTCCCAGAAAAATGAATCCCGGCAGTTTCGGCAAATTATTATGTCGTAACTTCAGGTATAAAATTATCGTATTTTGCTGGCCCTTCAGCGCTGTCATAGCTGTACTTATGTGGCTGTGATCGGTGTATTCGCATATTATATCGAGCCCAAGTTTCTTAACTGAACACCAACACGGTTTTATTGATGCTGGGGGCGGACAATGCTGGGATGTTTGTGCTTTAACTACACCCATCACTGTCCACAACAGCCAGAGACGACTACATATTCTCATATTTGTTTTCATTTTTTCCGGCACTTTATCACGAGTTTCAGACGACGTCGTCACCTTCCGGAGGATCGATTTATTCCCTTTTTGGTTTTTTTGGTTTTTTTTTCTGGGGGTATAATCAACTACTTGGAGTTACTCTTGATTATTTCCATGTTGCTCACTTCTCTGCAACAAAAATGAGAAAATGAGAAAAGGTTTAGTAAAATTTAACTTCTTAGAAACTGAGAAAATCTTGGCGGAATGGGCTCTGGTGATGGGGATTTTCACTCGTCGAAGGAGAAAATATTTGGCAATACTGCACTGTTGAAAATTTTCGGCGGAATTTCCCATGCGAAATTCAGGGAATTTTTATCGTGCTCAAGTTCCAGTGAAATTTCAGGAAATTTTGTCATTGAAAAATCAAATATTCCATTGATTTTATGTTAAAATGATCTGAAAATCAATAGAATACTCGATTTTTCAATTGTTCTGTGAAAATCCAGAAAATTCTGGGAAAAATTGAAAATTCATGTCGCTTTGTTTCTGAATATTCATGTTCTACTGAAAATTCATGAATTTCCGTCAAGTTGTCAAATTACACGGAGAGAAAAATCCAATAGAATGACCAGAAAAAAAAAGTAAAAATTACATTTCGAAACGTAAATAGATACGGGCGTAACAGTATGACGAACACTTTTGAAATACATTGAATACATAAAATACATTTGCTTCCCATTCTATTTTCTTTGTTATGAGAATGAGAAAGAAAATTTACCTGCGAATTTTCCACGTGTAATACCAAAATCCATAAAATTGAAGGGAGAAAAAAACAGATGCATAATTGATCACTATTTTTACGGAATTGAACTGAACATCACTTTAAAATCAATGAAAAAAACATTTCAATAAAACGCACAATTGATTAACAGTCAACTGACATCACACATTAGAAGAACTTAACAATCTGGTGCACCATTTTAATTCCTCATTTTGGGATACTGAGTAAAAATTTATCATGCGATAAAGTAATTCTTAAATAATTATAGTTAAATAATTATTCAATAATTATTTAAAAAAATTAATTAACTATTTGATTTAATTTTTTTTCTTATAATTATGAAATAATTATTACTAAATAATTATTTTTTATTATTATTTACATGCGATGTTTTATTTCCTATTCATTTTCATTACTTTTTGCTTCACTAAATCAACACAGCGCGATAAACACCACTAAAACCCCCAATTAATCGATCTTCCGGTCATTTGTAAGTGTCGAATTTCCCTTTTAATTAATGATTCAGAATGAAACTGTCTGCATTATTTAGGGTATATAACTAGTGCCGAGTGGAGCAAGGTACTGTTAGCTTTGTGCGCTTTAACCGGGTGGCCCGTGTTGTGCACAGGTCTTCGCATCATCCATTCCCTTGTGGGCAACCTAATGGACAGCTTCCGGTTTCGGGGAATGATGGGAGTTAAGCATTAAGTTATCGAATACATAGGGTATAAGCATATCTATAACTTTTCTCATTTCTTTTCTCTTTTTTTATTATTATTCAAAGTTGCTGGCACGCGTGAAAAAATTCAATAGAAAACCTAGGGAATTCTGCTGGAATTCTATTGGATATTCGATAAGAAAACGTCAATAGATTTCCAATTTCCATTTGAATTTTTCTCTTAGATTTTTTCTGTTAGAATTATTGGCCGCAAATTTTTTTCCTCTGGATTTTGTTTCCTTTTGTATTGCAGAATAAGAGTGCAAAAATGGAGAAAATTGATGTCCAAGCATTCTTATAGAAAAATGTCAGGAGAAAAACTCAAACAGAAATTCGAAATCTGCCGACTTTTTCTGATCGAATATCTAGTAGAATCAGCGCAAAAAACAAATAGAATTTTTCAATAGAATTCCAGTAGAAATTCTGCAGAAATTCCATGAAATTCCTATAGAATTACAATAGAATTTTCTAGCGAATTCGCATCGATTCACTAAATGAATATTATTTACTCAAATCATCTGCAATCCGAGCTTGTGCTATTGAAAATCTCTTCGTTGCTTTGTCACTGTTAATGTCGGTGGCGCATTAATGCCTATGAATGGAATATTTCAAGAGCCTCGTAGTCACTATTATGCGGAGAAAAAAAGAAACCTAGCGAGGGCGTAATAAAAGCAGAGGTGAACAATGCTGCCTGTTTTTTATTTTTATGGCTGAATAACTGGGTATGCGTCAATATCTTGGCAATTGTTTGTTGATGAAACGAAGAGGCCAGCTCTGTAAAAATAAATGGCAATTCTCCCTATTTCTCTCCTGCATTATCAGCGTCAGAAATTAGCTGAGTAATCGACATTCCAATCGACTTTTTCTTATTGAGTATCCAATAGAATCAGCGCAAAAAACAAGTGGAATTTTTCAGTAGAATTCCAAGGGAAATCCTATAGAAACCCCAGAGAATTCCTATAGAATTCCAATAGAATTTTCTAGGGAATTCGCTAGGTTATCTAGTGAAGTTTTTCATGCGTGTATTAACGACAATTTATAGGAGTTGGGGTTCTACGGAATGGGCTTTGTGTAATTTCATGTGGAATTCCATATGGAATTTCATATGTAATTTCATAAATTGCATAAATTTCATAAATGTCCCTAGAAGGTGGAATGAGTCGTAAGGAATGGTCTTTGTGTAATTTCATATGGAATTTCATGTGTAATTCCATATGGAATTTCATATATAATTTCATAAATTGCATAAAATGCATAAATTTCATAAATGTTCCTAGAAGGTGGGATGAGTCGTAAGGAATGGTCTTTGTGTAATTTCATATGGAATTTCATATGTAAATTCATAAATTGCATAAAATGCATAAATTTCATAAATGTCCCTAGAAGGTGGGATGAGTCGTAAGGAATGGTCTTTGTGTAATTTCATATGGAATTTCATGTGCAATTCCATATGGAATTTCATATGGAAGTTCATATGGAATTTCATATGTAAATTCATAAATTGCATAAAATGCATAAATTTCATAAATGTCCCTAGAAGGTGGGATGAGTCGTAAGGAATGGTCTTTGTGTAATTTCATATGGAATTTCATGTGCAATTCCATATGGAATTTCATATGGAAGTTCATATGGAATTTCATATATAAATTCATAAATTGCATAAAATGCATAAATTTCATAAATGTCCCTAGAAGGTGGGATGAGTCGTAAGGAATGGTCTTTGTGTAATTTCATATGGAATTTCATGTGCAATTCCATATGGAATTTCATATGGAAGTTCATATGGAATTTCATATATAAATTCATAAATTGCATAAAATGCATAAATTTCATAAATGTCCCTAGAAGGTGGGATGAGTCGTAAGGAATGGTCTTTGTGTAATTTCATATGGAATTTCATGTGCAATTCCATATGGAATTTCATATGGAAGTTCATATGGAATTTCATATATAATTTCATAAATTGCATAAAATGCATAAATTTCATAAATGTCCCTAGAAGGTGGGATGAGTCGTAAGGAATGGTCTTTATGTAATTTCATATGAAATTTCATGTCATTTCATAAATGGCATAAAATTCATAAATTTCATAAATGTCCCTAGAAGGTGGGATGAGTCGTAAGAAATGGTCTTTGTGTAATTTCATATGGAATTTCATGTGTAATTCCATATGGAATTTCATATGGAAGTTCATATGGAATTTCATGTATAATTTCATAAATTGCATAAAATACATAAATTTGTACTGTTCTTGTCGTTGTTATATTCTACAATAATATTGGCTAAACGGAGTTTTAAGAACACTCAAGATACACGAAGAGGGGTGAAAATGAAAAGTTGGGATCGCGTGAAACGTGACTCTATAAAAAGGGGCTGAAGTAGAGCGGATATACGTGTCACGAATGATGTTAAAAATTTCAGGGCATTTTCATTCAAATGAACTACTGTATCAACGATTTATTTTATTCCAAATGAGCAGAATGTTTTTCTTCAATTTCGTATTCTTCAATATTCTTCAATTTCATATTTCACCATTCATAACAATTAGTTTTATTAGGAAATTATGAATGAAAAAAATTATTATTTTACACTATTATTACTGATTTCTATGTAAAATGGGATTTATCATTGTGTTGAATCCTCAGGTCGGCCTTCTGCATCATTCAACATTTCCAAATGTTTTCCATTGATTTTCGAATAGCCACTATTCTTCTTTGATACATATACTCCCATTGCGCTTTGTTTTCGTCGAATGTACTGAAAAGGGGAAAAATACAGACATCGACACCGTAATAACAGACAAGCGTATCTGCATAGGGAACTCATAGCAGTTACGTTTGGCTGTTGTTAAGGGGTCGGTATATATGTGGAGCCGTGAAAAATATTCGCTCGATGGAAATTTTACGCGGTACACTCCTATTTCACCAGTATCCTCCCAATTTTTTTGATTATTCTCATCTTTCTGCCATTTTCAGTATTTTCTGTTCGTTGTATCGTACCCCAAGTATCCCCGGTCCCAAGACTGCACGAAACAATGAGTCGTATCCATCAAGTGTCGAGTTTTGAAATCAAAGTTTGCGGTTTGAAATAGTATTGTAACGTTATGTTATTCAATTACTGCACTCTTATCAGTGGCATTCACGGCATTGGGCTAGTTCTGGAGAACAATACCGAACACCTGGAACATGAACGATGCTGCATGTTATCACGTGTAACATGTTTCATAACTATCAAAGAGATATTCACTTCGAGTTAGGCCCAGTTGCACCAGCTCCGGGTAACGAAAACGTCAGATAAGAAAAAAAGGAAATTTCGGGGTTCGATGGATTATTTTACCCGGGAGAGTATCTCAAATTTATCCCAGGAACAAAAAATAAAATTTAATTCCAGGGTTAAATCAGGGTTCCTTTAATAAAAAATTCAGTGTGACGTTTTTTGAAATGATTAAACACTGAATAAACAATTATTAAATATTTATTAAATGTAAATAAAAAATTATAAAATATTAAAATTATAAAAGAATATGAAATAAAATTAATAATTAATTTTATTAATTAATAAAATATTTATTAATTGATTAAAAAACCAAAAGAAAATCATTATTAAAATAATTATTTTTGTTCCTTTTTTCATTTTTATTGATTTTTTTTATTTAATTATATATATATTTTTTTTTTATTATAAAATTATATTAAATATTTATTAAATATAAATAGTTATTTATACAATATTTAAAAAAATTGAAATTAAAATTTAAAATTTAATTTTTTAATTAAAATTCAAATTTATTTTTTAAATATTTATATTTAATAAATATTTAATAATTATTAAATAGTTTTGTAGTAGAGGGCGCAGAACAGTTCGATTTTTTCAGTCTATCTAATAGATTATACTTCTTTATCTTTCGAATTCATCCATTTTTTAAATTAATATAAATAATAATTTCAAAAAACCGTTACAAAGGTGATGAAACATTTTTTTTTGCTAATGATATACTTATGGAATTGGTAAATGGATTTGATAAATGTAATTATTCACAGAGTTGACCGGAAAATGAATGCACGAATGGAAAATTTAAACTTCTTCCATATTATAAACTTTCAAACGGATTTCTTTTCCCCTAAGATTTCCGTAGCGTTAGCACTTTCGTCAGCTTGGCTGGGCATTTCATCGATTTTTGTCCCCATAGTTACATGCGTAAAAGCTTGAATCCACATCAGATCAAAATTTCAGTCTATAATCGGTGGAATCTCACCAACTGTCAAGACAACATTATTAACGGTCCACTCCACTCGTTCTTTTGTTATCAACAAATTTATATTTCGTTTTCATAATCAGCTAGTTCTTCCCATGGTTATAGGAATATCCAGGGTGATGGCAATTTTCAGACAGAAATTATAGAATTTTTTTTAATTTTCATTTTCACAGGGAAATTTTTTCAAAAATTGAAAAGAATAAGAAAGAAAAATGCGACGGTTTTAACGAGGAATCTACAGGTAGTCTTTAGAGGTTGAGTCCTCCCGTGACGTCCAAAGTCCGATACTCGTTTCCATTTTGTTTTTTTTTCGTATTGTCACAAAAAAATTGGGTGAAAGGAGCTTCTAAGATATTTAATGTAAAGAATTAAATTAATTATGAGGAACAATGAAGGTGAATTGATAAATTGGTCTCGTGTAATCTATAGGGATTATGGACTCGACACTTAATGAATAATAAATAACTATTAAATAATCCATAATCCCACGCACGAAAAAATTTTGTAGACAAAACCTAGGGAATTCGATTTTTCTAAATATTCTTCTCTTTAGATATTTTCAAATTTTTAAGTTTTTGTTCATTTTATTTTTCATTTCTTCTCATCAAGAAAATTCAACAAAAAAGTCGGGAAATTTGGGCCGCGGAATATTCTATAGTAAATATTTCAATAGAATAAATTATATTTTTTATTTTCAATTTGATTTTCCTGAAACAATTATTCTGTTTAGATATTTTTCATAGAATGTCCTCGGCTCAAATTTTCCAAGTTTTCATTTAATTTTTCTCTTCTTCTCATCAAGAAAATCATACAAAAAACTTGGAAAATTCGAGCGGAGGAAATTTTCTAGAAAGATCAAATTCTATAGACTTTTCTAAAAATATTTTCTATTGAATATTTCAATAGAGGCGGCCAAAAACTAACAGAAAGTTCAATAAAGACCGAATAGAATTTTTTATTGAATTTGTTACGTTTTTCTATTAAATTTTTTCGTGCCCTCGAGTGTCTGAAGTTTGAAATGTCTCCATGAAAGCCCCATTAGATAAACTTCAGTACCCATTTCAGTAAATCTATCTCAAATGCTAACGAAGAAGAATGTCTTCAATCTCCTACTAGTTCCACATTAAAGCAGGACGAGAAAAATCGATGAATTTTGAAAATTGCTCATAAAAAATTTGCACATTCGCACATTAAATGAATAAAAAAATGCCCAAAAAAATTATTGATAGCGAACATTGGAGACGTTGACTCCTGGGATGGCCCGCATGCCTTAGAACAAACACAGTATCCCCTCGTGTTCGCGAATTAAATAGTTCAACCTCGTCCATTCACTGTCAAACAAACTTAGAAAATCCCAATCTCCTCCAGAAATGTCGATACTCAACGGAACAAACTCGGGAGATTTGTCTCCCCGAAAATAATTCGCTGCTTCCCTGCCACAATCACCGGATTAAAAATCGAGTACAGATTAATCCACCAAAATCGAGGGACTTATTTACAATTCACTGCGGAGACCACTTGTTACGCATGTATGCCTCGTCCACCGACATTTTTCTAGGCATGGTCAATGTTCTCCGCCAATACTGTTAATATTGATCAACCCCACCGAATATTCCGAAAAAAATTCTAAAATATTCCTCCGACGCGTAAAAAACCGGAGAATTCAATTGAAAATAACGCGAGAGAATGCGACACTCCCCGAGCCATGTGAATCTATAAAAAAACGAGCGTAAAAAATCCCCCGTGAAAGAAAAATCCGCAGGAGAAAGAATCAAATTTCCGAGGAAGCCGTACGCATTAAAAAAAAAAGGTAAAAAATGCAAATAAAAAACTAAAATTGACGTGCACTAAACGCTCTAGTTGAGGCTTTTTTCCAATGAAGATCACATATCTGGAATTATTGATGTTCAACTGACCTTTAGTTCTCTCCAATTCCAAAATAAATGTGTTCCAATAGTCGCCGACTGCGCGAGTAGTTGTGAAAGAAAAATAAATGAAAAAAAAATCAGCGCCGAAACACGTAAACCACAAAGGACCTCCCCGTTAGTTCCTACTTCCTGTTGGCACCCACAATTATATTCTACTCTATTCCCAGGTTCTACACTCGTGCACTAGTAATACCTCCAATATCGAAATAGTCACGGAGCCGCTGAGGCTGGTGAAATAGTAGGGATGGAGCGCGCGATTACACGGCGCCGGCGCTTTTCACCCCCTGGACTTGCGCCCTCGCAGGAGAAAGCCCCCGTATTCTCCTTGGGGGATGTATTACGAAGAAGGAAAATCACAAAGAGAGCACACAGATGAATAAGATGATAAATATTAACTCGTGTAATCTTGCGCCGGTTCAATATTGTCATTTTCCCCCCTCCCGCCATCTAATTTCATTTCATCATCCCAACAAATTGACTCGACGTACCTGCGTTTGTGAATTTGGAAAAATTCCTGAATGTCGGTACTGGAGGATATTAGACGGAGTACACCTGCTAGGGTCTTCAGGGCGGGGAAAGAGAGGGGGCAAACTGGGTCAATACTGACTTTTTTCCCACCGGTACTTATTTTCCGTCGTTCCCTTACTGTTGTCCTTGTTAATTTACATCTGTCTGAGAAAGTTACGCCCTTTATTTCAGCGGCGAAGGGGTAAAACGGTGCAAGTCAGTTTTGACTGTTGACCAGTTTTCAGCTTTTTGGAGAGCCGAGTGAGTGCTGCAATAAATGTAATTACGAAAATTTCGCTGTCTCGATTTAAACAAAAATTGTGAAATTAGCTATGGAATTACATATGAAATTATGCAATGTCCATTCCTTACGACTCATCCCATCTTCTAGGGACATTTATGAAATTTATGAATTTTGTGAAATTTATGAAATTTGTGAAAATTATGAAATTTATGAAATTTATGAAACTTATGAAATTTATGAAACTTATGAAATTTGTGAAATATATGAATTTTGTGAAATTTATGAAATTTATGAAATTTATGGAAATCATGAGATTTATGGAATTTATGGAATTTATGAAATTTATGAAATTTATGAAACTTATGAAATTTATGAAACTTATGAAATTTGTGAAATCTATGGATTTTGTGAAATTTGTGAAATCTATGGATTTTGTGAAATTTATGAAATCTGTGAAATTTATGAAATTTATGAAAATTATGAAATTTGTGAAATTTATGAAATTTATGAAATTTATGAAATAAATGTCCCTTAGATTCGGAAATATTCCTCAAAAACTCAACTGGGAGATCAGTCGACTTAAACCCTTTTACCATTTCGCTACTGATTTTTATTTTTGTATCATGCGTGAAAATAAATACCAGTAATTACGATCAGGAAAATACTTATCCTGTGAGTCGAATGCCAGGTTCACCTTCCACACATGCACGCATGAAAAAATTCAATATGAAAGGTTTGCGAATTCGTTAGAAAATTCTGGTGGAATTCTCTAGAAATTCTATTGGGAATTCTCGTTAAAATTCTATTTGTTTTTTGCGAACAAAATAGAGAGAAAACTTAGAAAATCCGTGTTCAATAATTTCAATAGAAAAAATTTCAAGAGAGAAATTCATTCGAATAGAATTTCTAGAGAATCCCAATAAAATTTTCTAGCGAATTCCTTGAGGTATTCAGTTAAATTTTTTCATACGCGTGCACAAACAGAATCGATAGATGAATGAGAAAAGAGAATGGCCAACGCCTACTTCTCGAATAGACAACAAGAGATGTTTATTTTGTCATTATCACGTTTGCATAAATTTAATTTCGGAGGGTCTACATGTTGAGGCGGAAGAGATCGGAAATAGAAATAAAATTATCCATATCAGTTTCCATTTCCATTTTTTCCTCGATAATCTGCTAAAGTATAGCTTTATTTATTCAAATATAAGTCATTTGCATGTCTGAAGCGTATGGATTTTGTTAATTTCATACAAAAATTATTCAACTCACTGTGAGAACTGAAACAGTGCATTGGAAACAATATCATCATCGGTATGTCATCACTATATAATTTCTATTTCTTCATTCGCAGGGTCAAATCATTATCACACAGTTGGTAAATAGCAGGCGATGAGTGCGTAATGAACTGAGATTTTTCCGTCTCTAATCGATTCAACAATTGCTACTAAAATATGACAATCACCCGTCTTTCCCTTCGTCTCACAGTCAATAATTCCTGCAAGCTTTACAGAATGTAGGCCCTCATGATTCTATTCGTTTCATTTCAGTAGCGAAACGGGAAAACGGTTTAAGTCGATTTTGGCTACTGGTCAGTTTTCAATGAGTATCTCGGAATCTAAGGCAGATAGAACATTTTTTGTTAGAACCTTTTTTGTAGATCGAATTGAGCGCTACGAAAAAGTTAGTTACGAAAATTTCGCTATCGTTCTCAGATTCGGAGATATTCCTCAAAAACGAAGCTGAGAGCCGACTTAGTCGACTTAAATCGTTTTACCGCTTCGCTACTGATTTTTAAAAATCGTATTCTCAACTTTCATCGTCAACGCAAGAAGGAAAAACAACAAATGGAGAAATATAAAATAATGAGGAAGCTGACTTGTAGAAAATATAATTCATCTAATTACACAACATCTCATGTGTACTCTGATAGGATTCTAGGAATCTTCCCCCCCGGACAAAATTCCCCTGGACAATATCTCCGAAAATTGTGTCCGGGGGATTTTCTCCGGGGGAAAAGATTCCGACTACCCTCTGATATTAGATATAGTTTTTATACTTGATTTATTTAAATTCGATAATGGAGAACTATACTCGAATCATGTTTGACTAAGAAAACTATTATTCTTAGTGATTAACCCCGCGCTGCTCTCCGACAGAGGTATAACAGCTGTCTTTTCGCCGGATGGTATTTTAGTTCGTGACTTGACATTTGGCTTTATTCCCTTGAGGAAATTCTGTAGAAAAAAAGCAATCGATATTATCGAATAAATCCATGAATTAATGTATCGCTGTAATTTGCCAAATTACCTCTTTTATTGATCCTGGTGTTGCAATGAGGTAATAAATTGCGTAAGCCGGTATCCAAATCATCGAGGAAAAGCTCAGACAGAACCCGATAATTTCCGCCCAAGTGGGATACTCGTATTGACTTCCGTACTTCAGTGGTTTGTATTGAACACATTGGAAGACGAAAATGAACTGAAGTCAGTAGAACGTCAGGTTTTTTTTAGATTTCCGTTACAGTGAAAAATGAAGGAATTTCATCAACGAATCGACAAATAACAACTTACTGCCATAATTATGGGTGCGAACAGTACCCAACAGATGTACCAAAATCGGTGCAGCTTGATTCCCATCATTTGGTGTATACAATCACAAAATTTTTGAGCTCCAAAAATCCAGGATATCGCGATAGTTTGGAAGAAACACACCCAAAGTATTGACATACCACTTGCAGAGTAGAAATCCATCAATTGAAAAATGTAAACGCCCCCCTGAAATTAAATCGAGTCATCTTTCCTCCTTCATCATCGATACCGCACTTTTCAGTGAATATCTCGGAATCTGAGGGAGATAGCTGAATTTTTGTCAGGACCTTTTTTGTAGCGCTCAATTTGCTCTGGAAAAAAGGTCATTACGAAAATTTCGTTATCTCCTTTAGATTCGGAGATATCCCTCAAAAACTCGACTAAGAGATGAGTCCACTTGAACCGTTTTAACATTTTACTACTGAATTTTAATGACAGAACCCACTCACGTGAGTGACCATGGGAATCCCCAGGAAGAACATCAAAATGCAGATGGCTATTGTAAATTTATTTCTGTGCGGTCTCAAGGAGTCCGACCAGTTATCAACAACTCCAGTGATGAACGATTCGACAATACAAAATTCGCTGTCAATTCCCAGAATCTGAAACATTCGATGAAAAATATTACATTTTACGGTGAGCGGAGAGAAGTATTCAGTAAAAATTACGGAACAATTCATGTAATCCGCGCTGGGGAATCGTTTTCCGGGAATTTTTATGGGAATGGAAGAGAAGAAATCTGAAACGTTCAGGGAATTTTCAGGTTCATCACCAAAAAAACTACGAAATTGTAACGTAATTTTTCCCGAAGAAGTAAAATCTTCCAGAAAATTCTTGAACGTTCAGAAATTTTTATGAAGCTGGTGAGTTATTTCTCCGTCAGACGGCTGTTTAATTTTTACGGAACAAATCGTTCCGACCCCCACATTTTATTGAATTTTACTTCGCTCGTAGATTCCGTCTCGAACCGTAACTTAACGTTATTTTCTGGTAATTTTCATTGAATTTTTCTCTCCATGTGAAAACATCAAAGCACCGACTTACAATGAGCATAATGAAGAATATCCCAGCCCACAACGGTGCGCCGGGTAGTTTGAGTACAACTTCAGGATAGGTCAAGAAAACAAGACCAGGGCCACTCTTAACAACTTCCGAGACCTTAGTATTCTGTTCTAACGCAATGTGTCCCAATATCGAAAACGTCACACAGCCGGCGATCAAGCAGGTCAACGTATTGACAACGCAAGTGATGAGCGCATCCCTGAAAGATAATCAGCAGAAAGTGGCATTCAAACATTCGAGAATGAAATTTTTCTCATTTACTTGTAGCAATTGTGATGAAATTTATTGTACGATCCCAACGCCGGGAGCGCTCCAGTGCCGATGCTGTAGGCGAAGAATATTTGAGTAGCACCGTCGATCCATGGACCCGGTGACAATAATTTTTCCCATCTTGGAGTCACGTAATAGAGGAGTCCTGCACCGGCCCCCTCCAGGGTGACAGCTCTTGCCAAAAGAATGAAAAGCACGACGTAGGGAAATAGCGCTGAAAACCATATGATCTTACCACTCTGATGGAGACCGCGTCTTATAATGAAATATATTAGGAGCCATCCGAGAATCAGGCAGCCCAATAATTCCCACTGGATTCCCCCGAGATGATCAATTCCTGATGTTATACCGAGAACTCGACGCCTAAGTAAAATATTCGGGGAAAAAAATTGATCGAGTGAGTGGATAAATGACTCCACATCCCTGCGAGGGGCCATTCATTTGGAAACTCGGTGACACAGTGATTGATTGTTTCACGGGATTCCAGGGAATTTCAATGATTCAATGCGGTATCACCTCTACTTATTACAGTTCAGTAGCGAAGCGGTAAACCGGGTCAAGTCGATTTTGACTATTGGCCAGTTTTTGACGAATATCTCAGAATCTAAAAGAGATAGAAAATTTTTTGTCATGACCTTTTCTGTAGAGCCAACTGAGGGTTACAAAAAAGGTGGTGAGCAAAATTTTGCTATCTCTCTTAGATTCCGAGATATTTGTCAACAAATGGCCAAAAGTCAAAATCGACTTGACCCGGTTTACCGCTTCGCTACCGAGTTGTGATATTACGGCACGTTTCATCACAGATATTCATCACATGGACAATTCGTCACATTATTTTTCATCACGATTAATTCATCGCAGCGCTGGTCATCACATGAGAAACTCATCACAGCATTATTCATTATGAATTCAAAAGATGTTTGTTTATATCGTTCCGCAGATTTCAACTGATTTCATACGATTTCGTCCTGAGTGACACCGTCATTTCACAAATGAGTGGCCCCTCGCATCGTAGATACGAATGCTTAATTTTTTTTTTATCGTTTTCTCTACCCCAGCCCCTCCCCTCCCCCCGGCAATTAAAAACTTACTCCCAATATTCTTCGACTGGGGACGTCGAATGACTAGAGTTAATGTGGTCGCTGCGGGATTTATTCACGCTTCCTTCATGACAACTCTCAGTGTTCCATGAATTACCTGTGTGAGAAAGATAAACTCGAATGAATATGATGTTTCTCATAGTCATAGGGTGTAACGTTACCGCAATCACTCCAGGGTAAACCAGGCAATTTCGTGAATGTACTTATAAGGTAGAATAGGGTCCACGCTATTATGATACAGTAATAGACGTCCAGATAAAAAACAATTGTCATGGTTGCATATCCAACGCCTAAATGAATAAATAATACACAGATTAATGGACATGATATTGAACAGATTGATAGAATAATTGGGAAACAATACGGGGAAAAAGTTTAACAGAAAAACCGAGTGAATTCCCTAGACGATTCCATCGGATTTCTATTGAAATTTTGAATAGAAAATATTCTATAGAAAAGGTCAAGAGAATTCGATTTTTCTATACTTATTTTGTTCAGATATTTTCTGTAGAATTTCCTCGGCTGAAATGTCCAGAAGAAAAGAAAATTGAATGAAAAAAAACTTGGAATCGAATTCTATTGACTTTTTCCATTGAATATTTCAGTAGAATTTTCCAACGAATTTCGCTACGTTTTTCTATTAAATTTTTTCGTGCTTGAATTTTTGTAATTAAATGTATCCATTACCTTGCAATAGTGGACACAATTGTCCGACTAATGTCATACCCCCAGCGCCCAAATACTGTCCGATGGCGACTTCTTGGAAAAATATTGGAATCCCACAAAATATCATGGCAATTCCATAGGTAACCAGGAACGCTCCGCCCCCATTTTTATAACACAAATATGGAAATCTCCATACGTTTCCCAAACCCACTGACACGCTGATGCATGAGAACAGAAAATCAAGTTTATTATCCCAACCCCCGCGCTCATCGTCCTCTCTGCGCGCCTCAACTTCAGTATTTTCGCGCTGTTGAATTGTCGACGACGTGATATTTTTTCTTGACGCTGCACGCGATGATTCACCCCCAGTTGCTGATATTACCTTTGCCTTGAACTCTATGAATGTTTGGTCAGGATCGACCGGCTCACGCTCCTCACCCCAATAATACATTTTCTCCGTCATGATCATTCACTAAACGATAAGCATAGCTAATTCAACGATTCAAAATATTATCGGAGATTATTTTCCATTCGATGAGTTGAAATTTCATCATTTCGTTTTCCAAAACGAGTTTTCTGCAATTTTTTGCAGTTTTCACCAACAAAGTTATAATTTTTTTAATTAATAGTATTAGACAGATGGTAAACATCGGTGACAATTTTAAAATTTTAGAACTTATGGATATCGAGAAATTAAATAAACAAAATCAGTCTTATACACGACCTCTTATGGAGTTTTGATTAAATTGAATACAAAAATTAATTTCTTAGTTTAGTTAAACATTTTCTCTTTTCCACCCAAACACTCAGGGTGACATTTATGGCTTTTCTTAGAAAATAGAGACGTGAAGAAAAACAGTCCTCATGGTGAGTCACAAAGGAGAGGCTGAAGAAAATTGAAACAAGGGCCTTTTGTCAAATGGGTCCAGAGAGTGAAAACTCTCATGACTTTTAGTTAGTCGTCCTAGAGACTTCGTTGGAGAAAGATATACCTTCTGCGTGCGATCATTAAAGAGTTTTACTTTGAAGAATAAAACTAATGTGTTTTTATTGAGTATTCCTACACATAATCCAATA
>NW_021680384.1:911735-957942 GCF_001412515.2 Diachasma alloeum | reverse complement strand
TCAACCCCCTAGGAACTCAAGAAAAATTTGAAAAAATTTGAAGATATGGGGAATGATGTGTTCAATGTGATGGCGACAAAAAAAAATGGGGTACCGGGGTGAATAAGAGAGATATTTCAACCCGCCGTACCCATTTGATCCCGTGTTTTCTCGAGGTTCGTCACGCGAAAGGATTTTCCGCATTTATTTTCTCGATGTCTAGTTTGCACATTCCTCCAATGATGGAGGGAAAGAAAAAATTTTTCTTGAATCTTTTTTCAAATTCACTGGGCACCCTTAAATTCATCATACAGAAATTCATTATCCATAGCACACATGATCACCCCCATATGTATTTCAAGCTGACGCAAATGACCACAAATTTTCATAAACAGAAAACCGACAAAATTTAAAAATTTTTTTTATTATTTTTTCAATAATCTTGGGATGACAGTGGGATTTATAGAGCTTTTAGGCTCATTTTTCATCTAAAATTAAATAAAATGAAAACCGCACATATTGCGCAAGATATTCAAAAAGCAAGAGTGGGACGGGGAGTTTAACGTAGAGAGCGTGTGTATGAGATGTCAGGAGCTCGTGTGTGTCCTACAGGGATGCTGAAACGGTAAAATCAATAGTCACGTTTCGCGTTATGCCAAACAATATTACCCCGCTCACGTGGTATGCCAGTGGATAATCACGCAAAATTCTGTGCAATAATTTTATTCTATCCCCGCCAATAATATCACAGACTGCACTGACTCCCCATTTTTTCCGTTATTATCATTGCCATTTCTTAACTCCGTCACTGCAATGAAGAAGAAGCAAAATATTTAAAAAAATTACAGAAGAAAACGAAAAATCAGCAGCTGGTGAATAACAAATTCAGTTCTCCAAATTCGGGGAGCCGATTAAAATAGCAAACGGCGAACGATTGCGATTTTCACTCGAGAATGGAAAACATCTCACAGATAACGTATTCACACACTGATAATTTTTTTACCGTGCATTCACGAAGTTCCACTAATATTATCCGATGGAAAAGCAAAAAAAGTTATTCTCGAGTCGAAATAAAAACCCGAACTCGTGTACTGATTATTCAGAGAGGAATTTTAAACTTTGATAATTCTTTCGAATATTTGGTAATACTGCGTATTCATTTTGGAAGTGCACACTCCTGCGACCTACCCCACAAGAGTTGTCGGTATTGAATACAATCACAGTGAGAATATTTGAGGGAAGTTGGTTGCAACCCCTGCAGGGAAACGCATGCGCCCTGTGAATCGAGGGTCTTGTATTTTACGGTATATAGTCTGAACATTTATTTTCCTTGATAAACTCGTGTTGTAAATAAATTTCTAGCCTACGGTGACTGCATTGGCGGCTTGAGAAGAGTGGGCACATTTTTAAAAATTATTTTTACACGTTTAACGATGTTTATCTGACGAATACGCAAGCACTTGAAGAAAATTTACTTTTCTATTCGTTTTCAACTGACAGAGAGCAAGAGGAATGGATAATATGCAGGGAACGTAAGCCACAGAGTGTTCAATGCACGAAATATCTTCATTATCCGCTTAGATATATATTTTTAATGAATAAACATCCTTAAAATAACCGTTAATTTGAAATTTGGCGATAGTTTCAGTGGGAGAGAGGGAGGTTCAGCGAATATCAAAACTTTTCGCTCGAGCTATTAGACATTATTGTTAACAAGCTCCTGCGATTACGTATTTGTTGTGAGGTCGTGTCATTGCGTGTCTCTTGGGCCTCCCTAGCATAATTATTACTTTTCGTCGTTATTTTTAGTGAATCGTGGTGGAAAGTTCGATCTTTACAACTAATGCCGTACGGTTTCTGTGAAATTTCATTTTGCTCTGTACACTCGGCTGAAATGTTCGAGTGGCATTCGTCGCAAAAAGAGCTGATCTCACTATTTATCTGACAAACACGCAAGCACTTGAAGAAAATTTACTTTTCTATTCGTTTTCAACTGACAGAGAGCAAGAGGAATGGATAATATGCAGGGAACGTAAGCCACAGAGTGTTCAATGCACGAAATATCTTCATTATCCGCTTAGATATATATTTTTAATGAATAAACATCCTTAAAATAACCGTTAATTTGAAATTTGGCGATAGTTTCAGTGGGAGAGAGGGAGGTTCAGCGAATATCAAAACTTTTCGCTCGAGCTATTAGACATTATTGTTAACAAGCTCCTGCGATTACGTATTTGTTGTGAGGTCGTGTCATTGCGTGTCTCTTGGGCCTCCCTAGCATAATTATTACTTTTCGTCGTTATTTTTAGTGAATCGTGATGGAAAGTTCGATCTCTACAACTAATGCCGTACGGTTTCTGAGAAATTTCATTTTGCTCTGTACACTCGGCTGAAATGTTCGAGTGGCATTCGTCGCAAAAAGAGCTGATCTCACTTTTGTCAGCAGCTTCTGGGATTAGCCCACTGTGTTGATGTGACAACGAATTAATTTCCGCATGTCTGTCGATAAAAACAATTATAATATTAGACGTCAGGCCTGAATGTGCACGAATGGATATTATTTAGCTTCCACAATACCTATTTCTCGGCAGATATTTTGCTTCAATTTTCAACTGCGCTATTAATAGCGAAATGGCATTTAGACATTTTCCTGTTAAATTCTGAACATGCAAGGAGCAGTGCAGAATTACTCCACTAATAATCATGGATAGAATCCAGCTGACGAAGCTGGCAGAAATGGGAGACGGCGATGCGGGTGGTGGATAGAGGGATTGCCAGACCCGTTGCCACCAAAGGACGTGAGAATGATGGAATTCAATTTCCTGAAATGAGGAAAAATTAAAAATTATGAATGATGAAAGGGTATTTTTAAAAAGAAGTATACGGTGGGTGAAAATGAACATAGATCATAGAAGAAATCTTAAATAACTGATGTTAATTAATTATTAAGGAGTGCAGGAGGACTACATCCACTGAGAGAAAAACAAACACGTTGTTAAACAAGTGTTGTTTGGGCCAACAAAATCGCTAGTTGAAAATTGCCAAAAAAGAATTTGTTTGGTTTCGAATTTGAAAGTCTCAAACGTGAATAATTGTTCTGCTTTCGACAGCAACGAAATATTTGGCTCAGGATGATTAAATAAAAACAATAACATAAGGTGGGGCTGATTATTACTAACGTGACTCCAGTACGACCATATGCAGCAGTAAAGTATCCTCTGGAAGACCAGCCAGTACCAGAGGCCAGCATTGATGATAATCCAGTTGACGAAAATCTTGATGTGTCAATGAAAATGTTATTGAGATTTCAAATAATAACAGACCTTAAATCGATGGTATTTTACTTGAAGCATTTTTTCCAGTGTTTTATTTGAAATTTTGAAATATTTCACATTCAGTTCTCTCTGAGTGACGACAAAGAGGGCTGCGACAACCATGAATGATGGGAAAGTGTGAACGAAATCGGGTCCAACAGCGACTTTTCCATATTCCCGAAAGACCCTGTGCTGGAGGAGAAATACTTCCCGAGGGATCAATAATGTGCCTATCACGTCTAGGCAATAAGACATGACGCTGCCTAACCCTTCCTGTCAGATAAATTGCATAGTAGATGAAAAAGAAAAAAATGAAACACAAGTGTAGGGAATTTCACATCGCATTTGTGAGAATGAGAGAAGAAAAAACATTTTTTGTTTTTTAATTATTCTTAATAATATGTACAAAAACATTATATACAGCGACATTTTAGTTATCATTGTGTGAGAGGGGCTCTTAAATGAGGAAATAATCAGGTCCAACGAACGATCCGCACTTTGGAAAATCTTGAGGCGCTGGTACCATGTCAGTGGTATCACCAACTTGAAGAATAACGTCTAGTCCACGCGTCCACTCAGGAGCGTGCTCATCACGAAGCATCCAATAGCCTTCAAAACATTATCGCAAATTAAAAAATTAATTAATTAAAATTAATTAAAATTAATTTTGTAATTAATTAATTTTTATGACTAAATTTAAAAAATTAAATTAATTAATTAATTGGATTGATTAATAATTAATTATTAATAATTTTTTTAAAATTATTATTATTAATTTTTTTTCTCATTTTTTTCAATTTTTTAATATTATTTTAATTAATTATAAATTATTAATAATTTATAATTAATTATTAATAATTTCAAATAATTATTAATATTATTAATTATTAATAATGATTCTTTTTATTAATAATTTATAATTAATTATTAAGTAATTGATTTTAATTAATTTTTACGAATTAATTTAATTAATTAATTAATTAATTCAGCAATTAATTAAATTTAGAAAAAGTCAATTGTTAATATTACTCACCAATTTTTTTATTCTAAAAATAATCATCAACTTAAGTATTGATATTTCGATTACGATAAATAAATCTAAATTACTGTAAAATGCAATAATATTAATTCTCATAATATTACTAAAGTAATGATTGATGTCGATCTGTAAATGAAACTGTAGAGGAATTAATTTCAATTTATCATTCACCTGGATTATCAGCCTTAAATCGAATTGCTACTGCTCCATACTTTGGTACTATCACTGTGTCCTTGAGTGGTGGACAAGCCAAATTACGGGTAAACAAAGCATCATTTCTGTCCATTTCTTTGATATCATCGAGACTTTCACTTTTACCGAAATGCCTGGCACCCACAATGTAAAAATGATATCCATGAAGGTGATAGATGAGATCGTCGCGCCCAGCTAAAGCAGCAGAGAATATCATTACGATGTCGTTTGTGCCAATAAGAAATATTCATTTTTGTGATCTAATACCAGAAGTTTCACATCATGTAATTAACTAATCATATGAAAAAATTATTTTTTGATCAAACTATCCGTGAAACGTCGTCACGTGTACATTGTGACGAAAAATTATGTTTTGAAGAAATAGCCATTTCCTCCTGCGGATACCCCGATGCTAGCAAAATCGTTATTTTTTTGTGGCGCGAGCCACAAACGAATTATTATTTCGAACTTCATATAACGCGTCTCGAATATTTTAAATAAAAACTCTCTGGTTATAATTAACAAATTTCTTCTCAAATGTTCCATAAAAATCTGAAGTGTATTGGTAATAATTCTAAGCTGCCACATCTGTAAATAGTTCAGACGGTCTCATTTTTATAATTGTTCAGAAATGCTTAATAAACAGAAATTTGCATAAAAGTTTTTTGATTCTAGTTTTCAAGATATGTACATATGTAAATACTGACTGCTCATTGACTAAAAACCTTGAAAAAAAAAAAAAAAAAAAAAAAAAAAGATTAAAAAATTTCTTAAACTTTGTGGAATAATGTGAAGAATACCTTGATCTAAAAGGATAATTTCCACAGTGGCGCCCAGCGGAATACGTTTCAAATGGACGCACTCGCACTCAGTCCCTCCATTTTCCTGTTTTTTACAGTGATTAGACAGATTGGGATCACCCCCAGAGCACAAAATATCCTCGGGTACATCTGCACCTTGAGTTAGCAATGGAGATGAGGGATATATGAAGCTCGCATTATTCATACTCAGCCTCTTCATATCCTCCCCTGATGAGCAGAAACGACAATTGTCACAACAATGAGAAAATATCTACACAGATCAATACCAACACAGAGAGAAATATTCAATAAAAATTACGTATCTTTTCCGTAATTCCGGAGCGAAATGTGGGTGCAGGAAATTTTACGGAACTGTCACGGAATTTTTTCGGTGAGTTCCGTAATTTTTACTGAATATTTCTCTCCGCGAATGATCCTCATGATGTACCTGCAATATTCGATACAAGTGTTTGTTGATTAATCGGTAGATAAATCGTCACTTGTGCTCTCGGTTTGGTCAAAGCCGCTGGCAATGTTTTCAGTGCTTTAACTTCGGTCACACAAATATTCTCCGCTGTCTGACACTCGTCAGCCGGATTGGTCGTCATCTTTTTTTTATTCGCTGTTTTCATGATCGCAGGCTCATCAATTGCGTTCAAATAATTTGGCATTTGATATTTCAATATTGCCGAGCCACTAATCGAACTCCTTCTGCACGATTTTACGGTCTGAACGGTGATATTATACCGATCATTCTTTCCGCCAGTCGTTTCCAAAATAAAATCTGCTCTTTCACCTGCGAAAATGTTTTCCAGTCAAAAAATAAAAACCGTTTTTTCTATCTGAATTGAAGATGTCAGATGGTAAAAACCGTCTGAATCTTCAAAGGTTTCTGAAAATCTGACTAATGTCTAAAAATTTCAACCAACGGTTCTGTCTGAAAATGATGCTAGACATTTTTTGTGTCTGAAAAATTTCAGGTATTTATTTTCAGATATTTTCTGTCTGAAATTCCGTTATTTATGAGCGATTCAAACATTTCGCTATTAAGATATCTCGCCCGATTCATACGGCAAAGTCCATTAAAACATTAATTTTTAAGATATTTCTCATGTCTGAAAAGTTGACTCATCCACTGCAAAAACTAGGTGTCTGACAACCATCTGAATTTAAGATGGCAGATGGCAAAAAACGTCTGAATCTTTAAAAGTGTCTGAAAATCCAACTGATGTTTGAAAATTTCAAACACCGCTAGTGTCTGAAACTGATGTCTGCGTCTTAATTTCAGACATTTTGGTGTCTGAAATTGAAATCCTCCATTGATTCAGACACACCTTAATGTCTCAAAAGTGTCTACAAAATCGGGTAGGCGGATACATTTTCCCCGGAAAAAATTTCCCGCAAGAAATTTCCCGGATAAAATAAAAAAAAAAATCCTCCGTAAAAAAATTTCTTGTGTACTTGTACTGTTCGTGTTGCGGTGGAAATAAAATCGGGAAATTTTTTATTGGGAAATTTTTTCCGGGAAGATTCCTAGAATCATAAAATCGTCTCAAAAGTGTTTGAAAAGTGTCTGAAATTCAGACATTAGTTTTCGCGGTGATTTCGATGAATTTGTTTCTCATTTTCTCTCATTCTCAACGTACCATTGGCCAGCGTAATTTTGTCGATCGTCATCGGTTGTATGGGGTGGCCATCCAGGGCAATGAGTAGCATCGAATGTTGGTGAATGTAAAATGTAACAGGGCATATGCCGGTGCCACCAGCATGAGCTATTCTAAAACGATGTCTTTTGCCGGGGATAACGTTAAAAACTGATAATGGCATTTTCGAGTCATGCGGCTGACGACCTTTTCCGTTAATTAGCAGCAATGCCGATTTCTTGGCTGCGCCGTAGTCATTGATACCGTAATCAGATTGAATGGAGTGATGCCACTGAGAGATGAGAATAACATGACTGGGATCGTCTACATCGTAGAGATTACGATGCGGTTCTCTCACGTCCGCTTGTCTCACGATTAATGAACCAAAAATACCATTGGCTATATCAGACGCTGGAAAATTATTTATTAAATTGTTAACCTGATTTTTAATTGTAAACCTGGCGAATTCGCTAGAGAATTCTGTTGGAATTCTATAGGACTTCTATTGGAATTCTATTGGATATTCGATAAGAAAAAGTCAACAGATTTCGAATTTTTGTTTGAAATTTTCTCTTGAGATTTTTTCTATAAAAATGCTTGGGCATCAATTTTCCAAGTTTTTCCACTCGCCTTCTGTAATACAAATCAAAACAAAATCCAGCGGAAAAACTTGGAAAATTTGTGCAGAATAATTTCTAACAGAAAAAATCTGAGAAAAAAATTCAAACAGAAATTCGAAATCTATTGACTTTTTTGTATTAAATATTCGATTGAATCAGTGCAAAAAAAGAATAGAATTCTTCTATAGAATTACAATAGAAATTCTATAGAAGAATTCTATTCCAAAAAATCAAATAGAAATCTTCTAGAAATCAAATACAATTCTTCTGTAGAATTACAATAGAAATTCTATAGAAGAATTCTATTTCAAAAAATCAAATAGAAATTTTTTAGAAATCAAATAGAATTCTTCTATAGAATTACAATAGAAATTCTATAAAAGAATTCTATTTTATTTTTGCGCTTCTATAGAATCAACAATAGAATCTTGTATAGAATTACAATAGAAATTCTATAGAAACACGACGGAATTCCTGTAGAATTCCAATAGAATTTTCTAGCGAATTCGCAACGTTTTCTATTGAATTTTTTCATGTAATACCTGAGTGAGAGTGCCAAAGATGGGTTCCAGGTACGGAAGCTCTGAATTTATATTGAAAAGTTGTATAGCTTGGTATTGGGCACTGGGTGACCAGGGGAACGCCGTCCATAGAAGGAGTCTCGACCTGATTCTGCCCTCGCCAGTGCATGGTCGCTGCCCTTCCCGGCAATCGATTGACGATATCGACTACCAAAATGTCATTTTCGCAGACCTGAGGACAAGGCGAGTGAAAAATACAGAAAACCATAGATTCCCGAAGTCAGAACCCTCTATACCTGAATGCTAGGTCCTGGTAATTGCCGATTGGCTGTCAGTATTCCGCGCCGATGGCCATCAACGGAGACACAATGTTTTGATAAACACGATGTCTCATTCACCAAACAATTACCACAAGCCCTGGAATGTTCACTGATAATTCAGTAGCGAAGTGGTAAAACGATTTAAGTCGGCTCGTCTGGCAGTTGAGTTTTTCAAGAATATTTCCGAATCTAAGAGAGATAGCGAAATTTTTGTAATTACCTTTGTTGTAGCTTTCAATCGGCTCTACAAAAAAGGTTATAAAAAAAATTTTGCTATCTGCTTTAGATTCCGAGATATTCATTGAAAACTGGCCAATATTCAAAATTGACTTGTAACGTTCTACCACTTCGCTACTGAATTATATCCCTAAAACGTGAATGGGAAAAAAAGTCAGAGAAGGGCCCTAACTACGCGTATGAAAGAATCGTATAGAAATTCTATAGGATTTACAAAAACGCAATGAAGGAATGAGAAACCGTAAAAACCGAAAGGTGAAATGGAAAAAAATTGAAACAAAAATTAAACAAGCAGCATGACGGAAGCTATTTGACAGATTATACATGACTGTTCCTTTTTGCGTACATTTTTTTCTTCATTTTCATTTCTAGTTCTAGTAGCTCTACCCTTCGGCCGGGCGACGCTGTGCTTTTGAATATTTTAATTTTTTCAATTTTTCAACTAAATTGCATGGAAAACATTTGAAAAAATTCATACTCAGTCAGTATTATCTAAATGAAATTTCGCAAAATATTGATATTTTTTCGAACATTTCCCTCTTATAAATAAATAATAAAACTTGTTTGCAAAACGGTGGATTATTTTTTTATGAGGTGTCAAAAAAATTCAGATTTTAGTCTGATTACAATGGAAATATTGATTTTCACATAAGACACTGGGTTAAATCCTGATTTTTAAACATGTCTTCTTTGAAAAACCAAAACGACAATTGAATTGAGAAAAAAATTAGAATTCCGAATCTAATCGCGTTTTCTGCAATTTTTTGCAGTTTTCAATAATCTTTGAATTTACCGTAAGGGTAGACCTGCTTTAAAATAGAGGAACAGCAACATTTTAAAATTCAGTTAAATATTATACATTGAGAATAGAGTTACTGTTTTAAAGAAATGTCAATCATGACTTTTTAATTAAAAAAAATCACGGAAACAGAGCCTTAAAAAAAGGTCATTTGAGAGAGGTATTTTATCGAGAAATGAGGGAGAGGAGAGCAATTCCCATTGCCACTTAACGTGGCTTATTCATCCGGAAAATGAAACTTTTGAAAATTTCAGATATCCATAAATTCATACAGCATTTGGCGAGAAATGGTTACACATTTTATTAGCAAACTATCTCCAGCGGGATTACATAACGAAATGATGCAATGGCTGAACTACCACATGCTCCCAAGTGCACATTCTAATACATCTATAAATATACTTATTCGTTGCACTGCGTTTACACCTTATTACGGTAATAATGACGCAATTCCTATCAGGAATATAACGTACTCATACGATATATTTTTTATTTTCAATAATAAATCAAATGATACTACAATAAGATGTAAATTATATTATATATATACTTTCTTTTTGTCTATTGACAGCTGTATAAATCTGTAGGTTTTGCGCTTAAATAAAAGAAAAAAAAATAAATAAATAAATCAAAAGAATTCCCCTGCGAGGTAATTCATACATTTTTAAAAAACCATTCGTACTTTTTAAAAATATCTCGTAACTCATTAAAAATCTATTCGTACTTGCTGAGCGAATGAAAAGGTTCTAATGTCAACTTCACCCGACAAATCATCGGCCAGTCCAGATGATGGCAGGGTCTGTCGCACGACAAAAACGTTTGTTCTGAAAATTGAATTGGAACACAATTAATTACGAAATATTATTATTCAAATCAAAATATGGATTCTAGTGAGTGACTGAGTGTAAATTAATTGCTTTCACAAGTACAAAAATCATCACGAGAGATCATGAAAATTTCTCCACTTCTTGTCTCCCTGTAAACAACGTGCAGACAAAGTTTATTTCCTCTTATGAGAAACGAGCAGAACTTACTAGGCCTATAATTGCAAAAATGTAAAAAACTCGCTGCCGATAAAATCATGATGGTAACAACAATGGTGCGTTGTAAATATGTTTTTGAGCTCATCTGGCAATTGGGCATAGTAACCATAAGATTGCGAGATTTGTTTGAATTTTTTTACGTCTTGTCCACACTCGATCGCCACTCAATTGACGATATTTCCGTTTTTCAATGGAAGGAGGAGCATTTAATTGTTCTCCCTCAAGTGACCAAAGCGTTCCCGCGTCGCCGACATCACCTCAATGTACCCCTTTCATCGCAATCCAAAAAACTAATAAAATAAAGAACTAGTTCACTCGGCGCCGAAAAGAATTTAATCCTGATATTGTCAAATTGACGAAATTCACAGGTCTGAACAAACTGCTCTGACAGGAGGATTATCACACACGTGAGACTTGAGTAGCACAATCCAGCAGACTACTAACTACAACTACATAACTGATGATAGGATTTTAGCTGTAGCAGGTACCGTAATACCGATGAAGACTGTTCAAATGAAAGTAAGTTGAATAGTCTTGAAAGAAGGCCCGTTAGACACTCGTGATTTTGACTTCTCTCCTTTAAATGTTCTGTCCCATTGGGTTTTTAGCAATGAAAGGAGAAGGAAGATGATTTTAAGAAAGGCTGTATGTAAAATGAAATGAAAATGGTGAAAGTTGTCTGGCGATCCCGGACCTCGGTGGCCTCTGAGGAAAGAAGTAAAAAAATAACCGTTGCTCTCACTGCTTCTCTTTCTTAGCCATTGGTAAACTTTCATCTGACGACCTTTCATTCCCTCTCGCATTACGTTTTTGAACTTGAAATAATTTTGCTTTCGCTCACGACTCCCAATTGATTCGGCTCGTAAGTTTGAGGATAGAAAGCTGGGGCTAGTCGGACGGTTCTACGATTGGCATCAACTCATTTGGGGAATTTTTATTTTGTTGATAAAAATAATTCGACAATACTGAATTATAATTCACTTCGCCTCCCCTCTCACGATTGAAAAAATTCGAGAATTTTTTTTTATTCATTTTGTAATTGATAAATATTAATCCATCGTTGGATTATTTAGGTGACTCCAGTCGAGTGTTATTTACATATGAACTTTGGTTTTTCTGTTAAATTGTTGATATTAACTTTAGTTGTTATTTAGAAAAATTTTGTCAAGTGAGAATGTCATCTTGGATTTTTCAGGGGAAAGTCGACTGTCGGCAAAATCGNAATAAAATAAAGAACTAGTTCACTCGGCGCCGAAAAGAATTTAATCCTGATATTGTCAAATTGACGAAATTCACAGGTCTGAACAAACTGCTCTGACAGGAGGATTATCACACACGTGAGACTTGAGTAGCACAATCCAGCAGACTACTAACTACAACTACATAACTGATGATAGGATTTTAGCTGTAGCAGGTACCGTAATACCGATGAAGACTGTTCAAATGAAAGTAAGTTGAATAGTCTTGAAAGAAGGCCCGTTAGACACTCGTGATTTTGACTTCTCTCCTTTAAATGTTCTGTCCCATTGGGTTTTTAGCAATGAAAGGAGAAGGAAGATGATTTTAAGAAAGGCTGTATGTAAAATGAAATGAAAATGGTGAAAGTTGTCTGGCGATCCCGGACCTCGGTGGCCTCTGAGGAAAGAAGTAAAAAAATAACCGTTGCTCTCACTGCTTCTCTTTCTTAGCCATTGGTAAACTTTCATCTGACGACCTTTCATTCCCTCTCGCATTACGTTTTTGAACTTGAAATAATTTTGCTTTCGCTCACGACTCCCAATTGATTCGGCTCGTAAGTTTGAGGATAGAAAGCTGGGGCTAGTCGGACGGTTCTACGATTGGCATCAACTCATTTGGGGAATTTTTATTTTGTTGATAAAAATAATTCGACAATACTGAATTATAATTCACTTCGCCTCCCCTCTCACGATTGAAAAAATTCGAGAATTTTTTTTTATTCATTTTGTAATTGATAAATATTAATCCATCGTTGGATTATTTAGGTGACTCCAGTCGAGTGTTATTTACATATGAACTTTGGTTTTTCTGTTAAATTGTTGATATTAACTTTAGTTGTTATTTAGAAAAATTTTGTCAAGTGAGAATGTCATCTTGGATTTTTCAGGGGAAAGTCGACTGTCGGCAAAATCGAATTTTGTGATTTATATAGTGTAACTAAGGACAGTTTTCGTCTAAGTGGGCGCATTTTTCATTAATTGATGGAAAATCAGCTGAGGGTAGTGGCTCTCGTCGTTTTGTTCTGAGGTTATGAGGCGCGACTTGGCCGATACGCTACCGCATATCTCGATTGTTTTATTGAATTTTACTTCGCTCGCGGATTGCGTTTCGAAACGTAATTTTACGTTTTTTTCCGGTAATTTTTAATGAATTTTCCTCTCCGTGTACATCACCCGACACTGATACAAAGGATTAGTTATTATTAACGAATGGATTTAGCTGGAGGCGAGGGTCCACTCGCTCCCGCCAAATGTTCATTCGTTGATAGTTAACAATCTCGTTTTGAATAAATGAAGTCGTCTATCAGTGCAGTAATGGCAAATGCTGAGGTACATCTGCAGGAGCTTGTGTGTACTCAAAGAGCAACGAACGGATAATATGTTTCGAAGGCTGCACATACGCGCTTCCGCACTCATATTGGCGCAGCGAATGTGCGAGCGGACAGCCATTGCAGAGCAATATCTCATCCATAACTTTCACCTAATGCCCACTCGGCTGTGCGTTTTAGAGTACAAATGAAAATCAGTAGTGAATTGGTAAACCGGTATAAGTCGATTTTGACCATTGCCCAGTTTTCAATGAATATCTCAAAAACTAAGGGAAATAGCAAAATTTTTGTCATAATTTTTTTTGTAGAGCAAATTGAGAGCTACAAAGAAGGAAATCACAACAATTTCGCTATTTCCCTCAGATTCCGAGATATTTATTGAAAACTGGCCAATAGTCAAAATCGACTTATACCGTTTACCACTTCGCAACTGAAATGTTTGGGTAATTTTAAGAGTTTAATTTTTCTTCTGCAAAAGGGAAAAAATAAAAAAAATGCGGGGGTTTCGCGCTGCTGTGGGCGCGTTTCAACGGTGAAAATGAAACTCACACGCCAAATTTTTGAAAAAAAAAACAGAAAACGTAATTAAATGTCGGAATATTTTACGTTTGATAACGGTATGACTAATGAGTATTCTCGATGGGAAAATTCACCTGGTATGGGTGTCAAATAAATGATTGTTGCAACAACTGAGCCGAGACCTATGAAAATGGCGATTCTGAAAAACATTATAGTGAACACCCGCGATTTTTCACTTTTGTTGAAAATCAAAAAGGCAAAATGTAGAATCCTTGAAGAGTGATAACAGCGCGCAGCACGCGAAGAAGTCACCGGCGTGGTAGTCGCGGCGATACTAGCTATTCTGAAGCAAGTTCATTGCCAGCAAGAGAGAGTGGATTCCCGTTTGATTTGAGCGAAAAAAACGTGAAGGATTCGAGTGAGAAATAAGAAGATGAAGGTGGATAGGGAGAACTAGCGACATTAGCGCGGACGAATAATTCACTTTGACCATCTGCTGTGGAGATGAGAGAAAAATGACAAAGTTATCAAACAAGTCTTACTTGTGTAAAATTATCAAAAAAGGAAGTCGTTTAAAATTTTTTAAAAATTTGTTAAAACTTGTAAAGCTTTACGCTAGTCTAAGAAAATGTATAAACCTGTAAACTTTATAACTCTGTATAACTTTGTATTTTATATCAGGGGAAACAGGGAGGGGTACAAAATGTAAAAGCCCGAAAGGGTATACATGCTGAATAAATATTATTATTATCAAAAAAGGATTTTTTTTTTGTGCCAAACGTGCGGAGAGCGCGCCGGAATGAAAAATTTTTGTCGCAAAAATAGATTTGGTAGTTCAAAAAAAATCGCATTCTCTGTACACGCGAGAAATGTCATTTCTAGCACTACTCCTTCGTTATTCGACACTCCCATACGTATTTTGCTCCCGAGAAATCTTTGTTTTATGCGAAACAAGGGACAGTAGTTTTTCGTTCCGACTGTCTAATAATCCAGACAACAAATGAACCCTTAAATGAAACAATAATAATGATATGATAGCAATCTTGTTACTTGGGGATGAAATATTTGTATTTTAATCCTGAAAAGGTACCGTCTGGTGTGAATTATCCGCCTCTTGCCAAATATTTCGTTGCTGTCGAAAGCAGAACAATTATTCATGTTCGAGACTTTCAAATTCGAAACCAAACAAATTCTTTTCTGGCAATTTTCAACTAGCGATTTTGTTGGCCCAAACAAGACTTGTTTGTTTTTCTCTCAGTGTGATACGTGATAATTTTGCTTACAAAAATTTACTATTCATTTCAGTTCAGTCAGTGTTATGTTACTTATTAAAAGGATTGATAAAAAATAACTTGCGATCGAAGGCATTCTGTTTGAGGACAAATAAAAAACCCTAAAAAATATTTCTTTCACGTTATTTATATTTAAAAAAACCAATCACTGATCACTGAAAAATAATTAATTAGTACAGAATTCATTGAAAGAGGATATTCCTGAGGGTTTCAATGACCTCGGGGACGAGAAAAAATCCCGAAAAATGTCAATCAAATTCGAATTTCATCCCAGACCGGAACTCATCCCCCCAACATGGCGGCCCGCCACTTCCGGATGCCTCGCCTCCGCCATTTTGCACATGGCTCTGGCTTTGTGCATGTGTTAGTGCGCTAATGTGCGTTCTACCTCTGTGATTCCGTCAACACTCAGTAATTCCCAAAAAAAGTCAGAAGAAATTTCCGCAATCATCGGAAACTCAAGTGCCAGCTCGTGTCGTCCCCGAAATCTAGCTGTTCACCCCCTCATTCGTATTTTTCTACGTTAATTAATAACAATGGGACGTAAGAAGAAGAAGCAGTCGAGGCCCTGGTGCTGGTATCCTTTTCACACACAACATGTATTTGTTTTAGAGCATCAAGACATTTACGTAACGATAAGACAATTTTTTTATGAATTTATTGATGAGTTTTTTTTGTGGGCTGGGAAATGGGGTTATTGGGTCCAGGGGGGTGCTCCGTTGGAGTCAGGGGATGGTTGTTTATGTTGCCTGACGAATTTTCATGAGTAATTGTCGCGGATGATGAAGTCATTGAGCAGAAGGTGATTGTGAAAGATTGAGATGGATAAAGAACTAGATTTTGTTGACTCTTGTCGTTGAACGTCGGTTTATTTCCACAAGGAGTGAATTTAGGAGAAAATGTGAAGAGAAACTTTTTGTGGGAAATTTCGCCAGCTACAAAAAAGGTCCTGAGGGGTTTTGCTCTAGGACCCGTCATTCTCAAGATATTTGCAGATTTCATGGGGATGATTTTTTTACGAAATCCTGGGGCTTCTGAAGGTGAATTTTATTAATTTATTGGGAATTCCGAGAGATTTGGGGTGTTGGGAACGGGTGGGCTGTTTTTTCCTTAACGAATAATGGTGTGAAGGTATTGCAACAGAGAATTCGACGACGAGAAAATTCTAATTCAGCATCAGAAGGCGAAACACTTCAAGTGTCACATTTGCCATAAGAAGTTGTACACGGGGCCTGGGCTTAGTATACACTGTATGCAGGTAATTGAGTTTATTTACCACTCCACCCAATCATCGAGATGATTTAATAATTCATGTAACCCTCCACCACCAAATTAAATCCAAATATTAATCAATTCAGTAGCGAATTTTGACTATTGGCCAGTTTTCGATCAATATCTCGGAATCTAAGGGAGATAGCGAAATTTTTGTCATAACCTTTTTTGTGGAGCCAATTGAGTGCTACAATAAACGTAATCACAAAAATTTCGCTATCTCCCTTAGATTCCGAGATATTGATTGAAAACTGGTCAATAGTCAAAATTGACTTTTCTCCTTTTGCCACTTCGCTACTGAATTTTTTTCCTTCCTTGCAAAACCACCGTCCACATCCCTTCCCAATTGTTAATTAAACTCTTCAGTCTGTTTATCTATCGGTCATACGTGAACAATGAAAAAAAAACAAAAATTAATGAAACAAAAACATAATTCCACAAATAAATCATGATTTCATGACTCACTACCTCAATTAATTCAATAAAAATCATAACTGGACGAGTAATTAAGCATGAAGGATCCACTAAAGGCTCTCAGCCCCAGAAAATTCACACTAATTACGAGAATAAATTATTCATAGCAATTAAAAAATGAGTAAAACGAATTGCCCCCCTCGAAACGACGAAAAAATTGATTTAAAAAACAACCCTCATTAGCATAAATAATGAGGCTAACATCGCAATGAAGTAATAAATAATTAATCATCTCTCCATCGACAAAACCCCCTAATAATGCTTAATTACCCACGAAGGCAGTGAATTAGGCCATTCCCATCGCCTCAAGACGACCAAAACAACTTAAAAAACTGTTCCCCCTCCAGGTCCACAAGGAGGCGATAGACAAAGTACCAAACTCATTGCCAAATCGTAGCAATATAGAAATCGAAATATACGGAATGGAGGGGATTCCCCCGAACGACGCCAAGGAGCACGAGAAGCAGAGGAATGGAGGTAGGCCAGGCTCTCCATCCTCCGGTGAGGACGAGCCAGCCCAGAAGAAGTCCAAGCCCGAGGGTCTCCTGGGCTCGGCCCCTGGGGCTGTGCCTACGCCCTCTGGAATGATGCCTGGAGTGATGCCAGGCATGCAGGGACACCCTGGAATGCCCATGGGACACCAATTCCCCCCTGGAATGCACATGATGTCTCATCTGGGACACGTTGGACCCCCCTTCATGGGACCAGGGTGAGAGCAAACAGATCCTTGGATTTACCCACGAATTAAAAAAAAGATGACCCATTTTGTTTTATTTTTTCTTGCCAGTGGAAGCCTTGTAATCGTTAAACTTAAGTTATTCGTCAATTTCTCGCCGATGAATCGATGGAATTGAATCATTTTTTTTTTCAACATTTAGTAGCTCGAGAAATAATACGGCAAAGTGAGTCGTCTTTATTTTGAATTTTCGGGTGAATGAAATCGACTTTTCAATGCGAATTTTTTTTCTTTATTTTACTGATAGTGTTGGGGCTTCCAGGATGATGCAGGGAATGCCAGGGATGCCCCCAGTCTCAGGTGCCTCAATGCCCCCAAGACCGCTGTTTCCAGCCGTCTCGACAGCAATGTCATCGGCTGGCAACGTAACGTCAATGGGTACAACCGTAACGTCGATAGCTGGGGGCTCGATAGGTCCCATAAAGCCAACATTTCCGGCGTACGGAGGTGACAGTAGTGCCACGATCAACAGCAGTGCCAGTGGTGATCACAAAGTTAATCTTATTGCGACAACTGGTGCTGCTAGTAAAATTATTCACCCACAAGAGGATCTCAGTCTCGTGAGTATCAGCATTATTTTTTAATTAGAGATAAATTGTCGATTGAATTCCTCTGAATTCACTGACATTTATTCTTTTCATTTCATTCTGTTCTTTTTTTTTTGATATTGGGGTCACGATAGACTCTATTAAAAAAAGCGAGCAGAATAAAATAATGAAAAAAAATCTTTTGTCCAAAGTCAAAATGTTTGAATAAATCATTAAAATTTATTGGAAATCTGTTTCCAGGAGGAAATAAGGGCGAGATTACCGAAATATCAACGAAAGCAGCTAGATGACTCTGGCAGAAGGTCCCACGACGGTCAGAACCATCAGTCTGCCCACCAGCAGGCCCAGCAGAATCACCAGCAACAGCAAAACAATCATCATCATCAGCAGCAGCAGCAGGCAGCTGCAGTGGCGAATGCCCAGGCTGCCTTCCAGGATCAACAGCAGCGTCAGCATGCAGCCCTCAGTGCTCTCCAGCAACAGCAGCAGCAACAACAGCCCCAGAGATTCCAGAGGCCACCCCAGATGATGGTCCCTGCGTCAGCTGCTATTCCTGTGTCTTCAGTCGCTCTCATGGCACCTCTCATGAGACCCACTATGACACTAGCTGCTCCTGCACTCATTCACGGAGGTAACATGATGAGACCGCCCCCCATGGGCCTGCCACCAGGTAAGTGTTCTCATCCGCAAGTAATCCAATTAATTTTCCTTTTTTTCTTTTTCATGAAATTGCAAATTTTGCAATTTTTTAGAATTAGTTCTCACTCTCTCTCTTCATACTTTCAAGCCCCTCAGTCGGAAAATCATGAAGATTACTCAAGATCATTATTCTTCGATGAAAAATGAATTTTGTTCAATTTTTAGAGCAAATGTTACGAAAAATTCTGACAGAAATTGAAATTTCTCTCGTGATCTTCATGATTTTTTCCATCTTCTCATCTCTGAGATCACCAAAATCACTTTTCCTGTACAAAAATCACAGAAACCCTTGAAAATATTTCCTTCCAATCAATTCTCTTACCTCATCCCACAAAAACATATGAAAACATCATTAAATCATTCTCTCCATTAACGATCCTTTCCTAAATCCTCAATTTTCTCAATCTCATCGCCTGGATCGGGAAAATTACCCACAAATTAAAAAAAAGACGACCCATATTGCCCCACTATTTCTCGAGTTACAGCTAAAAAACGAAATCGTCTCAATTCCGTTTTTCGCAATTATCTCGATAAATAATGGGGCAAAATGGGTCGTCTTTTTTTTAATTCAAGCTAATTTTTTCCGATCCAGCTGATGGGCTCACTATCGACCCCATTCAGATGTCCTGGAGCTGTAATAATTTTTTTCTTATTGGAATTCATCAAGAAATTGTTAATTAATTGTTGAAGTCATTGTTGACGTTCTGACGGTGCGTTTACAGGGCGACCCCCCAGTCTGGTTAATTGAAATACGTGTTTTAATGAGAAATTACAGATTATAATGAAACAAGGTTGGTCCTTAGCAATTAGCATGCGGTGACTTGGCCTATTCTATATTATTATCACATTAAATCATTTATTATTATTTAAATTATTGGTGATTTTATCGTTGGGAACAGGTTTATTAATTCATTGATTAATTATTCATTACTCCATTGCGATATTAGTCTCATTGTTTCTGCTGATGAATGATTGAGTCACATAAATCATGATTATATTTTTTTAAATGAATTTTTTCATTGTTTCGAAGGGGATGCACTCGTTTCACTCATTTTAAATTGTTATGAATAATTTATTATCTTAATTAGTATGAACTTTCTGGTGTTGAGAGTCTCTAGTGGTTCCTTCATGCTTAATTACTCATAAAATTATGTTTTTTACTGAATTAATCGAGACAGTCGTGAAATCATGATTTATTTGTTGAATTATGTTTTTGTTTTATTAATTTTTGACTTTTTTTTATTGATTAACCATCAGTCAACTTGCCAGGCACATTCGTGCAGTTATAACCGATGGATAAACAGACTAAAGAGTTTAATTGACAATTGAGAAGGGATGTGGACGGTACGTTTTGCAAGGAATGAAAATAATTAATTACTTTTATTGAAGGAGAGAGATTCATTGAGAATAGATGAAAGCTATTATTTGGACGTATTTTTCACACTTGATAGCTCTAGTTATGTTATGTGTTACACAAAGAATTTATTTAGATAAGTTGAGGCTAATCGTGTTTACAGTAAGTAAATTCATTTTAACAGTTTATTCATTAATTAATATTTGAGTTTAATTCGGTGGTGAGGTGATCGAGGGTGACAGACGATTTTTTGGGTCTCGTTTGTCGAGGGATTGTCGAGGTGACGAGTGGGTTTAGGGAAAAATCTGAAAAGGCATTTTTTGTGGGGAATTTTGTCAGCTGCAGAAAAAGTCTTTTGACATTTTTTCGTAGAGTCAATTGTTTCGGAGATAATTGAGGTATTGAGGGAGATTAACTGGGATTTTTCATGTCGGTTATTAATTATTGAATTATCTCGGTGCACATTGAGTCTAGGGGAAAATGCCAGACGAATTTTTTTCCAGAAAATTACATTCTCTCCACAAATGTCTCAACATTTTCTCCTCAAGCCACTCGTCAACGACACAATCCCATTACTAAAAAGAATCCCAAAATCCACTGTTCACGTACCATCATCGCCCCACGGAATTCAAGTAATATGTGATGGGTAATTATTCTTAATTATTTCTTTTACTTTCACCAATTAAAACCAATGCTAATGAGACGGTTCAATAAACTCGGGTGACAGCCGAGTGATCCCCAACACAAATAGCCAACTAGAAGGCAATAACTCTAGTATTATCTTTTATTTCTCAATTCAATTATTATTCATTTATTATTGTTTATTGGTGTGGTAGCACTTGATCGGTTTGCTGTGGAATTGTCAATGTTTATGCCGGCACATGTTTTGCATGTTGTACCGTCTCATGCGTCATTAGCTTACTCTCAGTCCAATCCAAAAAATTAATTTTAAAAAATCAACAAAAATCCGAGGCGTCATTATTAATCCCAAAACTGCATCCTCCACGACCGAATTCTTTCAAAATTGAAAAAAAAAAAAGTCGATCATGGCTGTCACCCCGGGTCCCGTGACCCTCGTCATCACAATCATAAAAAAAAATTGAAAAACCAAAAATCAACAGTAAAAATTACCCGAATGAACGAAACGAATGAATGAAAAAAATCCAAAAAATGTCGAGTGTCTGCCCCCCCCCCTCGGACCACCCGCTCCCGCGCCCCCACAGAGCCGTAAGTACAAAATAAAAACATCGTAAGTCCTCAAAAACTCCCGAAATCGTCGCTAAATTTTCAAAACCGCGAGAAACCCCCAAAATAGGTTGAAAAAAATAATTTCGAAGTAAAAAAATATCTGGCGGGCTTCTGGGTGCCTCCACCACCTCCAGAGCCCCACAACTCGTCCCAGATTTATCAAAAAAACAGTATAAAAAAATCACAAAAAATTATCAAAACGAAAAATACGGGAATGACCATTTTTTTCTTTTTTAAAATTTACAGGAATGATTGGTGCATTGCCACCGGGTGCAATGCATCCAGCATTTGCTGCCCCAATGGGTTTTCCAGGTGCACCAATGCTAGCACCAATGATGCATCCACGCTTCAGATGATCGCCTCCGATGGACGGGTCCAATCCACCGCTGCACTTCGTGCTGTGGGCCCGGCCTTAGCCCCACCCTCCATTAACCGAAAAAAAAAAACACACACACACAAGATAATTAAAAACAAAATGTTTCAAGAGGATTTAAACAGTTCACTCAAAAGTTAGCAAAAAAAATATTCGTTTTTTTAATTAATAATTTTAATCGATTGATTAATTAATCAATTAACTTCTAATTAGAGTGGAGTTGTGGGGCGGATGGTGGCCCCAGTCGAGAGATCGGAAAAAAACAGCTGAAATTGAAAAAAAAACAATCCATTTTGCCCCACTATTTCCCGAGATATTGAGGAAAAACGAAATTGCCATCATTTCGTTTTTTCACTGTTACTCCTAAAATAATGGGGCAAAATGGATCGTCTTTTTTTTAATTTGAGGTGTTATTCACCGACCCGTTGAATGGGGTTACCAGCCACCCCATGCAGTGCCGACGAGACTTGAATTGAAATGAAAAATTGATGTTCTCGATTAATTAATTAATCAATTTAGCGTAAGTGATAGACTAAGCCTGGAAATCATTTCCCCCGTGGTTAATGACACGAATGAAATTCTTTCTAGGCTGTCGATAATCCACTGGGATGTCCTCGTGGTGAGACACACAATGCGCGCAGACAGGTGGCGTCTTTACGCTGCTGCTAATCAATGATTAATTATTAATTTATTTTCAATGAGATGGGATGACTAACGACGAGGTACTAATGAGCCTCTCGTTTCTTATATTCCGTACTGCATCCAGGGATGACTTTGATTTTTATGTTTATTCGTAAAAAACCAGAGATTTTTTACGAGTTAATGTAAATTTCTGGGTCTTCTTGGCTGATTTATAAGGAATGGGTTTCTGAAATATAAGAAATGGGGGTTTCGTGCATCGTGGGTTATTGTTGGTATGAGGGATTGCTCAGAGCGGGTGTTGAGGAGATTAGTAGCAGCGTGGAGATTGGCTGCCTCAGGTTAGTCAGTCGTAATTTTTATTTTGTACAAGTACTGCTGAATTGATTCGCACAGGTGATGCCCTCCAATGGGGTCGATTGTGACCCCATTCGATAGATCGGAAAAAAACGGCCGGAATTAAAAAAAAGACGACCCATATTGCCCCATTATTTACTGAGTTACAGGCGAAATTCGAATTCGACTCAATTTCGTTTTTGATCGATATCTACCGTAATTCTGGGGCAAAATGGGTCGTCTTTTTTTTAATTTCAGCTCATTTTTGCTGATCCAGGTGATGGTGTGGGTTTGAACCCCAGATTTTGGGGGGCAGAGGGCGGGAATTTTGAGAGTATGGCGAGAAATGAGTGGCGTCAGCTTTGCGAATCAATTGGGATGATTTCCTTGCAAGGAACGTTATGGCTACGCATGAGTGAGTGGTAAGTACTGAGGGTACTCACAAATTTTAAAGAGCGATGTGAAAATATGAGGTGATTTATTGATTAATGATGAATTTATTCGTGTAATAATGATCACTCGTTCGATCTGTATTCGATTATTTTTCCTATTATTTTGTGATTTCCTGGTTCGTTGAGCAATCATTAGATCGATTCTGAGATCGTGGGGGAGCATTGAATAGTGATTGGATGAATAAAATACTCGATTTGTTTCAAACACTCAAGGATTTTCTTTGTTTATTTCGAAGGTAATTGGTGGAACTATTGGTGAAACTGACGAGTTGGATATGACGTGTTTGATGATTATGCGATTATTTTGGGGGTGAGTGGCTCCAGGGGGTAATGTCAAAGGACTTCTCCCCCTGATACGACTCCTTGTCTTGATAATTTCATGATGAAAGATGTAATTTTTGACCCTTCGGTTTTTCGGCTCAACAGTTATACTATTATCTTTAAAATCTATTAATCTTCACCACGATCACAATTTTTCTATCAAAAAAACAGAATATCAATTTGTGAACAATGATAAAAGAGCACTAAATCCTCAGCTTTGCTTATTTCTCGTCTCTACTCTTCATTTTCATTAATTTTCATTTTCAAGTGAATAATAAGTGGAGTCGATGCGATGAGTATGGAGGAAATGTTAATGAAATTTAAAGAGATTAAGTGCGAAAGAATTAATAAACATCAATAATCGTGCTGTGAACACGTGTACGTATCAAAATCTACGCATTGTTAATTATTTAATTTTCCAGAGATTGTCTTTCTGAATTTATTTTTTAGATTTTTCATTTTGCATTTGCGTTATTAATCGTGATTTATTTATACCCAGCAGACGAATTTTTCAGTGTTGAATAAATTATTTCAACTGCTCTCCAGTCATTTGAACAATTATTGTGAAATTTATTCGGCAGGACAATCTCATGCAGAATCTGAACATGTAGAAAGTTCTGTTACTATTTCATTGAGTGTCATAATTATAAAAATAATTTTTTAAATTTTTTTTTCTTGATCCTGGAATAAAGGAGTTTCGTGGAAATATTCTGCAAACAGTATGGAATATATTTCAGGCGATAGTCTGCAATTTTGGGATGAATTCGGAGGAATTGAGACAACTTGACACTTCTAAATTCAAAGACAATTTTTTTTTTCGTAAAAAAATTCCCAAAATTTGCGGACGACAGCCACTTATTGTTTCAACCAATCACAGCTGAGAAGTGCTGTTGGACCACCTTGGTCCCTTGCCCACAGGCAGGCGATTGTTTGGACCTACCGTCATCACAGTGTCGAGTCAATCAGATGAAACCCCCTTAAAAAATATTTAGACTCGATGATTAACTCAATATAAAAAAAATACTGAAATGGGGCCAAACTTTGGGCCATGAATTCTCAGCCAAGTATGGGTGAAAAAATCGAAAAGAAAGCTAAAAAAATTGTTCATTCTCCAGGAATTGAATGAACCGTGTTGACGGTTATTTCATAAAGATGAATAATCGTAAGAAATGTCCAAAAACACGAGGTGGTCGACAGACTTGCGCCGCCATCTTGTTTGTGATTCAAGATGGCGGCGCCTGCACCTCGCGTTTTTAAACAGTCATTAAAATTATTCATGCTCATCAGTTTATCCTCAACTGACTCCATCCAGTTTCTAGAAAGTGAACAAATTTTTAAAGCCATCTTTCCGAATTTTCCGCTCGCTTCGGCTGAAATTCAAGAATATTCGATTTCGGGGATTCCCAGGGGCTCCAACTGACCCTCGACATGAGTGGACGTGTGGCTGGACCGAGAAACAATACAAAAAAGACAATGAAATCGGTTAATAGTCCGAAATTCGTAATTAACCGATTGAGATCTCACGATTTGTTTTTCCCTTTCTTCATATTTTTTTTTCTCATTTACAAGAAGGATGAGACAATCATCTTCACACTGTCCTTTACGCCGGGCATGAGTGGGTGATGGTACTCAGCTTATTGAACTCGTTTGGTGAATGCTTAGCTGGCTCTGTGTGTAATACAATATGATTATCTCACGTTTTATGCAAATATTTCGATTGAATTTCAATAAAATAGGAATTTTAAACTGGAAGTGTTGTTTCTTCATTTATTCATCACAATGACACCCAATGATTCATCATTTTCAGCCTCAGGGGGAGAATCTGTACTTCATCAAATTAATTATCAATTTTTTCCATTGAAAAATAAATAAATAATTGAACAAATGAACTCACAACTGATTTTTTTATTTAATGAAACCCAAAAAAATCCCGTAGAATTAATTAATGATTGTCATTTAACAAAAAAAAGAAGGAAAATTATAATCATCAAAACAATAATTAGTAATTATCAAAATATTGTTTATAGCTTTAAAAAAATAAATATGTAGAGAACGAAAAAATAATAATCATCAAAACAATAATTAATAATTATCAGAATATTGTTTAGTTAAAAAAAAAATATCTGGAAAACGAAAAAATTCTTAACAATAAATTGCAAAAGCCTTTTCGATTGGAAAAAGACCAGAAATTCTGAGAATTTAAAATTAGTCTTCTCTCAGTGATTCATGATTGATAATAAATAATTTTAAAAATTACTCATCGAAATTACTTTCAAGTGTTGCCACTAGAGTCCTCTCCACTCGCCCCGACGTACAGTTCAGTTCCATCAAAACAGTGAAAATAACTCGCGTCAATTCTCCAATAATAATTGATAAAATTGATAGAATAAATTATGAAAAGTGGTTCAGCCCTCAGTTAATAAAAAATGTGTGTCACAAATTTTCCCTGAGTGCCCTCAGACGTGAAAAAAAGTGTGTGAACTTTCCTGAAGGAACTGTGAGGCTGCAACATCTCCAAAACGTTCGAAAAACCGAAGACAATTGCAAAAAAATCATTGAGACTCAAATTTTCCCTTCGAAATTCGTCTTCCCGGTGAAACGGACCTCAAATGGTCCAAAAAATGGACAAATTAAGGCTAATGAATCCGTAAAGTCTCATAGCTTCCACTTCCTGAAGCTTCTGATTCCAAAATAAAGCCCAAAAGAGACATAATATCCTCTCACAATCTCCTGGAACCCCTCTCCCCTCATATCGATCTCAAATCCCGTGAAAAAGCCCTGAAATCCTCTCAGAAATCTCGAAAAAGCACGCGAATCGCTTCATAACCTCTTCAGTCTTGCCTCAACCTCAATATCAAGCCCAAATTACTGTAAATTACATCTAAAAAACATCACACCCTCACATTAACCTCAAATTCCCTCATACTTACCATATTTGAACCTCAACAACCTTCCAAAAAACCTCCGACCCTCTCAGACCCTTCCCCCATCTTCAAAATAATTTATAAAAACCTCAATTCCTTCAAAAACTCTTGAAGTATTTCAAATAGTCTCTTTAAACCTCAAACGAGCTCCCAAACTCCTCCAAACCCCTCAAAAACCTTCATAAATTTCTTCCTCAGGCTTAAATTAACCTAAAAAATCGTTAATCCGTCTCGAAAATCCCTAAAGAATCCCAAAAGGACCTGAATACCCTCAAAAATATCTCTTAGAGCCTAAAAAAATTTTAAATAGCCTTCCAATTCTTAAAACACTCCTTATAACCTCCAAAATCCCTCAGCAACCTAAAAAAAACCTCATATAACCTCAAAAACTTTGAAAAAAATTCTAAAACCACCTCTCATAACCTCAAAAACCTGAAAACCACCTCCCATAACCTCAAAAATCCTAAAACCACCGTCCATAACCTCAAAAATTTCCCATACCCTCAAAACCCCTAGAGAAAGACCTCACCGCCCCCTCCCGCAACCTAAAAAATGTACAAATTCAAGCCCTTCACCTTCGAAATCCTGAACCCCTCGACGCACCGACGGCCGCGCGCCCGCAGCGGTCACCGGATCGTCTGCGACGACAAGTACATGTACTCAATAGGGGGTTTCAACCCCTGCATCCCCGACGACGACCCCGAAATGTCGAAAGACGAGGTCTGGAGGGAGAGCAAGCCCCTGTTCAAAGAGCTCTGGCGGTTCAACCTCGCCACGAAAAAGTGGGAGCGATACCCTGGACAGAAAAATCTCCCCATCGAACTGGCCTCCACCGCGGTCCTCCTATTCCAACACAAATTAATTGTCTATGGGGGCACAGCCGTGCCCTTCGGGGAGAGCTGCAGCAACAAGTTGTACGCCTGTGACCTTGAGAACGGGAGTATCGGGGAACTGCCGGCTGTGGGGAGTCTTCCCGATCCTCAGTATGGGCAGGCATTGGTCACGACGAATAATTTTATTTACACGGTGGGGGGCACCACGGGGTACGAGTACACCTGTGATATTCATCGGTATGATCTCAGGATGGGGCTGTGGGAGAGTGTGTACATCTGCTCCGGGAGGGATCCGATGGAACCCTCTGGGAGGTACAGGCACGAGCTCGCCTTCGATGGACGGAGGATATTTGTGCTGGGGGGCGGGACCAGTGTAGAAAGTTTTGGATTCTCGGTTGGTAAAAAAAACTAGAATTCGGGGAAAACTTTGAGCCATTAATTCCGGGCCAAAGGGGGGTCGAAAAATCTGAAAGATGGCTTGAGAAATTTGTTCACTTTGTTGAAACCGGATGGAGTGAGTTGAGGGTGATCTGAGGACGATAAATAGATTTAATGAAGGGTTAAAAATACGAGGTGGGAGCGCCGCCATCTTGGTAGTCCCTTGCGGAGAGGGAGGGGGGTATCCAAACAAGATGGCGTCACCCACCACGTGAAGGATTGAAAAACTACTGAAATGCGGGGAAACCGTTGACTATGAATTTCCGTTCATAGTCGGGCCTAATGCCGTCGCTATAATTGATCAGCTGTTGGTTGTATGGGATTCTAGAACTGGCTTAACATACACCGATCTGCGGTGCTACTGCTTTGGGTACTTTCAAAAAATTCTGCACTGCGTGATTTAAGAGGCCTCAGGTGTGAAAAAAAATACTGAAATGCAACCGTGAGAGCCACCAGTTGCCAAATAACGAACGAATTTTTCAAACTGTCTAATATACTTGCATATTCCCTAGGCCCTTTAACTCACAAGATTGACCCTTACGATTCTACTCATCCTCATTCACCCCAAAATTTAGAATCCCCCAGATTTGTTGACACAGACCCCTCCGATTCCAGGAAATTCCAGCTTTCGATGTGGAGACAAACAGGTGGAGTATCCTCCACACCCATGGCGATGGCTCTCAGTCGAGGTACCCAGGACCCAGAAGGTGTCACGGGGCTGTACAGTACCTCGATGCAGAGTCTGAGAGCGTTAACGTTATCATATCAGGGGGCTTTTGCGGGAACCGTGACTACAGGGACGTCTGGAGGCTCAATCTGAAGAGCCTCCAGTGGACAAAGATCGTTAACTGCTCGTTACCTAAACCACTTTACTTCCACTCTGTCGCTGTGACTCCAGCGGGGAAGATGTACACGTTTGGGGGAATTGTTGAAACGCAAAATGAAATGGTGGGTTAATTAATTATTTTGGGAATTGGTAGAAATAAAAAAAAATGTCAGGAAACTTCTTTTGTTTTTGGTTGAGGGTCAAATGGTCTCGCGGGTCAAACGAGCCTTGAGGACTTGGAGTTGAGGGTCAAATGGTCTTAAAGGTCAAATGACCCTCCTTTGACCCTAAAATCAAAATTATTTTTAATTAAACTTTTCTTTTGTTTTTGGTTGAGGGTCAAATGGGATCGAGGGTCAAATGGTCTCGCGGGTCAAACGAGCCTTGAGGACTTGGAGTTGAGGGTCAAATGGTCTTAAAGGTCAAATGACCCTCCTTTGACCCTAAAATCAAAATTATTTTTAATTAAACTTTTCTTTTGTTTTTGGTTGAGGGTCAAATGGGATCGAGGGTCAAATGGTCTCGCGGGTCAAACGAGCCTTGAGGACTTGGAGTTGAGGGTCAAATGGTCTTAAAGGTCAAATGACCCTCCTTTGACCCTAAAATCAAAATTATTTTTAATTAAACTTTTCTTTTGTTTTTGGTTGAGGGTCAAATGGGATCGAGGGTCAAATGGTCTCGCGGGTCAAACGAGCCTTGAGGACTTGGAGTTGAGGGTCAAATGGTCTTAAAGGTCAAATGACCCTCCTTTGACCCTAAAATCAAAATTATTTTTAATTAAACTTTTCTTTTGTTTTTGGTTGAGGGTCAAATGGGATCGAGGGTCAAACGAGCCTTGAGGACATTCAGAGTTGAGGGACAAATGGTCTTAAAGGTCAAATGACCCTCCTTTGACCCTAAAATCAAAATTATTTTTAATTAAACTTTTCTTTTGTTTTTGGTTGAGGGTCAAATGGGATCGAGGGTCAAATGGTCTCGCGGTCAAACGAGCCTTGAGGACATTCAGAGTTGAGGGACAAATGGTCGTAAAGGACAAATGAGCCTCCTTTGACCCTAAAATCAAAATTATTTTTAATTAAACTTTTCTTTTGTTTTTGGTTGAGGGTCAAATGGTCTCGCGGGTCAAACGAGCCTTGAGGACATTCAGAGTTGAGGGACAAATGGTCTTAAAGGTCAAATGACCCTCCTTTGACCCTAAAATCAAAATTATTTTTAATTAAACTTTTCTTTTGTTTTTGGTTGAGGGTCAAATGGTCTCGCGGGTCAAACGAGCCTTGAGGACATTCAGAGTTGAGGGACAAATGGTCTTGAAGGTCAAATAACCCTCATTTGACCCTCACCTAAAAAATGTTTCTTGAATTTCACAAAATAATAATTTGCCCCTAATTAATTATTATCATTCTTAACAGACGAAAAGAACGAATGACGTTCACTCAGCCTGGCTGATAATCCCCAGTCTCTCCGAAATAAGCTGGGAGGCAGTGAACCACTACTACGAGCTCAGAACAAAGAGCAAGGACGAGCTCTTCGACATGGGGATTCCCTTTAAATACATCAAGAGATTGATAGATTAATAGCAATCATGTTAACTATAAATCGCCTAGGAAAAAGAAAATCATCGTAATTATTTAATCAATAGTTTGAACATGTCATTTATTTATTTTTAATATAAACATTCAGATTGCAATACGACAATATCATGGTTAAGGTTGTTACCATTATTGTTACATGCATAATCAATCATTCAAACGATTGATTAATCAATTAGTCAACTGACTAATTAATTAATCAACCAATTGACGTCGAGTATTCGTGTCTCACATCCCTCTCTCAATCGAATAATTATGAGAGAATGTTTATTTTTCTTTGTGATGTTTAAATAATTTCCTTCTGTTTAAATTATTGTAAATTGAGGGAGGACGAGGTCGGATGATTAGTAACTGTTTTAAAACAATTTTTCAATGGGCAATTAATAACTGTCAGCCTCGTATTTAGTTATTCAAAATAATGGGACAGAGTAGTGATAATGGAAATGAAGGAATTCAATTTTTACAGCTATTGTTATATCACGAGTGATAGACATAATCATTTAATATTAATACCTTGATTTTGCTTCATGCAGAGCACTCAAACAATTTCTAAAAATCATATTACAGTTGCGCTTATTATGATTACGAGGAGCATGGCATATGTACATAATTTTTTTAATAAAAAATGATTAAATAATTGACGTCCATTCTTCATCTCATGAATATTTTTTTTATATTTATTTTTCCCTAATTCAAATCGAGGGATTATAGCAATATATCAGTCAATTTATCCCTCATTGTCATCACTCAATTATTTTCAATTAATTTAATTTAATTTGAAGTTAATCATTTATATCAATTAATATTGACTTTTAAAAATCACTGGTTTCAACAGAAAAGTTTTATTAAACTCAATTGAGAATGAATATTGCGATCCTTGATTTTGCGATGAGAGTTTCAATAAAATGAATGAACAAATAAAAATTAATGAATAATTTTTAATGAGTGACTATGAGCTTTTTTACCGACAATCTAGCTAGAAGCGCCATCATGCGAGCTATCCGGAACTACATGCTCTGTGAGAAGACTTTACCCACAAAAGTTACCCCGAGAAATCAGTTGGAGCACTCGGGGTTAGCTGTCAAAATGAAATTAAATTTTCAAAGTGATGACACGAGTTAAATAATAAAATCGAACATGACATCCAAGCCTGAAATAACGTTGGACCATTTTTACATATTCAATGGTACCTACGCCAAGAAGGAAGGAGAGGTAAACCGAATGACTCGACCCCAAAGTCCATAAAACAGTTGAATTAATCCGCAATGATTGTTACTCGATGTTTTTTTTCGTTCTCTCTAGGAGGAGAAAAAAATCCTGTATTATTACCCCGAAAAAACCGACGTGGACACCAAGATCAGGAACATTGGGCTCAGCGAGGCCATTATCAAGTTCACTGAGTAATTTTCCGCGATTTTTTCATTGTTTAAGAAACAATGGAGGATCATCACTTCGATTCAACTGATTACGCATTTTTTCAGGTCTTTCAACCCAGGCCAGACGTGTGATTATTGCCACACTCACAAAACCAGGCAGATTTACTATCAGCCAGAGCCAGACTTCTGGATAGTGATGGTAATTGTTTGAGTTGCCAGGCACAGGCTGAATAATCATAATCAATTAATTGAATATTATTGACTAATGATTTCTCGATCAGAGAAATTGGACGATGAATTGAGTTCAACTTACTTCACACATTCTTTTAATCAGCTACACTGATGAGACGATTCTCCAGTGGTGTAACGTGACACGCTTAATTACTATAACACCAGGAGAAACGACTATTTATTACAATTCAGAAAGTTTTTTGTTTTTAATTGAGGGATCATAAGGATCGGAATTGATCTTAAGGACCGTTTGACCCCCAAATAGACATAAAGAAAAAGTTTTCTTAAAATTTTTTACTCGAGGGTCAAGTGCTCTCATCTAGACCCTCAACACCGTCTAAATCTCAATTTAAAAAAAACGTCTAAATCGCGTTAATTAATCTCTTCATCCCTGGAATGAATTCCAGATCGTCGGTGTTCCCTACTTACTAAAAACAAAAGATGGCAACGAGTACACAGAGTACCAGCACGACGAGGTATCGAGTCCGGTGTGCCTGGCGATAATGAAGCAAGCCTACATGAGATTCCGATTATTCATGGGGTCGTTCGAGACAATTCTGAAGGATCCAGGCTGTGGCTCGGTGACCCTCCTCAAGCACAAGCTGGATTACTTCTTCTCCGAGCACCTGTTGACCCTCAAACTCAACCATCGAGACATCCTGGACATATTCCAGGGCCTCCAGTTCCTCCCCCTGGACAAGGGCACCTTCCTGAGGGTCCAGTGTTTCATGAACCTCATAGAAGCCACATTCCCACACGTCAAATACACAGCATTCCTGTACAACGATCAACTCGTCTGGTAATTAAATTAAAACCCACGAACCTCTCACCTTAATACTGTGTTTCACGCTTTCCGTGGGGTTTCAGGAGTGGATTGGAACCTGAAGACATGCAGGTGGTCTACAATTACCTCGTTAGCACGTTATTACCAGCCCACATGGAGAAAGAACTGCATGGAGGCTCCATGCCGAGAAATTCAGCATCTCCATTCACAAGTTCTCATTACGGAAAGTATGGAAATCACTTTTACGGAGATAACTCCTATCATTATTATTTTTATGAGTGACACCCAGCAATGAGCGATCGAGAAAGATTAAAAAGTAGTTTGGAATTTTTCCTGGTGAATCATCCTCACAAATTTCGTCTTTTCGAATGACACTTGACCCCTCCTCATTTTTGAGACCCTAAAAAAAATTCCAGGGATAAAAAAACATTTAAAAAATTGTTTTTCAATCTAAAATCAGATTTGTAACGGGCGCCTCGAGCATGAACGAGTCGATCGGAATAGCCAAGTCTCCAATAGTCTTCATAAACTACTCAACGACTCCCACGTCCCTGTACCTAGTGGTCTACAGTGCCTTGAGTGCAACAATCTGTTTATTCATCGACAGTGAGTGATTCTCCATTGGTTTTCCCCCGAATAAATGAATATTCTGAGTCGGTATCACCCCTACTTATCACGGGTACAGTTGATTACGGGACAAATGATCACAAATTTGATCACATGGACAAGTCACCAGAAATCCTTCTATCAAAAGCTGTTTTGATCACGGGACAATAGCACCCTCAATGATGAGCCCAGGACCAATAATATGATGGAAGTTTGGCATAATGCTTTTCATCGACGTGTTGGTAGAAATCATGAGCAGTTGGGCAGATTTATCAATGCTTTGAAAGTCGAGCAGGCGTCGTCTGAAGTGATTTGGGAGAAATTTAATGCTGGCCGTCTCATTTCATCAAGGATGCGGTTTCTCACAATGTTTCTCCGTTAGAAAGAGCCATTATCCAACACAACTCAATGGATTCTAATGAATTATTAAATACTCTAAAACCAGATCCGTTCAAGTTTTTCATGTTTTTTTTTCATCGTAATTAAATATACACTAAATACACTGAATTACTGATAATTTAATATTGTGTGATGTATTTTCTTGATGATCTAATTATTCTGATTATTTTTCTCGTGATCAATTGTCCCGTGATCAGTTGTCCTGTGATCAATAGAGATGCAATCTTGAGTCATTTGCTTTTCCCCGGAGGCTCCACAGGTCTCCTCATCGACTACCTGAAGAGTCTCGACGCCTTCCTGGGCCCCCAGCTGACGACTCTGGTCAGCTCAGTGGCCGATCAGTGCTCCAAGCACGTTCCCGACCTGGGGGAGTCCACCCCCAAATACTTATACTTCAACAGACTGAATTTAGCGTACAAGAGCACCATTCATCTCGACAACAGACGCGTCTCCAACGTCCTCACCACCCCCGAGGTCCTCAGGATAATCACCGACATTCACAGCGACACTAACAAGCTCAAGGAGGCTGGAGAGGTCGTCATCAAGACCATGAGTGACTACTGGGTCGTGGGCAAGCTGTCCAACCTACGAGAGTTCTTCGTCGTCATTCAGCAGAAGAACGCGAACATAATCGAAATCGATGGTGAGTGCTAAAAAAATATCAAAAAATCTCCATCACAATATTTTATTACAAAACAAATGAATCATTCTCCTCTCGAAAATTAAAATCAATTCCAGACGAGGTGAAGCGTCTCTGCGAGAAGCAGCTGAAGAGCATCTTCTTCCACTGAATCCCCCAGAAGTAATCCTTATGTACAGCACGATGATGTAAAAAATGTAATAAATCCACTGAATCAATAATTCACTCAGTGTTTCCCTCCTGCGCCTCTTCCTCCTCCTCCCTCGCGTTCCTCTTGGGAATAATATTCGAAAACTTCTTCAGCTTGGCGACGAAAAATCCGTCCATATTGTGCACGTGAGGGTAGAATCTCCTCGTGAGCTTCAAGGAGGGATGAAACCTGTGCTGTCTGTAATTCGTGAAGCCCTCCTCCCCAAATTCCAGACCTGTCGGCACGACCTTGACGTCCCTCTTCTTCAGGGCGTAGTCTACGATCCACTCGTTCTCCTCGGGGAGGATGGAGCAGGTGGAGTACACGATTACACCCCCAGACCCTGACTTGGCGTTGACAGAGTCGATGGCAGCCAGCAGCAATTCCCTCTGGAGGGTGCAGCACCTCTGGACGTCCACCTCATCCTTATTAGTCTTGACGCTGGGATCCTTGGCCACGACTCCAGTGCCGGTGCAGGGGGCGTCCAGGAGAACCCTGTCGAAACCCTTGATGATCCCTGGTATCTTGCGGCCGTCGTGACTGCAGATGACGGAGTTGACGATCCCCAGCCGGTGGAAATTCCCAATGACAGCCTTCACTCGGTCCTGATTGACGTCGTTTGAGAATAAGACCCCGGTGTTCTTCATTAGGGCTGCGATGTGCGAGGACTTGCCCCCGGGCGCTGCACACATGTCCAGAACCCTCTCGCTCTCCTTCGGGTCCAGGGCCATCACTGGCAGGAAACTCGAGGCGCCCTGCAGGATGTAGTGACCTGGGGTTTGGAGTAACATTTTTTGCTAAAGTCTTCTCTGCGTCATTTAAATGGAAACAATACCATGCATCGACCCATAAACTTGTCCCATCATAAAAAATCATTTTCTCGAATTCTAGGAGACACATTGACATTTGGAAAAGATATTTGGAAAGTCAATGGAATTGTCTCTGCAGTGAACTATTTTATTTTATTTTTTTTCAATGCATTTATAATATTTTTTTCTACGAACAAAAGTTGTAGATGAAAATTTGACATCCAACCGATTCAATCATATTAAATCATCTCGTTTATCGACGAAATTGCCCCCAAAAATTTTGTAATTTTTACTGAAAATAATTCAATGATTCTCCTGTCGAATGGCAGAAGTTAAATTTCGATTTGTTGGATAATTTGTCTGTTATAAATAAATTTAGCATGTTGGACGACATGTTAGGAAATTCTCTAGGAGTTTATTTCAAAGTTCAATACAGCCAATGCATTTTATTTCAATTTTTTTCGTTCGACTGTTTTCAAGTTATCGTTCATTGAATAACGGAGTTGACGCGCCGTAAGTCCCCGGCCGGGAGATAAAATTAGGGTCAGGATAAGGGTGAGAATGAGGGTCATGAGGGCCATATGGGGGTCACATGGGGCTTTCAAGGCCTTGACTGAAGTCTTTTTCTAAAAACAAACCAATCGCTCCTATAATATTATAAATTTATCTATTCCTACCAGCGAGATATTCTGGAGTGGCCCCCATGGGCACCTGTGACGAGTAAACAACGAGTCCAACTTTGGTCCACTTTCCAATGGGGTCCAGGTTGACCCCACGGTTGATCAGGGCCTGCGCGAGGTCCCTCCTGCGCGTTCTGAGGGTGTTTGTCCTCAGGGTCATGGGGCGCTGCACCTCCGAGGCCTCGAGGAACTCCACGAGCTCGGAGAGGGGGAAAATTTGCATGAGTTTCTCCATCAAGAAGGTGTTGTAGCTGTAGTAGGCGCAGAGGTCGGACTTCAGGAGGGCCAGGTACTCCGATCGGGACCTGTTGGGGTCTCGGAAGCGTTTGAAGTCGTTCAGCACCATGATCACGTCCTTTATCCGAGCCTGAATGTCCTTGATACTCGTGATCTCCTTCAGCTCGGATTCGGTGGGAAACTCGAAGACGCAGTGGGAGGCCATCTCCGTGGTCTCTGCTGCGTCCAGGGCTGCGTCGAGCTTCTTTTGACGCTTCAGCTTCTTGTTTTGACGCTCGATTGGGAGCAGATCATCCTCATCCTCATCATCATCAGTATTTTCTTCTTCTTTTTCTTCTTCTTGTGATGATGATGATTCGGAGTCTGATCCCCTGGGTTTCCTCAGGACAAAAGCCCCTGGCTTTGTGATTTCCTCGGCCACTCCAGAATCTTCGTCATCGTCACTCGACTAGAAACAGAATATTTAATCTTTAATCGAAGTAATCAATGTGATTAGAGAAACTAAGGAAGGGATCAAAGGTTGAGGGTAGTAGGAGTAAAACTTTTTTTTTTGTGTGAAAATCGAACAAAATGACGTTTTTACCCTTCTACTACCCTCAAGTACGTGTCCCAGGGGATTGGTGATTTTTTAGGGGATTGAGAAAGTCCTCAGGAACATTCTCCAATAGGCGTTGTTTAGTGTTTATAGATATTTCATGTCTAAAAATTTTTTTTTGTGTGAAAATCGCAAAAAATGACGTACCCTCCTACTACCCTCAACCCTTCCTAAATAAATAAATAAATTGAATATCTCCCGATCGAATGATCCAATTTGTGTGACTTAAATTTAATTTGAACGCCTGAAAAACCGCAAAATGAAAAAAAAATCTTCATATTTAATTCATTACAAAATCCACGGAGACGATTTTTAAATTGATTCTCACCTCCTCAGGCTCGTCCTCAACAGCTTCCTCCACCTTCCTCGGTTTTTTCGCCCTGGGTTCATTCTTCTTCAGCTCCTTCTCAACCTTCTTCGCCTGCCTCTTGCGTGCCCTCTGCTTCTGCTTGTGACTCAGTTTCTTCTCCTCTTTTTCTACAAAATAAAGTCTCAAATATGTGCTCCCTCGTCATGCAGGTGAGGTGTCTAACCTCCTCAGTAGTATTAAAATTCACTCACCAATCAATTCCTTCGGGAAAACCGGATCCTTCTGTTTTTTCGATTTTCTCCCAGGACCACTGGACACCACACCTCCCTCAAACTTCGCTTTTCGCCCCATATTCCCCGAAAATCACGAAAATACCTCGATCTCAATGAATTTTATTTACACCAAAGTGACCAAAGCCACATGGTCTGGACCTTCAATTTCAATTTCCAATTTCTTGGTTGGCTATATCCCAGGGCAAGTGCCATGACGGGCTGGTAGGGTCGTCCCAACGGAAAATTTCCAGTTAGTATGACAGCTGAGAAACCCAAAATTCCCTAGTCTGTGTAATAAAATGTAATAAATTAATTATGCATTCCAATTACACTTATTCGTTTGCTGATATTTAGAAAAATAGTCTCAAGATTTGGGGAAAATTATTTGATTTTTTATGAATTATTCAATTCAATTTATTTCCTTGATGTTACAAAAGTTTTCTTTGTTTCACATCCACACAATTCTCCCATACTCTTTATTTTCATCTCTAATCTCATGTTATTTCCTTGTTTACCTACTCACTTATAGTCTACTTCATATATTGATTCATTTTTTATTAGTTTAATATCACGCAAGTCTCTTGTATCACATTTGCATAGTTTTTGGATTTTAAAATCATTTCCCCCTCCTTGACCACTCGCCTGTTCTCGACTCCTTCTTTCTCCCCAACTTATTTAACTACCTCCTTCCACCTGCCTTCCTCTCTCAGTACCTTCTCCATCTTCCCCAGTCTATATTTTTCATGAATTAATTATTATTAATTAATAACATGGTCTAGACCGTCTGGACCTCAACCATCAAGGACTCCTCTTACCCATCGAGTCTTGCGACGGGTTTCTAACCCCAAATTAAGGAGCCGATCTCACTCGGTAAAACAGAAATCTCGAATTTTGACATCTGCCAAGACCCCAGATGTAACCTTCCTCGACTTGCCACAGTATTTTGACTACCTTAAGGGTGATTTTAAATAGTATTAATGATTTTAATCGTGCATTTATTATAAATACATCCAGTAGCTGTGATCCTCAGCTAAAATGGTAGGTTTAGACTAGTCTCGATGATCGCCCTGATTCAGACATTTTCTCTGTCACCAATTTCTCAGGAAAAATCTGGAGCTTATTTCAGAGTTAAATTCTTTACGCTAGACATCTGCATTTAATCCCCAAGAAAATACTGAGAAAAATCGTGAAATTCATTCAGTTGACAGACCGACAGAATTTGAGATCTGCTTTCTGTATTTTCAAGTGATTATAACCTGCCCTGAAAACTGAAGGAGAAACTGAACCCAGCAGTTCAAGAAATTTAACAACAAATCCCGAAATTTCTCGTTCTAAATTAATTGTCGAGAAATAACCACTGAAATTTTGGGGTTGAGCGAATAATTGTTGAACCTCTTCTAATTGTAATTCTCCAGCAGTATTTAGGGGCAGTGTCAGAACCCCTGACTGAGATTTTAAGGATGTTCTACACCCTTTCTGCCAAAATTCACGTTTTTTTAATTTTTCTGGCAAACTTATGATGGAATTGACGTGAAAAAATATAACGTTTTTGCGTTTTGTCATTATTTAATGACTGACGAAATTTTAAGGTGGTGCGAACATTTTCCTGCGTTTTCTCTAAACTTTTAAAAAGAATCACAAAACTGTAGAAAAAACGCATGAAAATTATCGCACCACTACGCAACTTCGTGAGCCATTAAAGAATGACAAACCACAAAATCGTTATATTTTTTCACGTCACTCCCATCGATAATTTGCCAGAAAAATGAAAACAACGTCAATTTTGGCTGAAAGGGTGTCGAACATGCTTAAGAGACGAAGAATTCCCCAAAACTGAGTTGCTTTTTTTTTCTTCCTTCCCCCACCTGCAGCCACCCCCCAAAAATCCTCGCAAATAATTCCTAGGATAGCCCCCAGGACCTGGCTCCTCAACCCCCGAAAATATTCCAGAATAATTTCCCACAAAGTATCATTCCAATTATCTCAAACAAACCGCAAAGAATAAAAAAATCATTAATTAACACGAATGAAACTGTTATCCATTACTTCTAATTTTTCACCACTGTATATACTTTTCCACTTGCTTCGCCACATGCAACGTATTGTAATACTACATCATGTTCCTCATACATCGTATTTTGACCAATCATAGGATAAACTTTAAATAAGTTTATTCATCTACCTATAGTCATGTAATTGTCCTCGGCTGTTTGACTGTTCCTGCAATGGATAAAAAATAAAATAAATAATTCGAACGCTCCAGGACGATGCAGCTGCCCTGCAGAGACTTGAGCACCTGATGACTGAATTTTTCTCGTCTAATACGACAAACGAACGAATCCGAACGATCGAGCAGAGCCTCCACGAGTTCACGTCCCAGATAAACTCGTGGAGGCCCTGCCTGCACTTCCTGTCCTCCACGAGCAATCACTTTGTCAGTATGTTTGCACTGACAACCTTGGAGACGACAATCGGTAGACGATGGCCAATTTTACCATGGGAGGATCGAGCCCTGATCAGGTCAACCCTCTACACGCTATCACTGGAGCACGGGGTGGCGCCTTACGTCAGAAATAAAATCGTGAAGCTAGTGGTGGACATCGCCAAGCACGACTGGCCGCACTTCTACCCGGATTTTTACTCGAATATTCTCCAGCTGCTGGGGCACAAGCAGACGAGACTGTTGGGACTGATTTATCTGAGAACTGCCTCTGAGGAGCTTGCGACACCCAGGGAGGACCTGCCCATTCAAAGGAAGACTGAATTGATCAGGCTGCTGAGTGCTCAGGTGGCCACCACCCTAGATACACTCACAGGTGAGTGAGGGGTGAGGACGATATGGATAACATCAGTTCTGGTGATTTATTCGTCATTATAATATCTCGTTTTTTTCAAGAAAACACGAGTCACGTCTTAAATTCAGGTCACCACTTAAATTCAGGCCTCAAGCTGAAGGAGAAGTATTCACATGATGAGAAGTTATTTAAAAACATCTCGTACTATTTAAAATTACGGAAATTCAAGTCGGGTCTTAAATTCAGGTTCGATCTTAAATTCAGGTCGTCGTCTTAATTAAATCCATTGTCATGATGAAAAGCCTATTTAAAAATTTCTCGTGCTATTTACATGTAAATTCAATTCACGTTTTAAATTCAGGTGCGGTCTTAAATTCAGGTTCGGTCTTAAATTCAGGTCGTCATCTTAGTTAAATCCATTGTCATGATGAAAAGTCTATTAAAAAATATCTCGTGCTATTTACACGTAAATTCAAGTCACGTTTTAAATTCAGGTTCGGTCTTAAATTCAGGTCGTCATCTTAGTTAAATCCATTGTCATGATGAAAAGTCTATTAAAAAATATCTGGTGCTATTTACACGTAAATTCAAGTCGAGTCTTAAATTCAGGTCCAGTCTTAAATTCAGGTCAGGCCTTAAATTAAACCTCTCCCTAAATCGAAGTCATTACCCTCATGTGAAATGTATTAAAAGTATTGAGTGCTCCTTATACTTGAATTTGGGTCACGGCTTAAATTCAGGTGCTGTCTTAAATTCAGGTCGGGTCTTACATTCAGGTCCGGCTTTCAATTCAAGTAATGTTCACCCATTCACAAACATCTAGTGCTGCTGACTCTCACATTCCGGTCGCGTCCTAAATTCAGGTCAAATCTTAAGTTCATAAAACCTCCAAAAGTTGAATTTTCAACATGTTCCAGCCCTTCTGACTGAAACCATGAAGTCTCATGCTCGTTCTGGCACAGTGACACCCCCTCCCTCCCCTACCGGTGGCCAGAGCGTTCCCCCAGCGCGTTCAGTCCTCGATGTCGATGGCCTAGCAATAGGCAGCAATGACATATGCATCGCCACCCTGGAAGTGCTCGCCCACCTATTCAGCTGGATCATCCCCACTGACCACATATCCTCGAACCTACTAGATGCCATATTCTCGTGTGCCAGATACTGCGACTCCATGAACGGAAGGCAGGTGGAGATGGTGGTGCAAGCCATGACGACCATCAATGAACTTCTCTATCGTCCGTGCTCACCAAGCACCACCGAGACACTCCTCCTCCAGATTTTCGATAATGGAGTCACGCTGTTCCAGATTATGGAGCGATTGGACAGCGTAGACGAGAGGTAAGGCCCAAACACGAGGAGTGCGTTGAAAGAATGAACGGAAATGATCTGAAACGAATGAACAAATGGCTTTCAGCTACCTGGAGAAGACGACTGAGTTCCTCCAGCTCTTCGTGACAAATCACCTCAAGAGGGTGGAGTCCTGTGCGAAATTCCCGGTGCCGACGTTCCTGGAGGTCCTCTACCATCACACGTTTCAACAGAACACTTCGATCGCCGGATACCTCCGGTGTCTCGAAGTCTGGAGCATTCTGCTGGAGTCCACGCAGTCCAGGTACTCCACGGTGGCCCTGGCTTTTGCCGAGAGGGTCCTCAATCGAATGTCCTTCAAGGTGGAGGGGAGGAATCTCAAGGATCTGGACACCGAGACACTCGACGACAATGAGGAGACCGAGTGGCAACACTTCCTCAGGTGCAACATCGAGTGTTTGGCGAGGGTCGCGGATATTTCACCCTTGCCGGTTTTTAATCTGCTGTACAGGTGAGGAAGAATTATTTCATTGCCGAGAGTCTGATAAGGGTCGGGGGTCGTTTTTCAATCTGTTGAATTGAAACGCATTTAGGACATAATTTAAGACGTTTTTGGGTCAGTACTATTTTGGGCCTCATGGGAAATTTGGGCCTTAATTTAAGACTGGGCCTCATTTTATAAACAAATCTATTTCTGTTTTGGGCCTCGTGGGCAAATTTGGGCCTTAATTTAAGACTTTGGGCCTCATTTTATAAAAATCTATTCTGGGACTTTTGCGGATATATAGATTAAAGACGCATCTGGGCCTTAATTTAAGACACCTGCGGGCCCTGATTTAAGACGGTGGGCCTCATTTTGTAAAAATCTATTCTAGAACTTTTGCGGATATATAGATTAAAGATGCATCTGGGCCTTAATTTAAGACACCTTTGGGCCCTGATTTAAGACGTTGGGCCTCATTTTATAAAAAATCAGCGGCGCTTAGTTTCTAGAATTTTTGTGAATTCATGGGATAAAGATGAATCTGGGCCCTAATTTAAGACACTTTTGGGCCCTGATTTAAGGCAATTTTGGGTCCGAGTTTAAGACAATTTTGGGCCCGTCTCTTGTTAGTCCTAATCATTGGTGCATGTAGGCCTTAATTTAAGAGTCTCACGTGTCTTAATAAACGAGATATTTGACCGTTAATTCAAACCACCCGTGGGCCCTGATTTAAGACAATTGGGCCCAATTAAAAAAACCTCACAATCTCTTCCGGCTCCAAAGGATTAGAGCTCCTGTAAAGATCTATTGAATGAACTGGGCTTCAATTGCCGAAACTCCCGTGAATTTTTAAGACCCTCTTGCGTCTTAATTCGAAAAGCATTGGGCCTTACTTCAAACCCTTGTCAGAAGGATTACATAAAGGGCTGCCCCTCCGGGGGTCGCCCCCCCCCCTTCACTCTGCGACTCAAAAAAAATCCCAATTCTGGAATTCGACCCCCAGGTCCTGGAGAGCGGACCTAGCCATCTACGGAGAGCTGGGTTCTGCCCTGTCTCGAGGTCAAGTGACAATTCTCTCCGAGTCGGACGCCACGACAGTTCACTCTCACCTCCGCGACTTGGCGTCGACAACTCAAGCCCTCGCTCGCCTCTACTCCCTCTTCGCCGACCCCCAGGACAGCACCTCGAACTCCCCAGTGGAGGACCTGGTGAACCAGACCCTCGACGCCTGCACATTTGCCCAAACCAATCACCTGTTCCACCCGCCCCTGCAGCCCCCGGCGATTGTCCTGGACCTCATCGAGGTCCACTCCCAGTTCCTGGCGTCGTTGCAAGCCTGGTGCCACTGGATGGCGAAGCAGCCGGACAAGTTCAGGGAGAATTTCACCCAGAGGTCCATCCAAGCCAGCATCTGGGCGTTGTCCCCTCCGAGGACCTCAGAGCCACCAATTCCCGTCAATCTCGTGCATTCCGCTGCTCATCTCCTCCAGAGTGTCACCGCCATTTTACGACCCAATCTCTGGGAGCACCAGGGCTTCAGGGACCTCATAACAACGCAGAACTACCCCTCGATGAGGCCAGATACCATCAAAGTCCTGCGACGAGCGCTTGTGAATGGAATAGTCCTAGTGCCAGGGGATGCAGCTGTCAGGCAGCGCCTCCTGTCCTCCATGATATCGGCATTATCGTCGTCCCTGGGGGGTCTGGGCCACCAGATTCCCCCGGAGATGAGTGTCAACACCTCCACGACTCCCCTCAAACAACTCGTCGAGGACTGCTGCTCGTCGTCAACCAGCATCAAGAAAATGCTCCACGAGTCCATGCAGGAGACCATCACCAGAGTTCTGGAGCTACTTCCTCATCTAGTCAGGTCGCAAGCTTGCGAAGGTCTCATGAATTTTTTGCACGCTGTCTTTCACGTTCTCCAGCAGCAGTTGGGGGCTGAGTTCATTCAGAGAGCTGTTCAGGGAATGCTGCAGATCTACAGCGCTGAAAACATCAATTCTGGAGCTGCTCTTGATCAACTCCTGGAGATTATGATTCTCGTCGTTTCTGCACCCAGCGCTGGGTTCAAGGCTTTTGTTCCAGCTATCACAGGACTCTGTCTCAGGCAGGTGAGTGATGAGGTGCTGGTGATTTTGGTGGAGGTCGTGGTGAGCTCTTACGAGGGGCCCATTATTTTTTTGATCAACAGGTGTGGCCAGCTGTTGGCGGTGACCTCAGTGCTCATCCAGACACGACCCTCGTGCTCCTCCGACTGTTCCACAGTATTTTGATGCACAGGTGGCAGTATTTCTACGGGTCAGGAGTGCTGAGGAGCTTCGGAGGCCCCCTGGAGGAGCTTGTGGAGCACAAGGAGGAGCTAGTTGCCATTCTCGAGGCCTTCGGGCAGGCCCTCCTTCAGCCTGACGTCAACATCTTCAGGCAGAGTCTGCAGAGCCTTGAGGCCCTCAACTCGAGGTGGAGACTCTACCAGAAGGAGGTGTTCAAGAGACATCTCCTCGAGAGATTCCTCATGGCGCTGTTCACTGTTCTAATTCACAGGTCCCATAATCTTCTTGCGGACGACATCGCAGTGGCCGTTCATAATTTAGCTGGGGTGGACATCAATTGGTTCTTCAGTCACTTTCTACCGACGTTTTTGGGGGGGTGCGAGGGCCTCGATGACGTACAGAGGGCGACGCTGCTGGAGAACTTCGATAAATCGACTGTGAGTTTTTTTTTGGGTCTGTTGGGTCAAAACGCTTTTTGGGACCTATTTAAGACTTTTGGGCCCATTTAAGATGATTTTGGGACCCTCTTCCTTCTTAATGATCGACTCGTTTAGACCTTTATTGAAGACTTGCGGGTCTTAATTAAGAATATTTGGGACCCATTTAAGACTTTTTTGGGCCTCACTGAAATAATTTTGGGTCTCGATTTTGGGTCCTATTGTGCTGTATCGCTGGCTTTTAAGTGATACAGCTGTTGTGCGTTTATCGAATCATAAGACAGCTGGGCCTCATTTTAAGACATTGTTGGGCCCTAATTCAAAAAAATTTCGGGCCTCAATTTAGGATATTATTGAGTCTTAATTCCCGGAATTTTGGGGTCGTCTCAATTGGAGGCACTTCTGGACCCTGATTTAAGACATGTGGGCCCTAATTTAAGACTTTTCGGGCCTTCATGCGAAAAAGAAAATAATTCGTTCGCATTTTTTTGTGAATATCTCGGAATCTATCTGAAGTAGCAAAATTTTCCTCAGGACCTTTTTTGTAGAAAATTTCGAGAGCTACAAAAAAGGTGCTTATGAAAATTTCGCTAACTCCATCGGATTCGAAGATATCCGCAAAAAACGTAACTTCAAATACAGTTTATCATGGATAAACTCGTCGGATTCATAAAGTGTTGAATGAAAATATCGTTTTTAGGATCAACCAACTCTGACGAGATCAGTGCTTCGTATCGTCTCGGACCTCCGTTGTTATCAGATGTGCAGAGCCGTGTAAATAACAATCATCACTAGATAAAATGAAATCAGCAATTTCTGATTCGTCAGAAAAATTCGACTGTTTTAAAATCATGTAATTAACTGAGGAAATGAATCATTCGTCACTCACTGCCGAGTAAATTATGTATAATGAATTGTTAATAATGAATTCGCACTTTTAATAATAAAAGGTTTTTAAAACAATCAGTAGTTGCTGTTTGTTTTCTGAGATGAAACGGTGGGAGGAGAGTGATAAGGGCTCCCCAGGGAGATAAAGAGTCAACTCGATAACCCAAGTATTTTCGGGTTCTCCGCTGAGAGAGGAACAGAATTTATTGTCGAGCCCCACGATGTCACGGCAATTGCTCAGTTCATTCCCCAGAATTTCCCACGAAATCCAGAGGAATTTAGTCACCGACTCGAGGTACGGATTCTTGAAGCAACTGGGGTTGACGCAGGAGAATCCAGGATTATTCGACGGCAGATGGGGCGGTTCAGGCCAGGTATTTATGAGAAATATTTCCTGACATTCAGCAGCTTGAGGTGCATCTGGTGGTGGGAAGGCAACAGGTGGAGCTCGAGAGAGTGGAAGTGATGCTTGGAAACAGTACATGAGACGATCAACAGTCACTATCAATTATGGAAATGAATAGCCATTGGCACAGGTCATTAAATTCGAATGATAATAAATTAATGAATGAAAATTTTCCCCTCATCACCAAGATATCGATGATGATCGTCATCACCATCATCACATTCTTCCCCTCGTGTTTCACAGACTGACTATCATCTTAAAAATTATTTTAAAAATCATGAAAATAAATCATCAAGTCTAAAGTGCTATTAACAATCCTGAGTTTAATTATCGAGGGAGAACCTGATGAAGTCCACCTGAATGTCGACAGACGCTTTCTCGTGGAATTTGTACACTCGAGGTAGATCATAACGAAGTTCAGCGACAACAGTACCCTTTGCCCCCAGCTGTTGTCCTATTTTCAAAACGTGATTTCTCGTTGATGTTTCGTGGAGGGAGTAGACTGTGGTCTTTGCTAATTTCGTGGCTATCTCCAGGAACT